>NC_081360.1:47845923-48159923 GCF_030684315.1 Stegostoma tigrinum | reverse complement strand
TTAAACAGAGAATTGCAGAAAAGGTAGACATTGATTTACATAGGATACACAGCACAGAAACTATTCATTCAGCCTAATCAGTCTGTGCTAGTGTTTATTCGCAAGCCTCTTTACACATCTCCTCATCCATAGATGTGATTGAAGGCAAGGTGGGTACCTTTATGCCAGAATATCATATGGCATGATGTCATCCATTTTAAAGATACATTGCCCATCTAGTACAGAATCTGTGAAATAAACAACAGAAACTAGTGCATTAGTATTTCCTTGTTTCCTTACCTATCGACCACGTGGTGTAGAAGGTGTTCCTTAAATAGCCAGCTCCATCTTTTTATTATATTTAACAAAGATAATTTGAATGGTTTAATGTAGACTTGAAGCCATCCAAAAGTGTGAGCATCTTCAAAGGCACTAACTTCGACATATAATGTTTCATAAATATTGATCTAGAAAAAGATCATTTTTAAAATCACACTAAGTTATAATTTTATTGCCAATAGTAAGTCATACCTACATGTTTACCGCATTATGGACAAAAGACTTTTCTTCAGCTGATTCAGATACTAATTTAGTTATTTCAATTAAATGCAAAAGTAGTTTGTACTGCCTGAGGCCAGAATGATGATTATGATTTTAGATAAAAGTGGGCCTACTTATGTCTATTCTACTTTTCTTTAAGCACTATGGCAATAACACTGTATTCAAAAAAAGTGTTGCTTAATATTTGGTTAAATAAGTGAAAACATATTGTCATTCAATGTATACCAAGTTCTAAATATTGCATATATACTGCTTGTACAAAGATCTAGCCTGAGCTTTTCTGAGGCTAGTCACTCCAAATACCCATCAAAATGTTTAAGATGTAAAAACTGAACTACTCAACTGGTAATTGCACAACAATATATTGCAGAGATATAACAATGAAAGCTCTTCTCATTGAACGTGAAATTTGGGGTAGAGTCACAACCTGCCAGGGTGGTCGAGTGTCACTTCATGTGCATTATACCATGGCAAATTTTCTGGCATGTCCAGACATTCTGCCCAAGTGTAGTGCCAGCCTGCAGGAAATCCTTGTGGCAGAGCTGGGTCTGTGATATAGCAATGCTCATGGCTACTGGATGCAACAATCTGCTTTACAGCTACTGAAGTTATTTCATAGTTTAGTCGTTGTCATGTAAGAAACAAGGAAGCTAATGTGCACGCAGCAAGTTCCCACAAACAGAAATGTGATGTTGATTGAGAGAAAAAATTTGGTGACCATATGGGGGATAACTTCCCTTCTCTTCTGCGAAGTAGTACATCCACCGGTGATTGCTCACTGTGCTTCAGTATAACTTCTCATCCCAAAAAACACCACCATGTTTGGCCACTCTACCACTGCAGTGGATCAGAAGGAGATTGTTAGGAATTGTTTGGTATCTAAAAGGTGCAGGGAATCAGATGTCTTAATACATCAGGACATAGACGCCTCCAACAAGATGGGCAATGGGATATCTCTACATGGACTCTTCACTTTGCTGTCCTGATTCACTTCTCTGCTGCACAATGTACTTCTCCCTGCACCCCTACACCCACAGCACCAAAGAATGATAGCAGTGCATTCAAGAAGTTGGCTTGGATATTTCATTCTCCAAGCTGAGAGGTAAGCAACACCTGGAGCCTGTGCAGGCTGAAAGAACTTGGTTGTGTTGGTGAATTGTGGAATCGGAGTGAAACTTTATAGTTTAGCTGACATTGCTTTTGCTCCACAGCCGGTATTAGAATTAATTTGTAACATTCAATCGCATTATCAAGGTTACTTGAGGCCAGGATTTGCAGTCAACAGTCAGTCAATGTGTGAGGTTCTTATCCAGAATTCCAGGATAAAAAAAAGTTTGATTAATGCAATTGCCCTTTGAAGAGCCTCACATTGCTCACAAATAGAACTTATTCTCTCAAAGATGAAAAAAAGCACTAATTCCACCCACTTTAGGAATGGCAGAAGCCATTTTTCGTTTCTATTGCCCACTCAGGATGGAGACGAAGATGACACAGGAAATAGTTTACTGAGAGACAGCAGGCTCAGCCTCTCAATCGGGAAGACTTCACAAGCCTTCAGGTTCACTTCAGTGTTATGGCAAGAGCGAAAATCTGCTCGAAAGGATTTCAACAAAGATGCGCCTAAATTTGGAAGACAAGAGTTGACCTTGCAAAAGATAGAAAGGCTGAAGATGACATGGTAGTTTGCCAGAAGGGAGTGGGCAGGAGTTGTTTTCTTGAGGAGATGAGTTTGACAACACATTCAAAAGCACAGGAGCAGAACCCAAGGAGGGACAACTGTCAATATCAGCTATGATGGTATACCCAATGTGTAAGGACTGTTAAAGATTCTTGAACGTAACTTTACAAATCAAGTTTTCTCTTATTTGAAAGCGACTTATTCACTATATTTTATGTTCCTTCATGCAAAATACCGTCCTCCAAATTAGAAATTTCCAAATTATTTCTCCCCAAATCTCTGATTCGGCTTTCACCATTTCCTCAAACGATGTGGTTGAAATTATGAACTGACAGGCAGAACTATATAGTCCACAGTGTCTTACCTCTCCTTTGTATAGATTGCCAATGTGGGCAATTTATGCTGTTACTCATGGAGGTAAATTCTAAAGTCTTAAAATACTCAGCACAATTGGGTACACAATGACTAACACCTGGAATGGAAATTTTGTACACTTTTCAGCAGACTCCTAATCTCCTTGTACTTGAGTACGTAGGACAGTAAAATCTAATTCTAACAAGGGGCACAAGTCAGCTCTGCAACCCCTGAAGCCTGGCTGATCTGATTGTAACCACAAAACTACATTCCCGCTTATCCCTTATTACTGATGAATAAGCTATCCCGCTTTGCCTTACAAATATTCAAAGACTCTGCCTTCACCACCTTGCTGGAAATGAATTTCAAATACTTATAACCTTCTCAGGAAAATAAAACTTTGTCTCATCCCAGTGTTAAAACCTCTTAACTTTAAATAGTAGCTACTAATTCAAGATTCTTCCCCCTCTGACAAAGGTTCCTGACCTGAAACGTCAACTTTCCTGCTCCTCTGATGCTGCCTGGCCTGCTGTGTTCCTCCAGCTCCACACTATTTTCTCTGACTCCAGCATCGGCAGTTCTTCCTATCTCTAATCCATTAAGACCCCTCAAGATCTTAAGCTTCAAACAAGTCATCTCTTATACTTGTAAATTCCAGCAGACAGAAGCCTAGCCCGGCAAAGCTTTTCTCATAAGACAACCTGCACACTTCAGATATTAGTCCAGTAACCTCCTCTGAATTGCTTTCATGTATTTACATTCCTTCTAAGTATGAAGATCAATACCGTACATAGCACTCCAGTTGTGGTATCATCTGGTCTCTGTGTAACTTCAGCATAACACCATTATTTCTGTATTTATTTTGCCTCGCAGTAATTTATAATATTCTACTAGCTTTCCTCATTACTTGCTGTACCTGCATACTAGTGTGATTCATGGACTAAGATACCCAGAATCATTTGTACCCAAGAGGCCTGCAAATGTCTATGTAGGAAACAGACTTTTTAAAATGCTTTCAGCCAAAAAAGAAAGACAATTGCATATTTTTCCACATTATACTCCATTGGTCAGATCTTTGTCCATATATAAAGCTATCCACATGTTTTTGTAGTCTCCTTGTGTCCTTTTCATAGCGTATTTCAGCAAGAAGGGAGACAATTTATGTTTTCTCACGAATTAGCAAATGCTTAAGATGTCTTACCTGTTCTCTAAACTGCTCCAGTTGAGGTGGACTCTCTGGAAGTCCACAGTCTGCTTGAACTTCCAGCTCCTCTGAAGACAGAAAATGACCATAGAGGAGAAACTGCCTCATGAATTCTTTTTGGTCATTCATCCACAAATAACTGTACTTGTCAAAAGAAGTTTGATATTTTGTTGCTTTGTCAACAGCTCTTCCCACTTTGTTCATGATGTCTTGACGCATTGCAGCCAAATCACTCATCGTAGCTACTTCTTGCTGTAGACAGAAATTAAAATATGTTCAATAAAAGACCGAAAGTACTGCGGATGCTGTAAATCAGAGACAAAAATAAAAAGGCTCAGCAGGACTGGCAGCATCTGCAGGTCGAGTGACCCTTGCTCAGATACAGGCAGAAGGGCAAGACGATCTGCAAGATTAACACTAATGCTGATTTCTCTGATTTTCATCAGACCTGCTGAGCTCTTCCAGCAATTTCTGTTCTTGTTTTTAAAGTATGTTCAACTTTTGCTACTAGTTAGTTTAGAACAAGTCAGTATTTTGTCATACACACAGCAATTTTATTTCTCAAAATTCATTCCCCAGAATTTCATAAGATGCATTTAATATTAGGTCAGGCGACAGTAAGTTTGAAGAATGGTTAAGTACTCAAATTTCCAGGGATGTGACCAGTTTTGTCCCATAAGGATCTGTGTTAGTGCTTACATGATACACATTATTTACTAATGACTCAAATAATGGCATAAAGAGTCATACATTCATATTTTCTGATATCTCAGAGTTACGTGGTGTTACAGATTGTGTAGATGATAGTATAAAATTTTAAAGGGATACTGATGGATTAATTGAATGAACAAGACTGTGGGAGATGGAGTTCAATGTAAGCAAGTGAGAGATTAATCATTTTCAACCTAAAAGGACAGATCAGTTTACTTTCCAAATGATCTGAAGTTAAATACATTGGCTGTCCAAAAACACTTGGGGATTCAAATGCCCAGATCTTTATAACTTCACAAACAGGTGGAGAAAATAAATCAAGAGATCTAACGTAATGCTGGCCTTTATACTTACAGTACTGCAGATATACAAAATTTTGGTTCGACTCCACTTGGAGTACCATGACTAGATCTGGGTACCAAAATTTAGGAAGGACACATTGGCCTTGGAGGGAGTACCATGTAGGATAACAAGAATAATAATTGGACTTCAGAGATTAAGTTACAAGGAGAGATTACAAATCTTAGGCCTGTTTTCTCCAGAATTTAGAAGGTATTAGGGTGATCTGATTGAAATCTTCAAGATGTTAACAGAAAAAGACAGGGTAGATAAATTATTTCCCTCTAGTTGGGGATTCTCATGAAGAAGCATCACCAGATTGAAGTTTAGAAGAGTAAGAGGTGATTTAAGTAAGAGGCTGAAATAAGTTCTCGAGAGGTTTTGACAGTTGAACGCGAAGAGGGTGTTTCTTCTAGTGGGAGAATCCAGGACTAGGGATTACCATTAAAAAAATAAGGGGCTGCCATTAAAAGCAAGAGATCATCTTTTGTCATTGAGGTGGTCATTAGTCTTCAGAATTCTCTTCCTGGAAAAGGTGGCAGAATCAGAATATCTGGATTTTTTAAGGCAGAAGAAGTGGACCTATTTTGGAAAGCAAGGGGGCAAAAAGTTGCCATGTGGATTTGAGGTTACAATCAGATCAAACATGATCTTATTAAAATGAAAAAGCAGTCTTGAGAAGTCAAGTGACCTACTCCTGCTTGTTGCTCTTACTTTTTATCTGACAATGTAGAAAACTGCTCATGGTAAAATCTAATCTGTTCAACAGACTGCTCTCAATTGTCGAAGTAACAGACGATGCTGCTGTGAGTGCTATCAAGTGGTAATGAGAAGCAACAAGTTGCCCACCATTGCTCTGGCTCAGTTGCACCACGCTTTACGCCTCATTACCAGCTTGGTCCAACAATGGGCAAAAAGTTACACTAAAGAAATGGGATAATATTGATTACAAGTATTAAAAACCAAAACAACTGTGGAAGCTGTAAATCAGAAACAAAAATGGAAATGTGTAGCATCAAGGAATCTGAGCAAAACTAAAGCTAACAGAGCAAGGGGGAGAAGCTCTTCACTGGTTGAAACGGTACCGAAAATGCAGAAACATAGTCATGATTGTTGAAACATTCACCCCCTGCAGAATCACCACACACACTGAAATAGTACGAATCATCTACAAGATACATTGCAGGAATTTGCTGAGAGGTTCCTTTGACAGGATCGTCCATAGTTCTGATCTTCTACCACAGAGAATGGATAAGGACAGCAGACAAATGGGAAAACTACCACCTTCAAGTGCTGTTCTCAGTCTCATATCAAGCTGACTCAGAAGTATTTCATGACTCCCTGGTCACTGAATGAAAATCCTTGAAATCCCTCCTTAACAGCACTATGGGCATACAAACACATATGTACGGTAGTACTTCAAGTCATATTCAGCTAACCGCCACCTTCTTTCAGGCAGTTAGGAATTGGCAACAAATACCATCCTTGCCAACACTGCCCACATCCCTTGAATAAATAAAACTGCCTGAACATCCTATGAATGTAGGATTTTCCCAAGTATGGGCGCAGTTGACCATACCGTCACCTTTTGAAAAGGGAACTAAGTGCTTAATTTCCTTAATATTCAGCACAATAGAACCTGAAACCTCAGCACACAATCAACTGTCATTTGTATATTGTGTTCAAGATTTTGTGGGTGGCAAGCGTTAATTGGGCATTCTCCTGACCCTATACAAAAAGACACTGGGTCAACCGTGAATCAATGGCTAGCACTCTTGCCTGAATCAGATTCCATCGGAGATTTCAGCATCAAATCTACTCCTACACCCAAAGCAAAAGTGAGCGTGCTGTACTGTTGAAGTGTTCTGAATGCCCCATGTTAAAGCAAGGATTTGTACCTTCATTAAAGTGGATGTTAAAGTTACAACGGCACTATTAGGCAACAGCGTTGTCCGTTGAGTGGAAGTCACAAACTGTTTCCCAGGGATCTGGGCATATTCCCTAACCCAAAGTTTCAAGCGCTGCATGTTTTGAGTTGCAGCTTTCAAGGCATCACCTGCTCTTCCAGTTTAAGGATTCCATGGTTTCTAATCCTCTGGCTTATTACTAGGCCTTTCTCACTGCCCAATTGATCCAGCATGAACACGGATCAAATTCCAAGCTTTCTAGCTGGCAATTCATTCCGGGCAAGTATGTGGATTGCTGAGTGAAGATCAGGATTACACTCTCCAACAAGGGATCTTAGTTTCAGTTTGTTCCACAATACCTCTGATGCAGTGCAACAGAATTTAAAGTTGTTGACCTCTAAGTCATTCACTCTGTAACTCTATGTTCTCTCTTTTTTACTTTCTTTACTTATTAAGTATTTTAGGGCCACCCTTGCTTCATTCTCACTTATGAGTCAGGAAGTAATGGGTCCATAGATTTGTGCCTCTTCGTAGGTTCCCTCAACGAGGTATCCTAAGTGATTACCTGAAAACAGCACTAAAGGAGTGATGCAGTATTGGTGACATCACCTTATAAGTGAATCAAATACCTGTCTGCACACCCAGGTGATATAGAAGATACTATGGCAACTTTCAACCAAGTTTTTCACCAAAAACAGATAATCTGATTGCTTATTAAAAGTGCGATTTAAATGCTATATTTCTCACAAAACAAGTATCAAACTTTCAAACATACTTTGTTAACTGTAGAACATGTACAGTCATCTTGAAATCACACACAAGCACATAGCCAAGTAAAAGTTACTTCTTTTAGCTGAAAATAATCTGGTGAAATACCTGATAGTTGTCAATTTCTAGATGTTTTGCTACTCTTTTTACTTTAGACGCCATTTTGTACATATCATTTATTAATTCTTCTATGAGATCATTAAAGTTGTCCTTCTTTTCCAGGTCCAAGGGAGGACTGAATGACAATTCACACCCATTAAGGACCAGCTGCACTTCAAACTGAGGTGATGACTTTGGCAAAGTTTCTGTACATTCATTTAGATATTGAAGAAAGGATTTAATAATAATGTAGAACCCATCTAAAATTATGTGATCAATGTACTCAGTGTACACTTTCCATTCATCAGCCTGGGGATCTGCACAGAACAGGTGAAGATTATCCTATAAACATGGGGGAAAAGAGAATTTCAATTTGTTCCACAACATAAGAAATGGTTAATCTCTGTGTAAATGTGCAATTGCATTCTAGATATCAAGATGTGATGTAAATAAAAACAAAGGGGAAATTCATGCCATATTAAAACTCAAGAAATATTGCGCAAAAAAAACATTCAACTGAAATCAAAACAAAGTGCTACAATTCAACACTTCAAAACGAAGATAATTTAAGATAACAACTTGCTAGAGAAAAGACAAAAGTCTACCTATGTTTCTTACAATTTATGAAAATGCAGTTCACCACAAATATTTTAAGTCTGGCTTTTATTACTTTAAAGTTACACTGGTTGCAAATTTTTAAACAGAAATGTGCCAGTTGGATGCAAACAACATGAATTTACTCAGTAGTTGTGAGGCAAAACATTAACATTTTCATCTAAAATACAAAATGGATTAGTATGGTGTGTATTCCTAAAACAAATGTCCTAACAAGTCCTAAAGCGGGATAAAGACACATATTTGTAACTTAAGCATCATTTAATCCACAAGTTTAGTCTAAACTTTTAACCAAAAACACACATTTAAATAAGTATAAGCTTGGAAGCTTGGATTTAGTAAAGAATGACCTGATTCAAAATATATTAAATTTCCAAAAGGCATTTTTATAAAATGTATTAAACTATGATACTAAACTTAACATTCATATGCTTATACTTTATACGTATGTCCACGGCAAGTCCTCAGGTGGAATTTTAAGGTCCCCTACTAGCAGTTCTGCAAGCAAGGAGACCAGTTCATATTCCAAGGTGGTCATTATTCTACTTGACCACAATTTTACCTGGAGCAGGCGAGGCTTGGGATGTCCCTTCCACAAATGAGACCTTAAAGTGGGCCAATTTGTGGTCACTTCCTGCCCTGATCCCAACTCAACAACACTAGATAGCCAGAGAGGGGATAGGAAGGTTACGTCTCATAGAGGTCATACCTTAAAACTGGATGCTTCCCCACAAAGTTTGTACCCATTGGGTAGTCATCTCCTGGCTGCCCCTCAAATCAAACCCCAGCCTCCTCAACAGCATCAGTTCAGAGCCGCCTCTGTCCTCAGAGACATTGCCCTTCCGCGTGAATCACAGAATCGCTACAGTGTGCAAGTAGGTCATTCAGCCCATTGAGTCTACACAGATGCTGAGAAGGGGCTTCCACTCGGACACATACCCTACTCTATCCCTGCATTTCCCATCCCAGAACATATGGGCAATTTAGCATAGCCAATCCACCTAGCCTGCACATCTTTTTGCCCTTAGACCCATTCACTTTGGCTTAGTGGACTGCCTTTAATCCCAGTAGTGGCCATTGCTCCTTGTGGTTCTGCTGCAATTAGAACTGCCTGTTATTTAGATAGTCTGGAAGGTCACAGAAACAGTACTTCTGTCTGAATGAGAGACAGAAATTAACACTCCTCATTAAGTGACTGCAGGGTGGCCTTGATTGGTCAGATGCATTTCTGGATGACTTCTCAGGTGGTGAGGTAGGCAACCCCACCATCAGAAGGATTCTGCCTTTAACTCTATGAGTGATCAAGATGTTGCCCTGAAGAACACAGCAGAGAATGGCGGTCACTTAGTTGTTAAGGTAAACTGATGCAATGTGTGTACGCGTTCTGCA
Source organism: Stegostoma tigrinum (assembly GCF_030684315.1). Lineage (NCBI taxonomy): Eukaryota > Metazoa > Chordata > Chondrichthyes > Orectolobiformes > Stegostomatidae > Stegostoma > Stegostoma tigrinum. The sequence goes on along the minus strand of NC_081360.1, from coordinate 48,150,319 downwards.
AAGACCTGGGACCTGAATATTAATACATGTCGCTTTCAGTTCATGCAATCATGAGGCACTACAGGTCCAACGACTTCGTATTGATAGTGTAATTCTTCACAATTTAGAATAATTCAAAATCATAACTCAGTACATTTGAAAAAGTTAGATACTTTCCAATCATGTCTAACATTAAACAGAGATAGTAGAAACTGCCAATGCTGGAGAATCTAAGAATAATGAGGTGTAGAGCTGGATGAACACATCAAGCCAAGCAGCATCAGAGGAGCAGGAAAGCTGATGTTTCGGGTCCAGACCCTTCTTCAGAAAGGGGGAGGGGAAGGGGATTCTGAAATTAATAGGGAGAGGGGGGAGGCAGACAGAAGATGGATAAAGGAGAAGATACGTGGAGAGGAGACAGACAGGTCAAAGAAGTGGGGTTGGAGCCAGTAAAGGTGAATGTAGTGGTGAGTTAGGGAGGGGATAGATCAGTTCAGGGAGGACAGAGAGGTCAAGGAGGTGGGATGAGGTTAGTGGGTAGGAGATAGTGGTGGGGCTTGAGGTGGGAGGAATGGTTAGGAAGGCAGGGACAAGTTGGTCTGGTTCTGGGATGCAGTAGGGGGAGGGGAGATTTTGAAGTTTGTGACGTCCACGTTGATACCCTTGGGCTGCAGGGTTCCCAAGTGAAATATGATGCTGTTCCTGCAGCTTTCGGGTGGCATTGTTGTGGCACTGCAGGAGGCCCAGAATGGGCATGTTGTCTGCGGAATGGGAGGGGGGAGTTGAAATAGTTTGCGACTGGAAGGTGTAGTTGTTTACTGCGAACTGAGCGTAAGTGTTCCACAAAATGGTCCCCAAGCCTCCACTTGGTTTCCCCAATGTAGAGGAGGCCACAATGGGAACAGCAGATACAGTATACCAGTATACAGTATAGCAGATGTGCAGGTGAACATCTGTTTGATGTGGAAGGTCTTCTTAGGGTCTGGGATGGGGGTGAGGAGGGAGGTATAGGGACAGGTGTAGCACTTGCTCCGGTTGCAGGGAAAAGTGCTGGGGGTGGTGTGGCTGGAGGGGAGTGTGGAGCGGACAAGGGAGTCATGGAGAGAGTGGTCCCTCTGGAAAGCAGATAATGGTGGAGAGAGAAAAATGTCTTTGGTCGTGGGGTCGGATTGCAGATGGTAGAAGTGTTGGAGGATGATGCGTTAGATTCGGAGGTTGGTGGGGTGGTACGTGAGGATGAGGGGGATTCTGTTTTGGTTGTTACTGCGGGAAGGAGGTGTGAAGGATGTGTTGCAGGAAATGTGAGACACTCTGTCGAGGGCATTTTCAACCACTGTGGAGGGGAAGTTGCGGTCCTTGAAAAACGAGGCCATCTGGGATGTCCGGGAGTGGAATGCCTCATCCCGGGAACAGATGCGGCGGAGGCGGCGAAGGAATTGGGAATAGGGGACGGCCTTTTTGCGGGAAACACGCCACCTACATTCACCTTTACTGGCTCCAACCCTGCCTCTTTGACCTGTCTGTCTCTTCTCCACCTATCTTCTCTTTTATCCATCTTCTATCTGCCTCCCCCACATTCTCTATTTATTTCAGAATTCCCTCCCCTCCCCCTTTTCTGAATAAGGGTCTCGACCCGAAACATCAGCTTTCCTCCTACTCTGATGCTGCTTGGCCTGCTACGTTCATCTAGCTCTACACCTTGTTACCTAACATTAAACACTTTAGCATGGGCTGGGAGCAGCCAGTACCTTGCCTCTTACAAATGATTGGAGGGTCATGTTGTTTGATTCGATCCAGCAGTCTTTGGTCTATTCAAAGTGGCAGCCTTAGGTTCATTCATGAGTTCCACAGTTTCCATGAGCTTCACATAGGCATCGGTATTCCTGTAGCTCCATGACCAACAGGATTGGTCTAATCAGCAATCTGATACCTAGGGCCCAAGTCATTTCCTGACTATGAAAGTTTGATGCCAAAATAGAGCTCAAAGCAATCTTGTGAGATAAAAGTTACCCTATTACATCATTTGTTGCGGTATGTCATACAAACTCATGGGCCTGGAAGTGCCCAGTCTACCTCAAATTTAAAAGGCAGCATCCAAGGAGAGACAGCAAACTAATGTTTTCAGTCTAGTTGACTCTTCATCAGAGCCCTCTTCAGATCTGATGAAGAGTCATTGAGACTCGAAATGTTAGCTTGCTGTCTCTACATGGATGCTGCCTGACCTGTTGTGATTTCCAGCCTTTTTTTTGTTTTCTGCACAAGTTCCAGCATCTGAATAATTTGCTCCTACCTCAAATTAAAATAGTTCAAAAATTTGAACGCATGAAGCTCAATTTGTTTAAACAACTTTTTGCAGTAGGAACACAAGTGGTATTTGCTGCTAAATTGATGCTCCAATCTGCAGGAAAAGATATTCTTCTTCTCACACAAACATATACTGAAGTACATGAATTTCAATGCATGTGTGACACTAAGTTTGTCGGCTGTAAAAGGATTGCTAAGTGGTATTGAATGACATGCCCCTTTTGCTGTACTAGATGGGATTCCATGATAGAACATTTTAGATATTTCCTCGATAAACCTAACAGTTACAGTGAAAACCAATTTACAGTTGCCAGCGAGTGGCTCGCAACTGGCACACTTGTGTGTTATGTTGCTATTTTTACATATTGCCCTGTTCTTGGCAGACAGAAAGAACATGTATCTATCTCAACTTAAAACAGATGACAAATCATTCACTGGCTCATTCAATGCCTTGAACAGAGTTGACCAGCATTGTTTAAATGTGAACAAAGCTTGGAGGTATCTCTCAGTATCAAGTAACTGCCAAATTCCCCATCACAACAATAACTGAAGTTGTTTTGGAATTAAAAAGTCAATGAAAACATTCATATATCAACCAGAATTTTGATTTTGATTTCAATCCAAATATAGCATCATCTATACAATCTGCTCTGCTCCAAGTTCTCTACAAACAATTGTGTTAAAAACCTGACTTTCATATTGCAGTGGACTAAAATCTCTGACCTCAACTAATTGGTGAATTGTTTCTCCTCCATCTTGAATGAATTTGTAATATTTCATCACTTTCTCTTCCTTATCAAGGAACAGTGTTGGACAGTCATATTTATTATGCTGAAAAAGCAACGCATGAGTCCAGGCATGTACTATTGTATGAATTGCCTCCACATTGTATTTGATTTTCTGCATTCTACTATTCAGATCTTGCATCTGTTTTCTAGTCTCCTGGATATATTCCCATGAATCCTCTGTTTGCCATGTTAAGGTTTCTGTGGCAGGTTTCAGCTGTTTATTAATCTTCTTCAATTCATGCTCAACAAGTGGAAATTCCACTTCCAGTATGCAGGTATGTAGTTTATTGTAGATGTCAGTTAGCAGTTTCCAGTTCCCAACATACTATCAAAGAAGCAGATTTTCAAAAATCAAAATTCATTTCATAATTCTTCTCATTTTAAACATTTACTGTAAAATACAAACACTGCCATGATAATAGTTCAAAAAACTGAAATACATCACTGATAGGAAAAGAGCTACAGCTGGTTTCATTTCAAATGAGAAAACCTAGTCACATTTAAAAAAATAGAACATGCTTATGTTTTTCTTTTGCATCATTCAAATATAGAAACCTTTAGATCACCAGATAAGCAAATTTGACTCATTCATTCAGAAAAGTTCATGCAGTTTTAATTAATAGTACCGTTTGCGTCTACATTCCTCTATGCTGAAGTCACCTGGCTGGTAGAATTTAATAGCAATGCAAATTACCTCAGCTTCCTACTGTTATCATTTAATGCTTATGGTTCGTCTTTTCTACATGAGATTCCTATTCCTGTGAAGCATCACATTTCAATGTTCAAAATCTATTTTGTACTACTATTTCATAACATTTCATACTAATAGTAGAGATAAAAGTCTAGAATTTCTTTGAAATACCCTCCATGCTAGTGTACACTGTGTTGTGTCAGAAAAAACAGCGTTCTACAAGAACTACTTCCATAGATTGGCCCAGATTTTGTAGTCAATGGGAAGGAATTGTGCTTGATGTGGACCTTGACCAAAGTTACCCAGAGGCCTAGCAATGCATATGGTGCGGTTTCTCTCTTCCCTAACTGCAGTTTAGATCAGGTGTCAAGTCAAACGGATCTCCAAGTCAACTACAGCCATGACATCAGCCAGAGGAAGCAGCTGCTCACATTGAAGGAATTATATAGCAAACTAGGGAGGGAAAAACAACTTAAAATCACTTAGGATAGAAAAAAAAAATCATTTCATTAAGATAACTGGCTTAAATATCAATAAAAATGTCTTTAAAAAGCTAACACAAAGGCATATTGTGTTTGACTAAATAATTGAGATTTTTGATGAGGTCAATACTTCCAGACCATATTGATGAAGTGTCATCTAATTATTCTGATAATTGGGCTGGGAGGGATGATTCAAATTACGGGAAATCTGAAAAGTTGTAAGTTAAAAAATGCAGGCAATAATACAAGGCAGTAATAGGTAATGATTAGCAGAGTGTGACAGGAAGAGTCACAAAATACATAACACACCAGCAAACCGGATCAGATTAAGGGGAAATAATTAAAAGCAGCTTTTTATCTGAACACAAACAATATTCATAACAGGATACTCACACAATTGAGTATGAATAAATGAATATGACACAATAGGATACAATGGTATCAAGACTTGGAAACAAACATTGAAGTGTCTTGATATCAGCAAGGCATTTGATAAGGTTCCCCATGGCAGGCTCATTCATAAAGTCAGGAGGTATGGGATACAGGGTGATTTGGCTGTCTGGATTCAGAATTGGTTGGCTGACAGGAGGCAGAGTGCGGTTGTGGATGGTAAGTATTCTGCCTGGAGGTCAGTGCTGAGTGGTGTCCCGCAGGGCTCTGTTCTTGGGCCTCTGCTCTTTGTAGTTTTTCTAAATGACTTGGACGAGGAGGTTGAGGTGTGGGTTAGTATGTTTGCTGATGACACAAACGCTGGAGGTGCCGTTGATAGTATCGAGGGCCATTGCAGGCTTCAGCGAGACATTGACAGAATGCAGAGCTGGGCTGAGAAATGGCAGATGGAGTTCAACCTGAGTAAATGCAGAGTGATGCATTTTGGAAGGTCGAACTTAAATGCTGAATATAGGATTAAAGGCAGGATTCTCAGCAGTGTGGAGGAACAGCGGGATCTTGGTGTTCAAGTGCATAGCTCCCTCAAAGTTGCCACCCAGGTGGATAAGGTTGTTAAGAAAGCATATGCTATTTTGGCTTTCATTAACGGGGGATCGAGTTTAAGAGCCGTGAGGTTATGCTGCAGCTCTACAAAACCCTGGTGAGACCACACTTGGAGTATTGTGTCCAGTTCTGGTCACCCTATTATAGGAAAGATGTGGAGGCTTTGGAGAGGGTGCAAAGGAGGTTTACCAGGATGCTGCCGGGACTGGAGGGCTTGTCTTACGAGGAGAGGTTGACTGAGCTCGGACTTTTCTCTCGGGAGAGAAGGAGGAAGAGAGGTGACCTGGTCGAGGTATACAAGGTAATGAGAGGCATGGATAGAGTCGATAGTCAGAGACTTTTCCCCAGGGCAGGATTGACAGCCATAAGGGGTCATAGTTTTAAGCTGTTAGGAGGAAGGTATAGAGGAGACGTGAGAGGGAGGTTCTTCACCCAGAGAGTTGTGAGCGCATGGAATAGTTTACCAGTGGTAGTCGTGGAAGTGGAGTCATTAGTGACATTTAAGCAGCTGCTGGACATGCACATGGACAGCGGTGAATTGAGGGAATGTAGGTTAGGTTATTTTATTTTTGGATTAGGATTATTCCATGGCGCAACATCGTAGGCCGAAGGGCCCGTACTGTGCTGTACTTTTCTATGTTCTATGTTCTATTTCAAAAGGATAGGTAGGAAGAAAAACAAAGTGGCTAGTTCTGTCACTGATCAATGGGACTAATGAGAAACACTCTTGGCTCAAAAAGAATCAGAAGGTTCAATTTGAGTAAGATGGGGGCTGGGGGGGGTGGAAATTACTGGTGGGAGTAGTCTATACTTCCTTTAAGAGTTAGGACAACACAATAAATACTCTCAAAACATAAATAAGGAGGGCTTGAGAAAGGTATTGCAGTAATCAAGGTGACTTTAACCTTGATCTAGGCAGACAAAGGAAGTTTTGAGGACAAGCTCAGAGTGCATGCGAGATCGTTTTGTAGAACAATATATTGTCAGACCAACCAGGAAATCAACTATTTCAGATCTGGTAATGTGAAATTGAATAGAATTAATTAGTCATCTCAAAAATAAAAGATGAGCTTGTTCTCCATAGAGAACGTTGTGAAGTAAAAACTGAAAATGCTGGAAATACTTAGCAGACACAGTAGCACATATGGAAACAGACAGTAATCATTATTTCAGAAAGGTTCTCATGAAAGGTCACGAACTGAAATATTAACTCTTCTCCTCCTCCTATTCCAACTGTTTCCAGATCAGCTGAGTGCTTCCAACACATACTGTTTTTACTTTAGATTTGCAGCATCTGTAACATTTTGCTTGTGTATCGGTTGAGAGAATATCTGATGACAGATTTAGCCAAAAACATGAGGGGTCAAGATGGAACCGATAGAGAGAAAATGTTCTCATTGGTGAAAACGTCAAGGCCAACTTAAGGTGATTGGTGAAAATATACACAAGTGACAGGAAGAAAAGTTTTTTTTATGCAGCAAGTGGTAGGCATCTGGAAAACCAAGCCCAAGAAAATAGTGGAAGAAATTTCATCATGATTTTCAAAATGGAATTGGATAAGCACCTAAAGGAACACCATTTGCAAGACTTTGAAAAACACAGTGGATTTAGATGAATTACATTGTTGTTATAGAGAACTAGCATAAGCTTGATGGGTCAAATGGACTCTTCTGAGCTCTTGATTCCGAAGATTCCACAATTCCATGATTTAGTATAGCCTGTGGTTTGTGGTTCCCCAATTTGGAAGAGTTTTATAATCCAAATTGAAGCAAGTTAGGAATACATAACATAAATACAGATTCCATATTTTCATTAAATTTATATCTTTCAGCAAAGAAACATTTTACGTGCTGAAGTAAGCATACTTAAGTGGGTTAATCACATAACAAACATTCATCTAAGTAAATGAAATTTCAGTACAGAAATCCTTCCTTCATGGCTCCCAGAGGCTAACATATCATTCCAGTAAATTAAAAAGTTACCATCTTATACTACAATCCCTACCTAGAATTTTCAACAAACATCTGACCCTATTCCTTCTGCTTCACTTACCATTTTAACTAGAACAGCAGTTTTCAACATTACAGTTGACCAAACAGCTGGTGGAACACAAACATTCTAGCCAGCACGCCTCAGTAGAAATACACAACTGACTGAACAATCTTTATGAAGCTGCAACATTGAAAACTGCTATGTTGCACTAAAACAGTAATACAATAGAAGAACAAAGACAGAAAAGCAAAAGGAGAAAAATTCACGTAAATAAATCAATTGGAGGACAAAACATCTACTTAATTATATGGTCCATGTATTAAGGCAGAAATGTGTGTCAGGATTAAGAGGAATTTGACACATTACTCAACCTTTAATTTTGCGTTATCAATGTCATACCAATTCTTTAGGATGTTCCTCGTAATACTGACTATTATTTTCACATATGTAGAACAAGAAGAAATACAGGCAAATCAAGCTAGGAACTGATGAGATGTTTAAAAAAATGTCTTTGTGGAAAAATATTATTTTGTTTTGAGAAGACAATTCAGAAAATCATTCCATTATGGCAGTATCAACCAATGACATAATGGGAATATCTTCCAACAAAGTTGATTGCAAAGTGTGTCAACTAATTTTAAACAGATTTTAAACAGATGAAACATGTTAAAAAATATTGATAAGACAGTTTGACTTTCAACAAAAAAATGCTAACATATTTGTCACAGAAGACAACTTCATGCGAAAATATATAATTCATATTTACCATATCAAGAATCACTCTTTTTGAATACAAATTTAATGCCACATCTGTGATGTTAAATCCTTTCAGCAACCCAAGGTATTTGACCTCACGAAGCACAGCTGAAAGCTGAGTGAAAATAGGCAAAATGTGATTCAGAAATGGAATCATCTCTCACAGAAGATGAAATATCCATATTGTAACCATGGCTACATACAATTTTAGGTTCCAAAAAATGGAAAATTGTCTTACCTCAGGGTTAAAGTTCACCAAGTATAAACCAGATTCTTCATTCCGTTTGAGAAATGGTTGATTCAAGTTTGCTTGACAAACAGCATCTAGACTTTCTGTCCATGATGAGGAGATTTGTTGATCATAGTTATCAATTAAAGCTAACATTCTGTCACATTTCTGGAAAGCTAGGTTTGCTTCCTTTGTATGTAGACTTCTACAAACATACCAAACATATAAACAAGTTATTTTGAAAGAACATAATTATAAGTAACTACAAACCATAATTTGAGAAATATTTTGTTTGAAACATAATAACTTTTAAAGCTGTATTTACTGATGATTAATGTGTCTGAATTGATTTCTCTGACTTAATATTCGTTCACGAAGCTCTTGGGACCACTTCAGGTTGCCTGCTATCACTGGCATATTCTTATGCAATACTACATAATTCATCTTCACCTGCAGAAAGCAGATGTCAAACAGATATATAATCACCAAAAGCAATTAAACTGACACAATCAAACATCTGTTCAAAGCATGTTTTTATTAATGGAAAAATGACTCACCGGAAATCGATTAGAATTAGCAAATAAAATTAAATATATTTGACCAACCAATACAGTATTTTTGCCAATTCTTCAGCATTTTCATATATTAAGAACTTACTATTACAAAATTTTAGCCTTTGTGGCTTGAACTTACCTTAGACAAAGTGAGAAGACAGGTTATAGTCAGCAGGTTTATTTGAAATCACAACCTTTCAGAAGCGCTTCCCTCCATTTCACCCGACGAAGGAGCAGCGCTCCAAAAGCTTGTGATTTCAAATAAATCTGCTGGACTACAACCCGCTGTCGAGCGACTTGATTTTTTTCAACTCTCGTCCAATACCAGCACCTCCACATCATTACTCCAGACAAGTGTTAGCAGATTATCAAATGCTACAAGTCCAGCACTGATAATTTTTTGACATTTGAAATATTAGGAAACAATTGCCAACAACCATGGCCCCTGGAAGCCAACTTTATGGAGAGGCGTTAGAAGAAATGAAGGTAAACAAGAAGTTCAGCTTGTAAAGAGACAACAGAGAAAACGGAAGTCCATGGATTTTTCACTTTTTCAAACCAGTCTTCATTTGCATCCAATGCGCCAAAGATGCCCAAAATACCATGGGGCTCCTGAATGACACCTAGCAATATGTAAAGTTGAGCATAATGTTGCAACCTATCGCTGTTATGACACAAAAGCTTCCATAATGACAGTGGCAGTAAATATCATAGATTCATAGAATCCCTTACAGTGTGGAAACAGGCCCTTCGACCCAACAAGTCCACACCGACCCTCAGAGCATCAGACTCAGACCCATCCCTCTATAACCCACCTAATCTACACATCTCTGAACACTATGGGCAATTTAGTACGGTCAATCCATCTAGCCTGCACATCTTTGGACTGTGGGAGGAAACGGGAGGCACTCAGAGGAAACCCACGCAGACACGGGGAGAATGGTGCAAACTCCACACAGACAGTCGCCCGCGAGTGGAATCGAAGCCACATCCCTGGTGCCATGAGGTAGCAGAGCTAAACACTGAGCTACTAGGCCACCTCAAGCTATATCAGATAGAGCTTTTTAAAAAAGCTTCCTGCAAACTACATTTCACATAATCCTGAACTTTTTGTTCATAAATCAGTGCATTATTTTGTTACACAGCACATTTAGCAAATCTTTCCCCATGAGTATATAAATCTTTATCAAAGGAACTTGCAATGGTATTATATGCATGCTTCAGGTAAGGGTCAGGTTATTTTGGATAAGCTAAGTTTTGGCACCCTTGTCTCCCTTTTCATACAGCTAAGGGTGGCTATGGCACAGAAAGAGGGAGAATAACAGAGGTGAGGAAGGGAGAGAACGATAGAGAGGGAGGGAGGGTGGGAGAAATGGAGAATGATAGAGAGTGAGATTTAGGTAGAGAATCATAAAAAGAATACGGTGGGAGGTAGAGAATGATAGTGAGCAAACCACTGACACAAGTCCACAGTCAATATAGGAAGCAACATTCAACATGAGCACCAACTGCACTCATACTCAGAACGTGCCTCAACATTTGGCCACAGTGACATGTTGAATATGCAGAGACATGTAAGGAAACATTTGCTGTAGAAGCATCTGGCATTTTTGTCTAAAGATAGGAAAGCTGAGTCTCTGTACTTAACTGGTGATGAATTTTCTCATGCTTTTGCAGCTTAAAAAAAAGATTTCCACCTCTTCAGGCTAAAATGGAGCTTCAGAGCTGAATCCTGTTGTCATAGTGACCTTCCCTAGATGACTAATGCTGTTGCTGTGCTGTGACTAATCCCAACAACCTACAGTTTTAATAAATATTTCCCATGCACTTTAACAGCCTCATTATTTGTGATTTTAATACACTCTTCCTGTCTTTACTACAGTTTTAATTGTGCATCACCCACTCTTACTGTAACCTCTCTAAATCTCCTTAGTTCCTTTCTCCATTAGACTCCAAATCTGCCTAGGCTTCCAAATTGCCCCTTTAGAATTCTGATGTTGTGATGTTCCTGGTTCTGCGACATCACTTTCAAATAGCTTCTGTGTTTCTTGATCTTGTTTACTGTAGCCATGCTGTCTTTGACCCTCAACTGCAGCTGTAAACACCTCACCAACCCTTAGCATATTTGCAGGCTGAGCAAGCTGTGTTTTTCAAAACCTTCCCCTTCAGAAATTTCAAATGATTTCCACTTACTCTAGGCTAAGCCTCAACTAGGGACCATCCCTACATTTAATCGGCACCTGATGCAATCTGCAGCTGCCAACTATGAACAGTGTTCCAGCTCTTTGTAGCTTCTCGTTCACATCTTCGTAGCTTCTCTTAACAGGTCTCACAGACAAACCTAAGGGTAATGCATGTGAATGCACAAATCATTCTCAGTAAGGGAGATGAATTAAAAGCACACAGGCGTAGATGGGTGAAATATAATTACAATGGCAGAGACTTGACTGCAGAATGACCAAGGCTAGGAATTGAATATCCAAGATTATTCAATATTTAGGAAGGACTGAACAAAGTCAAAAAGAGGTTGCCCAGCACTATTAGTAGTGGATAAAATCACTGTAGTGGGAAGGGATATTGGTTCAGAAAATTGAAATGTAGTATCAGTACATAAGGAGCTAAGGAGCAACAAGGGGTGGCAAACCTTAGTGGGAGTTGTCTATAAGCCTCCTGGGAAGTCAGGGATGGCAGTAAACATGAAACTAGAGAGGTATTTAGCAAGTGTAAACATGAGTGACTTAAACCAACATATAGACAGGGAAAATACATTACCAATAAGACAGTGGCTGATGAATGTGAATGATGGTTAATGAACAAGTTTTTAAACTAGTACATTTGAGAAACCAACTAGTGAACACCATTGTAGGTTTGGTATTGAACAATGAGAAGAGATGAATTAATAAGCTTGCTGTGCAGGGTCCTTTAAAGATGAGTGATTATAGTATGAAAGAGGTCTTCTTTGGGATGAAAAGATATTAATCAGATTTGGGCATTGCTGGCTGGGTCAGCACTTACTGTCCTTGAGAACGTTGTGGTGAGCTGTCTTCTTGAACCGTATGACATTACACCTGGAGTATTTTGTGCTGTTTTAATTTCCTTGCTTAACAAAGAATACATATGGCACAGAGAAAACAGTGAAAGTTCACCAGACTTATTCCTGGGACAGTGGATTTGTAGTGCGAGGAGAGATTGGGCAATTGGGCCACTGTTAAATGGAGTTTAGAAGAGAGAGATGGGATCTCATTGAAACAAAATTCTTACAGGGATGGACAGATTGGATACAAGGTTGTTGTCTCCCTGGTTGTGGGGGCTAGAATAAGGAGGCCATGGTCTCAGGACACAGGGTAGATAGACCATTTTAGACTAAGATGTTGCCAAGAACAGAGGGTTTGAGTTATAAAAATAGGCTGGATCAGTTGGGACATTTTTTCAGTGGAGCATAGGTAGTTAAGCAGTCACCTTAAAGAGGTTTATAACATCATGTGGGGCATAGATATTGTGAATATCAAGGGTCTTTTCCCTAAGGTGGGGGAGTTCAAAACAAAGGGGCATATTTCTAAGATGAGAGGAGCAAGATTTGAAGAGGACATGAGCGGCAAATTGGAGATAGCAGGAACTGTAGATGCTGGAGTCAGAGTCTAACACAATGTGTGGAGCTGAGGAATAAAGGAGGCCAGGCAGCAGAGGATCAGAAAAGTCAATGTTTCGGGACAGGACCCTTCTTCAGAAGTGGGGAGGAGGACAGGAGCTGGGAAATAAATATAGAGAGGAGGGGTGGGGCTGGAGGAAGGGAGGTGGGACAGTAATAGGTTGCATGTGGGTAAGGATAGTGGGGATTGGTCAGTGGGAAGGGTGAAGTGGATAGGTAGGGAAGATGACAGACAGATTGTATCAGATCAAGGAGACAGGGACGAGAGGGAGACATGGGTGGACACGGTACGAGGCCAGGGATGGGAACATTTTAGAACTGGTGCATCCTAAGTTCAGGTCATTGGGCTGTCGGCTCCTGCGGTGGAATATACGGTGTCGGTTGTCCAGTTTGCACGTTGTGTGTTATGTGGCACCGAAGGTGGCCCAGGATGAACATGTCACCCAGGGAGTGGGTGGGGAGTTAAAATGGTTGGCGTTGTCAGGTGTTATCAATTAGCGCTTACAGAGCAGAGATACTCCACAAAACGGTGCCCCGAGTCTTCGCTTGGGTCTCACTGATGGAGAGGCGGCCACATCGGGAGCAACACATACAACAGACCAGGTTGGGGGATGTAAAAGTGAACCTCTGTTGAATATGGAAAGTTCACTTTGGGCCTTGGATGGAGGTGAGGGATGAGGTGTAAAGGCAGGTGTAGCACTTCCTGCGGTTGCAGGGAAAGGTGGCAAGGATGGTGGGGTTAGTGGGGAGTCTGAAGCGGACAAGGGAGTCACGGAGTCGACAGTCCCTACGGAAGGCAGATAAGGATGGCGAGGGAAATATATCTTTAATTGTGGAGTTCAATTGTAGGTTGCAAAAAATGGCAGAGAATGATACGCTGGATGCAGATGTAGGGGTGATGAGAAGATCAGGGGGATTCTCTCTTTATTTTTGTTGCATGGAGGGGCTTGAGGGCAGAAGTGCACGAAATGCAAGAGATGCGGCGGAGGGCATTTTTGATCATGGGTGTGGGGTGGACGGGGAGGATGCAGTCCTTGAAACAGGAGGACATCCAGGATGTCCAGGAGTTGAACATGAGCTTTCAGTTACCTGCCACTTTAACACACCACCCTGTTCCCTGGCCAACATCTGCCTCTGGCTTATTGTAGTGTTCCAGAGAAGCTCAACGCAAGCTGGAAGAACAACTCATTTTAAGCTTGGGGACCCTGCAGCCCTCTGGGCTCAATATCGAGTTCAAATAATTTTAGGGCCTGAGTTCTCCCATGTCCCAGCCCCCTACGCCACGCATCAGGCCTTGTTATTATATCACCTGCCATTAGACGCTAGCTATTGTTAGTCACTAACAGTACCCATTAACAACTATTCACCTCCAAGCCAGATTGTTACCAACTCCTTTGTCTCTCTTCGGGCTCTATCTATTGTTTACTCTGTACCCCACACCCTCCTCCTCCCTATTTTCTGTATATAAACCGACGTTTTCCCAGCTACCATCTGAGGAAGGATCACCGAACCAAAAATCCCCATTAATAGATCTTTTCTTCACAGATGTTGAGCTGAATAGCCTATTTTTCTGCTCCAGATAAGCTAAGGTTAAATGAAGACAACCTTCCTAATTAGAGTACTGAATAACTTTACCTGCCAACCCTGCTGTCGAACTTCTCCCACTGGTCTCAAAACTGCGGCTGAGCAGGAAGCAGCCCTTAAGACACCAATGGAGAATTAAGAGTCAGTGGGTTGTCCTAGACTTCTCAGCCCCCCACAAAATTTCTGACAGATTACAGGTGGATGATTAGGTAGCATCACCCCTCCACCCCTAATACGTTCAGGCAGCAAGCATCCCAAGTGAGCCCATAAAATTCTGACTGAGTACTATGCTGTGTCATATTTCTGTGAGCACACACTCTTCCGCAACCACTTTCCAGCATCTGCTCTTTGAAGAGGCATAGGCTGGCTTTCAGTGGTAGCATATAATGCCATTGTATCCTGCTCAGGTATGCATCTACTCAGCTAGATGTTTAGCACTGACTGGCTGCAATGCACAATTAACCTGTACCGATTTCCATACCTAACTGAATTTTGTTACTATCGACACCTACCAACTGTTTTTTACTGCTTTACAACTTACCACGAAACATTTTTGAAAAAAAAACGTCCTTTGAAACAACAAGGACAGAATTTTTGATGGAAAAATGGGGACTGACATGAGTCAGCATGCCCTGGTCCATTTATTCACCTTCCCTCACCACTATCACCTGAAGATTTCAGCTGTGATTGAACTGATAAGAATGGAATCCAACAAATGCAGGTATGCTCAGCAGGGCAACGGTGGAGCAGCACCAAAGGCAGATTACATAGTCACCATCACAGACTGCAGACAGGATGAGAGATATATCAAAATAAATATTGAAATATACATATTTTCTAAAATGTATCTTCCCACCTACCTGAATTTTGTTCCCCTTGACGTAGCAATTCTTTAGTTTGAAGTGGAAATGGGTCACAGCATTGATCGCTCTCAACTAATTGCAAAACATTCCTCAACAGTTTTTAAATAAAGTCACATTTTGAAACTCTCCATTAGTAAGAATGAAACTGTTATTTTACCTTTGCTTGTTTATCAAAAATTTCTTTGCAGCTGTCCATTTCTGCCTCAAACATTCTCAGAAGATTGACACATTTCACTGTGAAAATGCTGGCAATGACAGGTCGTTTTTGCAGCACACCAAATATTGACAAAAGCTAACAGAGAAAAGATTTTTAATTACAAACTGCAAGTGAACTTCTGTTGAAAAAAAAATTTTTTTAGTTGAAACTCTTCTCTATTACCTCCTGTTCCAGCATCTCAGCCTAAAGGAAAATAGTGGCAGTACATCCACACAGGTCTTAATAGCCGCTTTGACCTACCTGATATGTGGACGAACATCATTTTCAAAATATTTTCTTCAGGGAAAAAGAAGGAACTGTGGGTGAGCAATGGGATTTAAGATTCTAGCAAATCACCAAAGGCTAATGCATAATTAATAAAGGTATCCCAAAGTGAAATATTGGTCACTCTTTTAAAGAAACGGGAACATAAATGGGAAGTGCTGTTACAGTCGCACAGAGCCTTGGCCAGATCTCAGCTGCAAAGCAGCATTCGGCTTTGAGAAACACATTGCCTAAAAGATATACCAGCCTTGGATTTAATTCCCGTACTGCTGAGGTCACCATGAAGATCTGGCCTTCCCATCCTCACCATTCCCTGGAGATATGGTGACCCTTAGAATAAGCTCACTGACAGTTGTTGCTAATGAAAGAGCAGCCCTATGGTCCAGTAGGGCCACAACAACTTTTACCTTACTGGCAGAGGGATTACAATACGGCATCACAAGTACTGTACCATAACTTTAAAAGGTGTTACAATCCTGGACCAGACCGCCTAATTTAAGGCATGATTTGGGTGGGGACAGAAACTTTAATTTTTAAAAGTAGAAAAAGTGCAAGACCCAAGAGACATACTAAGATATTAAAGTCACCAGATTCCACAATTTTGAATAAACAATAATAAACTTTACTGTACAGCATTAGGACAGTAATACATTCTACATTACACTTCTGTCACCCAGAATCAAATTGTGGTAAAAATGGCTCTCAAAGACTGATCACATTTCATTGGTATTAATATATGAGAGAATTGCAATGTGGATAACTAAGTCTCATGAAAACTCAAAAAGGGTTAAAATCTTCACTTCCACTGATCTGTCCTTGGAAGTTCCCCAACGGTTCACCATGCACTACCTCAACAATTGCTCCCATATTCTGGTCAACCTTGCAATCCTGACCCTACACTCCCCAGTTCAAGATATTGTACTCCTTCACATGCCTAACTCCAGTTTTTCAACTGAGAGCTTGAACAAGCCAGTAATACTCATATATTTTTCTGTGCTGTAATTTTGCTTAGTTGTATCCAGAAAACACTGCTCATGGGCTTTTCAGCACCCCTTTCAGTTATAGTGAAGGGCTCATCTATGAAGGCTTACCATCAGACCCTTTCCTATTCTTGGGCAGAAATGAACATTGTCATCAAGCAATTCTTGGAATTGAGTGTAACCTTCAGGTTGCACTCATCTTGAACTGCTAGAAATGGATTTCATTACGAAGGGTTAAATTAGGTCATGTTCCTAAAATTTGGTATGTATTATCTAAAGTTTAGACGATTGAAAATTATTCTAAACAATTCGTGGAAAATGACATCAAGGTTCGGTGAGGTAGACACACAGAATTATTCCTCTGGTAGGAAAAGCCAAAGCGGTGAGCCAGAATTTTAAATGTAAAGCTAGTTTATTTTGAAGTGAAATTAGAAAACAGTTTCTTCATTTAATTATAACACAAACACATACACTAATGGTAGTGGAAGTGTGAAACTCTCTACTGCACAAAAGGTTCTAGATGCTTGATGAAGTGGAATACTTAAAATTGATACATATTGATTAGCAAGTTATGGTGAAATGTGGAACAAACTTGAACAAACAGAGCTGACTTACAAATCATCCGTGACTTATCTGATTTTACAGAGAAGGATTGAGAAGCTGGATAGTTTGTTCTTGTTACATCTTAACAGCTTTTCTCAAGTATAATCTCAATTTAATTTATCCCAATGACACTTCTGAAACTCCAAGTTGTCAACTTAGTTCTGCTGGTGGACAGACCAATTATAGCTCTCACAACAGGATCATCACAATATTTAGATTTTTTTAAAAAATCTAAAGTTCTGAGGAAGGGTTACTCTACCCCCAACATTAACCTCTGATTTCTCTCCACGGATGCTGCTAAACCTGCAGAACTTTTTCAGCAATCTCTATTTTGGTTTCATCACAAAATGACATGCTTAAGATGCAGCAGTACATTAAAATAATAGTTTTAAAACTAGAGGTTTCAACTCCCACTGGGGAGTTTATAAAAGGTCCATTCTGTCTGTGACAGATCTTTGCTGGAATAATCAAAAGTTAATTACACTCTCTCATGATGTCCACAGAAATCCTGCTCCTGACTTATAACATTTAACTAATTTTTCCTTGAAGATATAATGCTGTCTGCCTCAAACAGTATCTGTAGCAAAAACTATCTACAAACATAAAGTCTGTCACTTAATAGCTAAAATCTGGCATTTTGCATCTTGCATTTGATACGAAAATATACATTTAGTCCTTTTAGGGGTCACCTAGTAATTCATGATGCAACTATTTCAAAATATTAAATGATGCTTATTTTTTCACCTTAGCCACAGCAAAGCATAATTGGTACCTTAAAAGCCGATTCCAGAGATCCTGAATCCTGAAATGCAAGATTCAGCACTGAGCCTAAGCGTCTGTCAAAATCAAGTATTTGCTCCTTGTACCTGCTGTGATCTGACAAAAATTCCTGTGTGGATTACAACAGATAAAAACAAAAAATTTTAAATTTGTGAATAATCTAGCACTTACATAATGTAATTTTCATATACCGACAAACACATTTTCAAAGGTAAAGAAGTGAAGTTCTCTGAAAAATTAGTTTTTAAAAGTAAATTATCATTAGCTTTATTGTAATGTGTTCAAATTAATTTTAGGATATAGATTTCATTTTTGAAGTGAAAATCAAAGTAGATATGAAATTCCGCTGTATCACAATAAAGCCAAACCTTATTGTTGTAATCAAGTGGATCATATTTGTTTTCTCCAAATACTCGCCAACATTCCTGAAATTCTTCATAGATACCATAAATTATTTCACTGAAAGCTTTTCCTTTGGAACCTCCTATTTCAATTCTCTCCAGTTTAAGAAAGTCTGTAGCTGTATTAAACAGTTCCTGAAAACCAATTAATATTGAGCAAGTAACATTTCAGCACATCACAGCGATGTGTTTTGGTTTTTGTTTAAGAATTAAGCATAATACAACAGCTGAAGCATAACCAGTGTTTTATAACGATGTAGCAGGATTTCATAACTTTTCTGGTCTATGACTCGTAGGAGATGAAATAAGTTTCTTTGTCCTCATTTTTAAAATAACAAATATTTAAATAACAATGGCCAAGACTTTACAGGGTTTTAGCTGAAGGGGGAGAGAGAGGTGAAGGAAGAGGTGTATAATTGTTCAGATGGTGGCAGGTGATGTGCCCATTGCCTTCCTGCCTCTGCAGACATTTTAACAAATGCATGGAAGGGGACAGACTGTTAAATTATGAGTGGCAGATTAGCAGTTCACCACCTAGGCAGGCAACCAGATGCCCTTCTCATCATGCATCCTACAGCCCACAGTAGGCCTCTCTGCGGTGGCCCGGGCTATCCAGGCTTTAAGATCACCTCCCCCAGCTCGCCTGATGTGCCTTATTGAGCCTCACAAACTTAACTCAATTCCAGGGCTTCCCACAAGTTTGGTGAAGGTCTCCTGTAATGTGAGGAGTAGTCATTGCTCCAAGTGGCAATGCAGGGACAGAAGACGTGCCTGTATTCCAAATAGTTGTCAGCATGTTTTAATAGAGGGACATTTTCCTTTAAATGGGCAGCAGTCTGACAGAAGGAAATTGGTTGCTCAAGTATTGTAAAATACAAATCGAAGTTTCCATGGCCGACTGTATTTTTTACAAGCAGGTTCCCCCAAATTTGCAGCAAGTGGCGAGGGTCTCTGCCATCCTGTAACATCACGGTCATAGTGTTAAAAAGAATAAGTTGTGTGGAAATCACTATAGAGACTTGAGAAGAAGTTAGCCAAAATCTGCTATTGCAAAATGCAGAGCCAAGGACTGAGGTATCCAATGATAAAAGAACTAGCACATAATACATGTCACACAAGAGTCATTTCAGTTCAAGATGCTTTCAAGATTATCATGAATTAGTTTGCTAATAATTATATTATTGGTACATTTGCAAGTGTTGCAAGGGCAGGATTTTCTCCGATTAGGGAACTATGTGCACATTTTTGAAGTAAGTCAAATTGGTCATGCAGTATTTTAAATAATTCTGTAGTATAAGCTGCACGTTTAAACTGATCACTGTCAAACTATGATGAACAAGACTGGTTTGATAGAGTGGGAGCATAATGTGTGGTGAGGCCTGGGCATGACAAGGTATGAATGCTAACTTACGAATTTAGGGCAGATTGAAATTCTTTGCAGAGGGGGAAGGAGGTGCTGCTTCTTTTTGGCTAATTTTCTTAGCCATGAGAAGCTGATGGTGTTTAAAGCTTTAATTAAGTGGGCAAGTAGGTTACTACTTGATCGGTCTAAAGATTTAATCTCTCTAAACGTGTCTCAGTCTAATCAGATACAAGCATTATACCAAATGCGATGGGAAGGCAATCAGGGATAATACCTAAGCTCTGCAATCCTGCTAAATCTAGTTGTGAATACTGGGTTGGACGATTAAACAATTAACAGGATGGGTAAGCACTCAGATATCCTCATCTCAAACGTAAGGAGCCTAGCACACAAATACAAATGATACGACTGAAATATTTGCACCTACTTACCGCCAGAGGTGCCGAATGGTTGGTCCATCCAGCATTGCAGGTGTCAGTCTTCAACCAATTAAATTATCTTCACATCCTCAAGAAAAGGTAAATACACTACGTAAATGTCTATGGGCCCGAACAACATTCCAGCAATGCCCAACAAAGATGCATGTTCCTGTACTAGCTGTGCTGTGAGTGAAGTTATTCTAGTATACTACAGAAAAGGCATCTACCCACAAGGTGGAAAATTCCCAAGTGCCGTGTGCACAAACAGCAAGACATATAACTGCTCTATCACTCCACTCTCAATCATCAGCAAAGTGATGTTAGTGGTCATCAACAGTGCAATCACATTTTCAAAGGAATAATCCTGCTCACAGACAGACAATCAGTTTGGGATCCAACAGGGTCTCTAGACTCCTGATCTGGTTGCAGCCTTGGTCCTAACATGGACAAAAGATCTGAATTCCATTGGCAAGGCCATAGTGACTGCCTTCAAATTCCAGGCAGCATTCAACCGAGTATGCCATCAAGGTGCCCTTGTAAAGCTGGAGTCAGTGACAATTCAGGAAGTAACTTGCCATTGTTTAGAGCCATACCCAGCAAAAAGGAAGATGCTTGTGGTAATTGGAGAAATCATGGTAGTCATCTCAACTCCGAAATATCTCTGCAGGAGAAACTCAAGATAGTTTCTGGAACACAACCATCTTCAGCTGCTTCATCAATGACCTTTTCTCCATCCTAAGGTCAGAAGTAGGAATGTTCATTAATGACTGCACCATGTTAAACACCATTCACGGTTCATCTGATACTGCAGCAGTCTGCGTCCGAAGTAATGTCTGGACAACAGCTAGGTTTGAGCTGTTAACTGGCAAGGATCAAGAGTACAACACACATTAATCAGGCAAAAACCTCCTCTAACTAGAGAGAATTGAACCATTGTCCTTTGACAGTCAATGACACTGCTGTGACTGAATTCCTCCCCCCCCCCATTATCAACATCTTGGGGGTTACCACTGACCAAAAATTGAACTAGATTAGCCATATAGTCTCGTGGCTACAAAAGCAGGTCAGGGTCTAGGAATCTTGCAGCAAGTACCTCACTCCTGCCTCCCCAAAGCCTGTCCACCACCTACAAAGGCACAAGTAAGGAACGTGATGGAATTCTCTGCATTTTCTGAGATAAATGTAACGCTAGCAGACTCAAAAAGCTCCATATCATCGAGGACAAAGCAGGTAGCTTGACTGGCACAACATTTATCATGTTCACCACCACACAGTTGCAGCAGTATGTACCATCTACAAGTTGAACTGTATTAACTCACCAAGGCTCCTACAGCTGCACCTTCCAAACCTGTGACCACTATCACCTAGAAGGACATGGGCAGCAGATGCATTGATACACCAAAACCTGCAAGTTCCCTCCAAGTCATGACCATCCTGACATGCAACTACGCAGCCATTCTTTCACGTTGCTTCTTCAAAATCCTGGAAATCCCCATTTCACAGCACTATGGAAGCTCCTACACTACACAGATTACAGTGCTTCAAGAAGATAGCTCACTACGACTTTCTGCAGCGTCAAGCCAGCAGTGCCTACATCTCGCAGGTAAGTTCACAAATTTGTTAAAAATTAAAGTTACCTCGTATAACTACCAAAATGACAAGACAGGTGATATGCTGCAGTTGAAGCATGTATGTAGAAGCAGACATCAGTGTGATTGATGGCAATCAATCTACAGAGTCTACAGCTCAAGGAGCATAACCTCAGTACTGATGAACCGGAGACTAAGTTTTAGTCACAATAATGCATCAGGGAAGAGAAAAGTTACTTGGAATCTCTTCTGGAGGAGGTAGTCACACCCGTTTTTTAAAAAAAATTCATTAACAGAATGAGGATGTCGCTGGCTAGGCAGCATTTCTTGCCCATCCCTAATTGCCCTGGGAACAGTTCAGAGTAAACCACATTGCTGTGGGTCTGGAGTCACATGTAGGCCAGACCAGGTAAGGATGGCAGTTTCCTTCCCTAAAGAACATTAGTGCACCTGATGGGTTTTTCTGACAATTGACAATGATTTTATGGTCATCATTAGATTCTTAATTCCAGTTAAACTAAGTACCTTAAACTTGTTCTGTGGTCAGAGACATGAGGGGATGACAAGCATGGCAGATACAGGGTTTCAGAAGTAGGCAATGAAGGAGGCTCAACTGTCCAATTTGTTAAAGAATCTTGTAGTGGTCAAGAACAGGAACTGCAGAGAGAGTGAACAGACAGACCAATGTGGCGCAGACAGGCATTCAAGGTGAAGAAATAAGATATAATTAAAAGTAGCTTTGTTGTCAAGTACACAAATGAGTGCACTGAAAAGTTTACAAGTCACCACTTACGGTGCCATTTTAGGTACAAAGGTGCCTAGACGCAGATTCTCAAGTACAAATTCACAGGGAAAAAACAAAACTCAGAAAAATAAAGCTGCAAAAATTCAGAGCAACAGTCCTTCCAACCCAGTCCACGGCAGCACCTAGCCTCCATACCATGATAGGCTTCACCTCAAGGCCGGAAGACAGTGCTAAGGCCACGTTGGGCCAAGGGACCACCACTCCAGGACCACTCCAAGGCTGAAAGCTCAGGATATCATTGAGAAGAAAGGAGGAAATAAAACACACAAAAAGGAGAAAAAGGATTAAAAAAAAAGGAACAGATGGAGCGGACAAGCTCCAGCTGTAGAGTTCTACTTCAACACCATCTTGAAAATGGGTGAATTACGGAGCGCTTATCTTGCAGCAGCAGCAAGCAGAGGGGGTGGGACACAGTAACTGGTAAGCCTATTAATCCAGCGCGGTGCAGATTCGGGCCTAGTCTTCACAGGGCAGTTAGCTTGGAGCAGCAGCTGGGAGGCGTGAAGTAGGGGACAATTTAGTTGGAGGAATAAATACTGTCTTTGCAGGTGACTAAAGGTTGTAGTGTCTGCTTAGTGCCAAGGTTATGGACATCTCTTCTGAGCTGGACAGTAATTTGGAGGGAAAGCATCAAGTTGTCATGGTTCAGATATGTACCAACAATATAGGTAGGGCAACGTTAGAGTATCTGTCACAGGAGCATGAGCAGTTAAGAAATAAACTGAAAAATAAAAGCAGAATCACAAACGTGATAATCTCTGAATTTCTACCCTAGGCACAAGAAAATTGACATAGGATAAATGGGAGTACAAAGTTGAATGTGTGGCTCAAAGATTGGTGGAGAAGAAATCTGTTTCGAATCATGCAACACTGGCAGCAGGATTGAGGAAAGAGACAGGTAGTTATTCCAATTGTATTCATCTGAGCTGGACTGGGTCATGAGTCTGGCAAATCGCCTTATTGGTACTGTAGATAGGGCATTAAACTAAATAGTCAATGGTGTTTGAGGAAATACTAACATGAATATACGAAAAATGGATCAGAAATAGACTACTTGAGCCTGCTCTGCATTTAATAAGATCATAAGTCATGGCTGCTACTCATCAACTCAGACCACAGAAGGATGTTGAGGCATTTCCTGCTTTAGACTTAGTCCTGCTAACTACACTGCAGCTGCTGACATCTCTTGCAATCTCTAGCCATGTCTCCTTTGTGTCTGTCTGACCGGTGACTACTGTTGTTGATCTCCAGAAATGAAGTGTTTCTGGAACCTCTCTACTATCATCTCCAAGGACGTGTTAGTGAATCAAGAGATGACCCTAGTTTAGAAAGACTGGTATCTTATTGATCTGAAAGCCTGTACTATCAGCTTCTCACTTGCTGGCTGCATCCTCTTTGGAGACTCACCACACCTTTTAAATGCCACTTCCAGCACTCACATCCTGATTGAGGAGGCAATCCTCCCACAAAATAATAAAATGCATTGCACTCCAACCTCAAGCACATTGTAAAACGGTCCCAGTGTTGGAGCACCAACGAATTTGGCGAAGTTGAGCCAAGGGATTGCAACTTCAGGCCATATGAAAAGGGGTTATGAACAATCAACAGCAGTAGATCACAAAGTGACATCTTGGCTCATATAGGTGATTAGAACGTTGGCAGGAGACTTCTTTCAGTAACATGACAGGTGATATACATCTTGTTGGAAAGTTATAACACTGCCTAAACAATGAAGTATGTTGAGGTCTGCTATCTTCTAGTAGAAGGTTTGTGTTAGCCAATTAGTATGAAGTTCAAATCACTTGCAATTCTGACAACCCATATCAGTAATGCTACAATTAGCTTTCATTCCTAAAAACCGTAACGAAATAGTTATGACTGAATATATTTTGCACTTTGTATGACTTGATGAGATCCAATGACAGAAGCAAAAATTAACACATTTAGTTACTACACAATTTTACATACCTCAATTTTTAACAAATGGGCAAAAAATCTATCAAAATGAGCAAAGACCATCTGTGTAGGGAAGTCCCAATGTTTCACTTCCATATCGCTCCTGTAATACTGAGAAATCTTTAATCTGTGTTGTTGGAAACAATTCTTAAAGCTTTTCAATATGTGAATGGCAAGTTGCACCTTCTCCAATGCTTCTTCTATCTCAACTTTAAAAATCTCTTCAGGAGCTAGATAGTTTAATGCCTATTGAAAAAAATATTAAGTACAAAAAAATTTAAAAGCGATGTGAACAAATATCATTATGCATATGTTTTATATTTATACATGTGGAAATTGCTTTAACAGACTCCTGAGCTAAAATGCTTTGTAACAAGATGTTTTATTACTTTCCAACAAACCTATGATTTTTAAAGACATTCCTGCTTCAGCTGTACTCACAGCTATGGAGGTGTAGATGTGACTGGAAGGAGATGAAGAGGGAGGACAGTGCGGTAAGAGCTGTTTGAAAAGCAGGGTGTAAAATCCAGCAGTGGATCATAAGGGTCAGAGAAACAGATGTGCAGGGCGTAATACGGGAAATAGAATTGAGACCAGCCACTATGTCACAGAAGAAAGTAAACAAAACAGGAAAAGCTTCTGAAAAGGAGCATGACTCACTTGGCCATTGATAAACTCTGATGTTTGGGTAGGTTCCATCCCAAATCAGGTAGATTGTATAGTTATGCTATGGTGGAGGCTTGCAAATCAGCCTGTCTGCTAACATATGGTGAAAAATTAGATCGCACTTATTGATAGCAGCTGCTAATGGGCAATGGCTATCAAAGAAAATGGGAAAATACTTTAAAATCAGGGAAAATGGTTGCCCGAGTTAAATGTTGAAGATGAGCATCCATGATGCAACACCACCTACTGGTCAGGGCTTGTATCTGCATTGATGCCTGCAAGATCTGTTTGTGTTTAGAATCACAGAATCCCTAGTGTGGAAGCAGGCCATTCAGCCCATTGAGTCTACACCGACCCTCCAGACAGCATCCCACCCAGACTCAACCACTACCCTATCCCTGTAATCCTGAATTTCCCATAGCCAACCCACCTAGCATGCACATCCCTAGGCACTATGGGAAATTTAGCACAGCCAATCCACCTAGCCGACACATTTTTGGACTGTGGGAGGATACCAGAACATCCAGAGGAAACCCAGGCAGACATGAGGAGAACATGCAAACTCCATGTAGGCAGTCACCTGCAGGTGGAATCAAACCCGGGTCCCTAGTGCTGTGAGGCAGCAATACTAACCATGGAGCCACTGTTACATTTAAGTTATAAATAATGCACTGGGAGTTTCAAGTTATCTTTTGAGATAAAACTTATTTCTTAACATTTCAGAATTTAAGCAAAGGCTAATGGACAGAAAGAATGTACTAAAACAACAATTTAGAAGACATTCGGACAGGTACATGGATAGGAAAGGTTTAGTGGGATATGAGACTAACACAGGCTAATGGGACTAGTTCAGTTTAGGAAACCTGGTCAGCATAGACAAGTTGGGCTGAAGGGTCTCCCTCTGTGCTGTGTGATTCTGTGACTCTAATTACTTTCTTTTTCTGATAAATCACCTCATTTGAGAAAAACACATTGAAATTTTAGTAAACTAAAATTTACATAGATACTTTAAATGAACAATTCAGCAATCACAAACCTTTAAAAGCATGTTTTTTTTAATATCAGCAATTGCTTCATTACGTTATTGACATTTTAGAAAGTTTCTAATCTCCAAAGAAACTTTATTCAATTTTCTGTAGAGAAGCTTTATTCTCACGTTATAAGAAGATTGCAATTCTTACCCATGTGAATAAGGCAGGTGTTAAAAGCTTTTTTTCACAATATGATGCCCAAATAACAAGATAAACTGTATAATGAATTGAATATTCATCAGTAAATCTTTAAAATTTTGCAGAAGATTATTTATCTTCAACACAACACCAGACACATGTACCTGGTTGATGATAAAATTGCAGAATTCCTGTAGCAAGATAATAATTCTTGAAGGAAAGCAATAGTATCTGGAATGGCTCCATATCAAGCAAATAGTATGGAAAAGGGGAGGAATAAGTGACTCGATTTCACTGAAGTTTGATTCCTCCAATTGCGATATATGATATTTCAGAGCTCGGAGATGCAATTCAATGTCTTGAGCCTCAGAGACACCTACAAAAATTCAAGAATATTATTCACATCTTCCTAACATTAATACAAAGGCAAAATACTAAGAATTCTGGAAACTAGAAACAGACAAAGACCGCTGGAGAAACTCAGCAAATCTGGCAGATCTATGGAGACACGAACAGAGTTAACATTTCAAGTCCACTATGACTCATCTTCAGCCTATGTTACTTACCTACGGCCTTTGTCCTCTACTGAACGTGTAAGCTACTAGTTCCTGATTATCCACCAACTCTGACCGTGCGGAATCACTACCCAACAGCTTTAATTCCAAGGGAATACCAACCCATGGCCTCGCCGCTGCCTCACTGGTGTGTGCTGCTGCCAACATTCCTGAAAAGGGGCACCATAGGTTCTTGCTGGCTCTCCCCAACAACTCAACAAAATTCCACCCAATATTCTAACCCAGGTTAGACCTGGTTGGTGCAAGTCTAAACTTAGCAGAATCCTTCAGGAAAGATGTGGTATCCTTTTGCAGAGGCCAAATGCCTTTTTACTATGGTTGTGGGGCACGTTTGAGGGAGGTTTGGTGCTCTTTGAGATTTTTAAAAGTAGACATGAAGGACAAAATGTTTAAACTCACTGGAACAGTTAATAGAAATTTAATAATTTCCCTACTCCAAAAAGAACCGAAGGTCAAATTACCAATTACTGAGCACCTACAGGCCAAAACAAAGTTGAAGCACATATTTGAAATCATTTGGTTGTGTTAACAGAGAAAAAGCACAAATTCAGGCCAATAATCTAGAACAAAGCCTCAGGGTCAGAGGAGTATTTGGTATGATTCTGTCTGACCAAAATAAATGAGCCTCTCAAATGGGCTAAGTAATAACAGGGCAGAACTATTGTATTCTATAAGGAGGGTCTGGAAGTAAGTGAAAGAAAGCTAAGGTGTACAATAATAGCTATTTTGTACTTTCTAACTATAAATAAAAATATCTTCCTGTTTTGTGGCCTCAAATATTGTTGTAATGTGCACATGGGTATCTAGGAGCTAATGGCACTGGAATCACTTAACAAGACAGTTCCCACATGTACACAATATCGTCAAACTCTGAATGACTAACTGGAATAGTTTGAAAGAGCAGTAAATGAATAGTCAGGAAGCTGTTTGTTCTCTCTTTGATGCTCATACACACTCATGATCCATGCTTCTTCCATTTCCGCATATTTCTTTTTTTTGCATATCCTCTTTTGCCAGTATACACACTTTCTCTCATGTTTAAGTGCAAGCCAATCATTTACTTTTGTATTAATTGATCATTTTGAAGAACATTACCATTCTTATCCTTCCTTCATATTAGTGAATGTGAACTGGTCAAGTCCTGTGTACTAAGATTTTCACACCAAAATAGGGAAATTAAATGTCAAAGGTAGCCTGACTGAAGAACTGCATTATGAGTTATAGAACAGGAAGGCAGGATGGGAAATTTAGTCAAATCACAGGCTTGCTAAAGTCTACAAACTGGTTTTAAACTTTCTAGAGCTGAGACCATAAAAATGCCACCTTCTTTCGAGAAGTGGAGATTAACAGGAGTATTAGAGATAACAGACCAGATGGTTGCCTTTGTTTATTCAAGCATAACCTTAAGATTGAAACTTAGAAAAGCAGGACATCAAACAGGAATTTCCAACAGAATAGCGTTGCAAATAAAAGCAAATTAATTGGTCAAAAGCAAGCATTAACTTTATATGATACACATATTGATATCAAACATTCCTGATCGTAAGGTGCTCAGAACACATAGTGAATGGTAAAGGAGAGGGGATAGTGCTTTTGGTTAAGGACAGCATTTCAGTACTGGAGAAAGTGGATGTCTTAGAGGGTTCAAGAACATAATCAATTTGGCTACAGCTAATAAATACAACCAGTGCAATTATATTGCTCAATGTAACCTATAGATCACCAACTAGTGAGAAGCATATAGAGGAACAAATCAACAAGAAAATTACAGAGAGGTGTAAACTTTATGGTGTAGTCCTAACAGAGGACATTATTTATCCGCATATTGACTGGGGTAACGGTAGTATAAGGGGCTGCAAAGAACAAACAATCCTCTTTGCTGTTCAGGAAATTTTCCCACAACAGTATGTGCCCAAGGAAGAGGGCACTATGAGACCTGGTTCTTCGGAATAGCACGAGCCCAGTAGATGAAGTGTGAGTGGTGAAACATTCAGGGAGAAGTGATCATTGTATACATTTAAGGATAACAGCGTAAAATGACATTGGTCGAGTGAGAATAATCAACTAATAGACAACAGATCTCAATTGGGCAAGAATGGAACTGAGCCGGATAGACCAGAAACCAAATGGAATTGCATCTGCAGACACAAGTAGAACAGTAGCTGAACAACATGGTACGCTTAAAGAAGAAATAGTTTGGGCATAGGTATAGTCCCTCAAAAGGGAAGGCAGGACAAGGGAAAAAAAAAGCATACTGGAGAGCACAGGAGAAAAAATTGTAAAACAAAAAGAAATTGCGTGCTGATGGTAAGTGTTAGATTATAGGTACAATTGAGAAGCAAGATGGATAAATTAGGTTTAGAGGAGAGGTGAAAAGCAAATTAGAGAAGCTAAGCACTCTACAGTAGGATTATGAAAAAACACTGGCTGCTAATGTCGATGGAAATCCCAAAATCTTCCACAGGCACAAAAATAAGTGTGGTAAATGGAGTAGGACTGATTAACAGCAATAAAAGGAGACTCAAGCACAGAGCAAAAGCACAGCTGAGTTCTTAGTACTTTGTATGCGTCTTTACCCACATGGCAGGTGCTGCCCAGGACATGGTGAGAGGAGGAAACTCTGATGAAGGGCTCAAATTAATAAAGAAGAGATATTAGATAAGCTCTAAGTATTTAAATCTGACAATGAACTGGGCACGGATATCTATCTAATGATATCGAAAGAACGAAGTGTGGAAATTGCAGAGGTGCTGGCAAGTATATTTCAATCTTCCCTAAATTTGGGGTTGGTGCCAGAGGACTTAAGAATTACAAACATTATACCTTTTTTGCATAAGTGTGTAATGGTCAATTAGTGATCAGTCAGTATAACTTCCATTGGTGAGGAAACTGGTAACAACAATTGTTCTAAAAACAATTGATAATCACTTGATAAAAATGGGTTAATTCAGAAGAGTCAACATAGATTTGCTAAACAAAATGCATGTTTAACTTTCTAGGGTATTTTTTTTAAGAGGTAACAGAATGTGTTGACAATGGGAAGGCTGTTGATGTGCTGTTGACCTCCAAAAGGCCACACAATAGACTTGTGAGGAAAGTTTATAGGTCATTGAATAAAACAGTCAGCAGCTGAGTGGATACAAAAGTAGCTGATGGATAAGGAATTGACAGTAATGGTCAGCGGGTGTTGTTCAGGCTGGAGGTTGGTTTGTACTGGAGTTTCCCAGGGGTCAGTATTGGGACCCTTGATCCATGTAACTACATGATCTAGATATTGATGTGCAAGAGGAACTTTCAATGTCTGCAGATGAAATTTAAAAATGGGAGAACTATAAACAGTGGCAAAGATAGTATGGACCTTCAGAGGAAGTAACAAGTTGGAGGAGTGGGCAGACTGATAGCAAGTGAAGTTCAACGTGGCGATGTATGAGCTGATACACTTTGGTACAAATAAAGTGGAGAGACAGTGTAAAATAAAGGATTCTATTCTAAAAGATGTGCACGAGCAAAGAGACCTGAATATCTATGCACTTAAGTCATCAAGGGTGGCATGACAAGTTGAGAGAGCTGTAAATAAAGCATATGGCAGTCTAGGCTTCATCAGCAGGTGTACAGAGTGTAACAACAGGAATGCTATACTGGACATGTATAGGACAATGGTTAGACCTCAGCTAGAGTATTATGCACACTTCTCACACCACATTTTGGGAAATGTGGGAACAAATCGGAAAGAGTGCAGAACTGGATTATGAGTGACTTCAGAGAATAAGAAACTTTAATTACGAGGATAGACTGGGACTGTTTTCCTTGCTTCAGAGAAGGCCAAGATGAGATCTGAGAGTAGTTTTCAAAATTATCAGGGATTTGGACAGAGGAATTAAGGGGGGAAAACTGTACCCACTCCTAAGAGAATTGAGAGCCAGAGGGCACATGTTTCAAGTGTTTTTACGAAGGAAGCAAATGCAAAGCAATAAAAACCTTTTCATTTACGTTAGCTCAGTGGGCTGTCTAGTTAGGTTGTGGTTCAGAATGATGCCAACAGGGTGAGTTCAATTCCTGCACTGCCTGAGGTTACTATGAAGGTCCACCCCTCTCAACCTCTCCCTTTGCCCCAGATATAGTAACATAGAACATAGAACAATATAGCGCAGAACAGGCCCTTAGGCCCTCGATGTTGCGCCAGCCTGTCAACTAATCTAAGCCCCTCCCTCTACACTATCCCATCATTATCCATCAAGTTCTGAGGGAACAGCCCTATGGTCTGGTAAAAAATATGGTAAAACTCTGGTTAGACAATTGCAACTTTAGCTTATTTCAGTTATACAAGCCGTTGGGGGGAAAGAAAGTTCAAGTTTGCAGATGACACAAAAATTGGTGGTGTCAGCCAAGAAGGTTACCTCTGAGTACAATGGAACCTTGATCAGATAGGCTAACAGGCTGAAGAATAGCAGGTGGAATTTTAATTTAGATAAATGAGAGGTGCTACTTTTTGGTAAGGCAAATTCTTATTTGTCAGGACTTACAGACCTAATGGTACAATCCTGGGGAGTGTTGTCGAACAAAGAGACCTTGGATTGCAGGTTCACAGTTCCTTGCAAGTAGAGTTGCAGGTAGAGGGGATAGTGAAGGCGGCATTTGGTAAGCATGCCTTTTTCTAGTCAGTGCATTTGGTACAGAGTTGGGAGGTCATCTTGCAGCTGTACAGGGCACTGGTTAGGCCACTTTTGGAATATCGAGTTCAATTCTGATCGCCCTGCTATAGGATGTTGAGAAACCCTCTGTTAATCCAGAGGCACAGATAATGCTCTGGGGACCTGGGTTCAAGTCCCCCCATGTCAAATGGTGGAATTTTAATTCAATAAAAATATCTGGAATTTAGAATCTAATGACGACCATGAATCCTGTGTCAATTATCAGAAAACCCACATCGTCTAGGAAAGGAAACTGTCACCCTTACCTGGATTGGCCTACCTGGGACTCCAGACCCAAAGCAATGTGGTTGACTCTAAACAATTAGGGATGGACAATAAATGCTGCCTGGTCAGCAACAACCGCACCCCATGAACGAATATAAAAAAAAACTTGAAACGGTTCAGAAAAGATTTACAAAGATGTTGCCAGTGTTGGAAATTTTGAGCCACAGGGAAAGGCTGAATAGACCGGGGTTATTTTCTCTGGAGGGTTGGACACTGATGGGTGACCTTAGAGAGGTTCATAAAATCATGACAAGCATGGATAGAGTAAGGTATTTTACCCTGGGAACGGGAGTTCAAAACTAGAGGGCACAGGCTTAAGGTGAGTGAGAAAAGATTTAGAAGGGGTCTAAGGGAAGTGCCAGAAGAAGTGCCAGAAGCTGGTACAATTACAACATTTAAAAGGTATTGTGATGGGTATATTAACAGGAAAGGTTTATGGGCATATGAGCCAAATGATGGCAAATGGAACTAGATTAATTTAGGATATCTGGGCGGCATGGACAAGTTGGACCGAAGGGTCTGTTTCCATGCTGTACATCCCTATGACTCTATAAGCATTTGACGATTAATAGGAAAACATTTTGTTGGTTCTATAGTTAACTAAAGTGATCATACATGAATTCCTTTCCCCCGAGCTTGACTCCTACCTGACTCCTCGTGCGTGCTGCATTTTCCTAGTCTACCCTGTAACTCATTTTGCAATCTCAGGCAATGAGAATGTTATTTTAATATCCAGCAATGTTATACACATTTTTGTTTCAAATACATGTAAATATTCCTGTGTTCATACATGACAAATTATTTATTACTGATTTATGATGAAATTATTATATTAACATTGCAAGCTGTATAACTTACAAAAAGGCACAGAAAAGTCTTTTAACATGACTTTTGCTTAGGAATAGTCCGAGTATGAAACAAAGTGTACATCTTTTGGAGTTTGCTGAGAACATTAATAATCAGCAAAGGATCAATTGCATGTACAAAGTTCCAATAATCAGTCATTTAGGAGTCCTGTTGTCTCTGGTTCTCAATCAGAATCCTAAATCTAACCCTCTGAATACTTTCCTCTCACACAACAATTGCACTTACAATCAATAATTTACAAACACAGATAGAAAAGAGATCAATACATTTCCAAATTGTTGTTAGATACTTAACTTACACTTGATTTCTAAACAGCAATTATCATTCTTAAATGTTACACCTCAATCTCTGGAATTGTTGTAATGCTATATATCCAAATGGCTGGTTATTTAATTCAGAAAGATTTTATAAATCTTAAGGTGTTCAAAATATAATGCCAGCGAGTTACCTTCTGTGACTTTCGAGATTGCATTTTTGAATGTAGAATAATAGCTGCTTTTCACAATTCTCAGAATATTAGCTATTTTGTGTATCTTGGGATTCTGGAGCTGGAAAAAAGGAATTTCAAAGTTAGTATGATTGTAAATCACCACGGTTCAAATAAGTCAACTCTTTGCACGTGAACTGCCAAAATAAATGAGATACAGAATCTGTCATTTGTCCTTGCTATGATTTTGGGCCAGTAGTTTATTTACCTGCTGTCAAAATCAATATCTAAACAAGAACTAGATGACGTGTCAGATAATGTGGGGAAGGAAACAAGCTTTCACAATTTTCCTCATTATTTTTGAGAAGCTCGTGAAGAAACTTGGCATGTGGTGGAACAAGGCACAGGTAATGGTGCATTGGACCTGTGAAGAATCTGAAGTATAAATACACTAAATCACTTTTGACCCACACCACTGGACAATCCTATTACACCAATCCCAGAAAACCTCAGTTCATTGTAAAATATAAAAAGCAAAACCTGCAAGTTGCTCAAATTCAAGAAATAGAATAGCTTTGTCAGCATATTTTGATGGCAAAGATTGTTAACTGCATCTGTGTTTGGATACTCTGCATGAACACTAATAATTTTACAGTTCTGCACTTTTTATACATGTCGATCAGAATTTTACAGAAGAGCCTTGGATACACCTGGAAGGAAAGTGGGTGATAAGCTGACGAGATTAGACATCTGACCCCTAAACTGATGGAAAGTCGACTAACCCTCAGTGAGAGAGAAAGTCCTACCCTTTGGTCAGCCAATCAGATTGCTTACAGTACCCACTGCTATGACCAATCTCACGATAGTGGCACCAGTAGATCCCAGAACCAGCTGAGCTGGGACAGAAGATATAAAAAGAAGGGGTGCTAAGATGGTGGAGGGTTAGATTTAAAGTCAAGGTGGAAGGTTTTAGGAGTGCACCCATCGCATGTAAGGACATCGCTGAAGACAGCTTTTCCTCCAATTCATTTAAAGGTTTTTAAGAAAACAGCTGCCCATTCCCTTCCACTTGCTCCTTTCAAATGTAATAAGACATGTGCAACATGCTGCTGGGATAGTAGGGAGATATTAAAGGTTAAATAAGTGAGCAAAATTTTGGCAAATGGAGAATAATACAGGAAAATGTCAAGTTGTTCATTTTGAAAAGGACAAAAAATAAACAAATTATTATTTCATAGCAGAAAAAACTGCAGAAAGCTGCAACACCAAAAGGACTAGGGGCACTTGTGCATGAAACACAGAGTAAGCACACAGGTACACCAGATAACCAGGAAGGCTCATGGAATATTGGCCCTTGTTTCAAGGGGTTGCAGTATAAACAGCAGGGAAGTCTTATTGGACAAGGTGTCGATGAGACCACATCTGGATTACTGTGAGCAGTTTAGGTCCCCTTATTTAAAGGAAAGGTATAATTTCATTGGAGGCAGTTCTTGAGGATAATCCCTGGTATGGAGGGATTGCATTATGAGCAAAGGTCAAGAAGGTTGAAACTCTACGAATTGGAATTTATTAGAATGAGAGGTGATCTCATTGAAACCTAGGATTCTCAATAGGCATGACAAGGTAAAGGCTAAGAGGATGTTTCCCCTCATGGCTAAGTCTAGTCATACAGCAAATACTCTCAGGATGAAAAGGTGCCAATTTAAGACGGAGATGAGGATCAATTTTTTTTCTGAGGGTTGAGCGTCTTTGGATCTCCTTGCCACAGAGTCCTTTTGTATATTTGAAGGACGGACAGATTATTAATCATGATGGGAAATCAAAAGGTTATGAAGAAAGGGCAGGAAACTCGGATCAGCTATGAATCTATAAAATGATAAGCAGGTGAGTGGGCCATATGGCCTACTCCTGCTCCTATTTCTTATGATCTTACAGGATTAATTCAGCTTTTGTCAAGTTCAACTGGTTCTTAATTATTGATTTAAAGTATGTTGGGTGGGCTGCCATGGTATCACCAAAACTATTTTACATGCATCTCCCCCAAACATACCCGGCACGATCACATTAAATCTAATCCATTGTTTCAATTCAAGTGATGTTTTCAAATTCCAGATGTATTTTTAAATAATGTCAGCATAAACTATATCATATCAGGTTATGTTAAACAGGCAGAACCATATCAAACGTTATAATACAGGTTTGTAGATTTCACATTTTTAAAACTTAACAGCAAAGAAGAAGGAAACAGTTTGTTTGTTCTACATACCAACCTGCTTATATATTCCAAGCAAGTTTTCTTTTCTTGCCATCCAAAAGGAAATCTCTGAAGTTGGAGTGGGATTTTTTTCTTCAATTAAGTCATCAAATGAATCTTGTTTCATGACATCTGTTATCTGATGCATCCATTGAATCACCATGGACTCAATAGAATGAAGTATTGATTTGCCCAGTCGTGGAAGGCTACAAAGGTAAATAAAATACCTCTAAGTTAGATCAACATTAAGCCACTTCATTACAACAGCATCTGTACATTACAAGTTGACAACACTGAAGCTTGAAAAATTATAGATGTAGAAATTAATAGTGACATTCTTCAATAGCTATTTGCCCTTCACGAGGCCATGCTATGGCAGATTTGCTAGTTGTTTATTGCTAGGGCATTAACTTCATTGGTTAAGCCAGCATTTTATTGCTCATCCTCAGTTATCCTTGAAAAGTGCTGGTATATTGTACTAAACCACTACAATACTTGGGAGTGTTGGAGTACCTGCATTTTTTTTCATAGAATCCCTGCAGAGTGGAAACAGGCCCTTCAGCCTAACAAGTCTATACCGACCCTTGGAGCCTCCTACCCAGACCCATCCCCCTGGAACACATCTAACCTACACCTTCCTGAACACCACAGGCAATTTAGCATGGCCAATCCACCCGGCCTGCACATCTTTGGATTGTGGGAGGAAACCAGGGAGAATGTGCAAACTCCATACAGACAGTCGCCTGAGGGTGGAATCGAATTGGATCCCTGGCACTAAGGCTGCAGTGTTAACCATTGAGCCACCATGCACCCCAATGTTTCTGTTCACGTGTGGGATGTGGACATCACTGCCTGGCCAGCATTTCTTGCCCATCCCTAGTTACCCTTGAGAAGGTGGTGCTGAGCTGCTTCTTGAACCACAGCAGTCCACCAGGTGTAGGTTGACCCACAATGCCATTAGGGAGGGAATTCCAGGATTTTGACCCAACAACAGTGAAGAAACAGCAATATATTTCCAAGTCAGGATGGTGAGTGACACGGAAGGAACTTGCAGATGATGGCATTCCCATATGCCTACTGCCCTTGTCCTAAACGGAAGTGGTCGTGCATTTGGAAGGTGCTGTCTGAGGATCTTCAGTGAATTTCTGCAGTGCATCTTGTAGATAGTACACACTGCTACTTCTGAGCATCAGTGGGGAGGGAGTGGATGTAATGCCAATCAAATGGGCTGCTTTGTCCTGGATTGTGTCAAGCTTCTTAAGTGTTGTTGGGGCTGCACTCATCTAGGCAAGAGGTGGTATTCCATCACGCTCCTGGCTTGTGCCTTGTAGATGGTGGGCAGACTTTGAGGAGTCACAAGGTGAGTTACTCAGTGCAGTACTCCCAACGTCTGATTATGCTCTTGCAGCCACTGTGTTTATGTGGTGAGACCAGTTGAGTTTCTAGTCAATAATAACCCACAGGAGGTTGACAGCAGGGGATTCATAATGGTAACACCTTTGGGGTGGTGGTTAGATTATCTCTTGCTGGGGATGGTCATAGCCAGGCATGTGTGGTGCGAATGCCACTTATCAGCCCAAGCCTGAATATTGTCCAAATCTTGTTGCACGTGACTATGGACTGCTCCAGTATCTGAGGAGTCATGAATGGTGTGAACATTGTGTAATCATCAACAAACATCCCCACTTCTGACCTCATGATGGAGGGAAGGTCATTGATGAAGCAGCTAAAGATGGTTGGGCCAAGGACACTATCCTAAGGAAATCCTGCAGAGATGTTCTGGAGCTGAGACGGTTGATCTCCAACAACCACAACCATCTTCCTGTGTGTCAGCTATGAATCCAACCACCGAAGAGTTTGCCCCCTGATACCCATTGATTCTAGTTTTGCTAGGTCTCCTTGATGTCATACTCAGTCAAATGCAGACTTGATGTCAAAGGCTGTCATTTTCACCCCACCTCTGGAATTCAGCTCTTTTGTCAATAAGATCAGGAGCCGAGTGCCTCTGGTGGAACCCAAACTGGGCATCACTGAGCAGATTATTGCTGAGCAGATGCTGCTTTATTGCACTGTTGATGTTGTCTTCCACCACCTTACTGATGTTTGAGAGTAGACTGATGGGGTAGTAATCGGCCGAGTTGGATTTGTCCTGCCTTTTACGTACAGGACATACTTGGGCAAATTTCCCCATTGTCAGATAGATACCAGTGTTGTAACTGTGCTGGAACAGCTTGGCTAGGGGAGCAGCAAGTTCTGGAGCACAAGTCATCGGTACTATTGCCGGAATGCAGTCAGGACCTGTAGCCTTTGCAGTATCCAATGTCCCCAGCCGTTTCTTGATATCATGTACCATGAATCGAGTTGGCTGAAGACTGGTATCTGTAATGCTGTGTACCACTGGAGGAGGCCAAGATGGATCATCTATTCGGCATTTCTGGCTAACGCTTGCTGCGAATGCTTCAGCTTTATCTTTGGCACTGTTGTGCTGGGCTCTTTCATCATTGAGAATTGGGATATTTGTGGAGCCTCCAGTGTGATGTTTAATTGTCCACCACTATTCATGACTGGATGTGGGAAGACTGCAGAGCTTAGATCTGATCCGTTGGTCGTGGGATCGCTTAGCTCAGTATATCACTTGCTGCTTGCACCATTTGGTGTGCATGTAGTCCTGTTTGATGGCTTCATGAGGTTGAGACTTCATCTTCAGGTAAGCCCAGTGCTGCTCTGAGCATGGCCTCCTGTACTCTTCATCAAACACTGATCCCCTGGCTTGTTGGTAATGGTTGAGTAGGGGATATGCCTAGCCACGAGGTTACAGGTTGTGCTAGAGTATAATTCTGCTGTTGTTGATGGACCACAGCACCTCATGGATGCCCAGTCTTGAGGTGCTAGATCTGTGCAAAGTCTGTCCCATTTAGCACTGTGATTGTGTCACACAACATGATGGAAATTACTCTCAATGAGAAGGGATACTTCATCTCCACAAGGACTGTGTGATGGTCACCCTTACCGATATTGTCAGGGACAGATGCATCAGCAGCTGGCAAGCTGGTAAGGATTTAGGTCAAGTATGTGTTTCCCCTCTTGTTGGTTCCCTCACCACCTGCCGCAGACCCAGTCTAGCAGCTATGTCCTTTAGATCCCGACAGCTCAATCAATCATACTGCTGCCAAGCCACTGTTGGTGATGAACAGTGAAATCCTCCATCCATTGTACCCTTGCCATCCTCAGTGCTTCCTCTAAGTGTTGTTCAACATGGAAGAGTACTGATTCATCAGCTGAGGGAGGACGGTATGTGGTAATCAGCAGGAAGTTTCCTTGCCCATGTTTAACCTAAAGCCACAAGACTTCATGGGGTCCGGAGTCAACGTTGAAGACTCCCACAGCAACATTGAATTCAAATTTCACCATCTGCCATGGTGGAATTTGAACCCGGGACCCCAGAACATTATCTGGGCCTCTGGATTAATAATCTAGCGATAATACCACTTGGCCATCGCCTTCCCTGTGCATATTGTTTGGAAGAGACTTCTGGGACCTCAATGCAGCAATACTGAAGGAATGGCAATACAGTTCTAAGTCAAGATAGCTCATGACTTGGAGGGGAAACATACAGATGATGCATTTCCCATGCAATAGTTACCCTAGTCTTTCTAGGTGTAAGAGTTTGTCGCTTTGGAAGATGCTGAGGAACCCTGCAGAGTTACTGTAGTGCATCTTCTAGATGGTACGTCATTATGCTATCACTATGTGGTGGAAGGTTTCAATGTGGAAGGTGGGGTTACATGCCAGTCAGGTAGACTGATTTGTTCTAGATGGCACTGAGGCCGTGAATCTTGTTGGAGCTGCAGCCAAGTAATTGGAAAATATTCCATTACACATCCGACTTGAGCCTTGTAGATGGTAGACAGGCTTTGGGGAGTCAGAAAGGGAGTTATTTGCCACCAAACTCCTGCTCTGCTCTGGAATTTCTGTAAACACATAGCTGATCCAGATCAGCTTCTACTCAAAGGAAACCTTCAGGATGCTCAAAGAGGTCAATTCAGTGATGGGGCTGCAACTGAACATCAGTAGGTGATGTCGGGTTTTCTTTTGTTGGAGATGCTGCTTATTGCCAATGTCTGGGCTTCATTTATTACAAAAAAAAAGTTGGATATTGGAGAAAGCCTTAAATCCATAAATTCAGAGATTTCAGTGTGCAAACTTTCAAACTTGAGATCTGTCCATCTACGAGTTGTAGATTCTCACCAAAATTGAGTTTCTAATTTTCCCAGAAGACCCTAAAACTACTTAATAAACTTAAGTAAATTGTGAAGCTGGATGAACACAGCAGGCCAAACAGCATCTCAGGAGCACAAAAGCTGACGTTTCGGGCCTAGACCCTTCATCAGAGAGCTCTCTGATGAAAGGTCTAGGCCCGAAACGTCAGCTTTTGTGTTCCTGAGATGCTGCTTGGCCTGCTGTGTTCATCCAGCTTCACACTTTATTATCCTGGATTCTCCAGCATCTGCAGTTCCCATTATCACTAATAAACTTAAGTATTTCAGGGAAATCTAAATATCTGTTTAAAGGTATTAGCTGATGTTATTTTTTGATTCTACACTGCTCATAGACAGACAGTATCAATGGGTTCGAGCAGCTGTAATTCTTTTGTTTAAAGTCAGAAAACAAATATAGTTTATCACAATTAATAGATAATAAAATGTGAGGCTGGATGAACACAGCAGGCCAAGCAGCATCTCAGGAGCACAAAAGCTGACGTTTCGGGCCTAGACCCTTCATCAGAGAGGGGGATGGGGAGAGGGAACTGGAATAAATAGGGAGAGAGGGGGAGGCGGACCGAAGATGGAGAGTAAAGAAGATAGGTGGAGAGAGTATAGGTGGGGAGGTAGCGAGGGGATAGGTCAGTCCAGGGAAGACGGACAGGTCAAGGAGGTGGGATGAGGTTAGTAGGTAGCTGGGGGTGCGGCTTGGGGTGGAAGGAAGGGATGGGTGAGAGGAAGAACCGGTTAGGGAGGCAGAGACAGGTTGGACTGGTTTTGGGATGCAGTGGGTGGGGGGGAAGAGCTGGGCTGGTTGTGTGGTGCAGTGGGGGGAGGGGACGAACTGGGCTGGTTTAGGGATGCAGTAGGGGAAGGGGAGATTGTTTCTTTTGGTTGCAAAGCTAATTAAAAAGTTCTGTTTTCTTTCCTTCCCAGGTCAGACCCTTTTTGAATCGAGCCCCAATTGGCTGACCCAGCCAGATTTACAGGTGCTAGCCAGTGTGTTTTTGAAATTAAAACATTTTATTCCAGTCAACTTCCATGAAAAAGTAGGGTACAAATCTGCCACAGCTCTCCCTTACACTTAAAAGAAAGATATTCTCATAAAAACTGTACATTCATAGAATCATAGAATCCCTACAATCTGGAAACAGGCCCCTCGGCCCAACAAGTCCACACTGACCCTTGCAGCATCCCACCCATTCCCATCCCCCTATAACCCACCTAATCTACAGAACCCCGAACACTACAGGCAATTTAGCATGACCAATCCACCTAATCTGCACAACTCTGGACCGCGGGAGGAAACCGGAGCACCCGGAGGAAACCCACGCAGACACGGGGAGAACGTGCAAACTCCACACAGACAGTCATGGGGTGGAACTGAACCTGGGTCCTTGGTGCTGTGAGGCAGCAGTGCTAACCACTGAGCCACTGTGCCACCCAAGAGGTCTGAGACTCCCCAAAGCCTGTCTGCAATCTACAAGGCTCAAGTCAGATGTGTAATGGAATTACCAAGAGGTTTTAGGGACCAAATAAAAAATACAGGCAGCTAAATCTTGGACCAACTGAAATTCTTCAAATGTGTGCAACAAAATAAAATACTGCAACCTCCATGTTCAAAATCCACGTTCTAAACAGCAGCAGACAAACCAATCAGTGGTTTGGAAGAACCAAAGTATTCAGCAATATTGCTTTCGAATGAAGATGCCACGTAGTGATTACAAATGACAAGGTATGCCATAAGGGTTGAGGTTCTTTCCTGTGGACAAGGTAAGCAATGGAGGAGTTTAATGATACAATAATTCCACAATGAGACATTTAATGGGGAGGCAACTGCTTAGTAGTATTATCACTTCAACTATTAATCCAGAGACCTCAATAACGATCTGGAAACTTCAGTTCAAATCCTGCCACAGTGGGCAGTAAAATTTGAATTCAATTTGAAACAGGAAATTAAGAGTCCAACGATGACCATGTCAATTGTTGAAAAAAAAATCTGGTTCACCAATGTCCTTAGAAAGAGAAACTGCCATCCTTACCTGGTCTGGCCCACGTAACTCCAGACCCAGAGCAATGTGGTTGATTTTGAACTGCCCTGTGGGACAGGCAATAAGTGTGGGCCTAGCCAGAGATGCCCACTTCTCATGAATGAATGAATTAAAAAACGCTTATTTCTCAATCATGGAAGATCTTAAGTGCAGTTTTTACAGTGCCACAGGTTGGTTAATTTATTTAGGCAAGTTAATGGTTCCAGGACAGCCTTAATCTCTTACACTGCAAGTGCTTAATGGCAACATGCAAGATCATATATGACTATAAAGGCTATAATGACATGGTTGACATAGAGAGGTGCTAACCCTAACATTAATTAGCACTTGAACAAAGAAACACTTCTTAAACATTGCTTTGGATTACATTAGAAGCAATATGAAGGAGCCAAGTTAGTCTCATCTGTACTCACAATTACTTTCTAAGAAGGTAACAGTTTCACTCAAAAATGATGTCTCACTATCATGTTATAATGCATCATGAAAAAGACTATAAATATCAATTTCACATTGTTTAGCTGTTTCCATGATGTAATGATTGGCATCAAAAAGTGTGCAGTAACATTTAAAACTATTTTCAGTTTCTGTAAATTTCTAGTTGCAGTAAAAATTCATCAACTTTTACACATAATTATGTCAAGTTTCATTTAAAAATTTAAAAAATTGCTTCTAAAATAAAATGCAATATTTAATATAGGAGACCTTCCCATGGTGAAGGAGGAGATTGACTGGCAGCATCTTCATTTTAAGAAGTCACCACTAACATATTTCAAAAGCAAAGATCTTGGAACTTTACCAAAAAGCATTTATGAGAATCAACAAGTTTGAAAAAAATCAGAATGTAGCAGAAAAACGTACTTATCTTGAATTTCAATTTCTTGGTTTTCATATACACTCTCAGGAACCAAGGGCAATGGCAGAACAGTTTTGCCTTCCATTTGACCATGAATGACAGATACTCTGCTTCTTATCATTTCGATATGTTTTCTGATAT
The DNA here is from genome assembly GCF_030684315.1 of Stegostoma tigrinum. Taxonomy (NCBI): domain Eukaryota; kingdom Metazoa; phylum Chordata; class Chondrichthyes; order Orectolobiformes; family Stegostomatidae; genus Stegostoma; species Stegostoma tigrinum. The sequence goes on along the minus strand of NC_081360.1, from coordinate 48,107,837 downwards.
CATAGGATATAGCCTCTGGCCACCACAAATGATTATTTGAATTGGACAAAATTGGAACCAGTACCTGCAAGTTCACAAAATAGTTCAGTAAACAATATAGTTGCAAGCAATATAATGCTAAAACACAAAGAAGTAAGTAGTATTCAACATTAAACACACACATTTATCATTAAACAGCAGCTAAGTCACTGGACAGAACAAAGGCTGTGCCTGGATATTGTTTCCAAGAGAACTGGGACAAAATTGAGCAATTAATCTTTGAACTGAGCTATCCCAGCAGAGTTATGTTACATGCATCTACCCAGCAATATGGAACATAGATGACATAGAATATAACCCCAGACAGACAAAAAGACATCAGACAATCACCACACTAACTGTCTCCTCGCAACCTTAACTGAAGTAATATAAGAAATAAGCAAAAGGGCCAGCACACAAAAACCCACTCACCAACAGCATATTAGTTTGTTTAGATTCCACCAGAAACATCAGCATGAGACCTTATTGTAGTTTTGATCCAAATGTGAAACCTTTAGAACTGTATGCCAGAGTGAGGTGAAGGTAACTGTTCTTGATATCCAGGCCAAGTATGGCACAAAAGGAACCCTTACAATCCTGCTCAATAGCAGACAAATGCTGTTATACTTGGTGCACAAGAAGCACCATTTTGGTTGTGGTAGACACAGTCAATCATCACAGCTCCAGAATAACAAAGTTTTGTAAAGCTTAACCATTTTCAGACAATTCAATGACTATCTCTGAACATGGCTTGAATTGACAAAATAGTGATAACGGGGTAAATTTTTGAGATGAAAGGTGTGCACCACTGGTCCTCTCCAACAAGATGGTCAGCACCACACTGAATAGAAAGCTGGCTTCCCTACTGCGATAGTACACTGGGGAAATCTTAGTCTTTTGTTGGTGGACATCTGCTCCCTCAAAGACAGAAAGATCAGTCACAGGAAATTGGCAGCCAACTGATTGACTACAGCACCAAATCAAAGATGCAGTCATTGCTACAACAACAAGGAGTCCTGAGAATAACTGAAGATGTGCCCTGTTCTTAAGCTAATTCCAACAATTTTAGGTGGGCACACCTTCATCATGCCAGAAATAGGGTGCATGGGAGTTTTGGGTGCATGTTGCATAAGATTGCATAGAGAAGGCCCAAGAAGTGACATCATGTTAGTGAGTTGACCCGAACATGCATACGGGTCTATACAAGCGATACCTCTTGTCCTGCCAGCCTTTAGGTCAAGCCATCAAAGCTGCCAGGTAACCGCCTTCTCGCCCCTTCCCCACTCAAATGTAACAAAGCAATTGAAACAGACCAACGCCCTTGACTGGCTGTTAAATAGCCTCTCAAGGTTCTCAACAGGCCTAAATACAAGCTGCCTGATTACCCCACCCACCATTCCACAACATGAGGGACTGACAGACCACAGGTCAGATGGGGATGGGTAGGCTGCCTTCTACAGTTTACATGTCTCCCCCAGTCCAGGCTATATAATTCCACATAATTACTGATCTCGTAATTATGAGATAAGACTTCAAATACCATCATGGAATTTGAATTTTACTCATTGAGAAACATAAATATTCAACAGCTTGAATGATAGTGATGACAAAATTGTCAGATTGGCATAAAGCTGATTTGATCACTAATGTTCTTCAGGTCAGGAAATCTGGTGTCCTTACTTGGCCTGGAGAAGTCCAGATCCATACGAAAATGGGTGACTCTTCACTGTCTTCGGAAGTGGCCTCACAACTGTTATCATATTGCCGTGGGCAAAAGCAACTAGGATTGCACTTGGAACCATAAAGGCACAGGCACAGTTGCCCGATAAAATGTCTTCCTCTCACATCAGGAACCCTGTGCAAAAATTGGGAGAGCTATTCTACAGGCTTGTTGTACAATAACTTGACCTACTCATATTCTTTGAATATACTTCATAGTTGATGCCACAGATTTCTTCAATACCATCCTCAAATATGTCCTTTCTCAGCCTAAATCTATAATCCCTGGTTTGGGCCTCTCAACCAAGGAGAAAAAGACTTTCCTATCCATTTTATATGTACCTGTCAATTTTCTACATTTCGTTGATAGTAGGAACTGCAGATACTAGTGAATCTGAGATAACAAGGCGTTGACCTGGATGAACACAGCAGGTCAAGCAGCATCAGAGGAGCAGGAAAGCTGACGTTTTCCTGAAGAAGGGTATAGGCCCAAAACGTCAGCTTTCCTGCTCCTCTGATGCTGCTTGACCTGTTGTGTTCGTCCAGCTCTACACCTACATTTCATTTATGTCTTCCCTCAGCCTTATCTAGTCTGATGAAAACATCACTGGCCTATCCAATCTTTTCTCATAACCTAATTCAGCATTCATTCTCATGGATCTCCTTGGTACCGTCTCTCATGTAATTGCATTTATTTGATTTATGTATTGTCACGTGTACAAAATATCGTGAATAGCTTTGCACAGTCTCACCACTCTCCGGTGCCATCTTAAAACACAGAAAAATAAAACAAAACATAGAAAATAAAGGCAGAAAAATGAAGAAATAAAAAGGAAAGAGTCCAACTGGTAGCCAAGCACACGTCCACTTTGACACATCACCGCCGCTGGAACGGAAGTCACCGATCTTTGGTGCCATCTTACCTCCACCGAGGCCGTCGCTGCCAAGTCCTCACTGGGCCTCACCAATGCTGACACCACTGATGCTGCCGGGTAGCAAACTGGTCCAAACTTGACTCTGCTGCTGCCACCATGAGTCCACTTCAGGCCCACCTCGCCGATGCAGCTGCTGCTAACGTTACTTGGTCTTGTACAGGGCCCAAACAAATCTCTACGAATTTGTGACGGAAGCAGATGCTGCAAAAAACCCAAACTCACACCTGTAGCAGCAGCCAACGAGTGGGCACTAGGACTGCTTCGGTAATGCAGAAGCCACTGGGCCTCTGATGCCACCACTGGACCCACTTGCTACAGATTCCATCACCATGAGTCAGCAATGCACTAAGAGGTAAGTAAAACAAAATAGCAGAGAAAAAGAAAGAAAAGAAAAACAGATGGACCAGACAAGCTCTGGGCTCAGAAGCCCAGGTCACTGCCAGCCATCTTTCCTACAGTATCATAACTGCACATAGTATACCATCTGTGGTCTAACTCATGTATAACATAGTTCCAGCATAACCTTCCGGCTCATTGACTCTATGGCAATACTAAGGAAAGCAAGTGCAACTTTTCAACTATTTTTTCTACCTGTCCAGTCACCTTTAGAGATCTGTGGACAGGCACTCGAAAGCCTCCTCTATTACTCCGTACTCGCCAGGCATTTCTTCTATATTCCTACCCCTTGTGAGTCTTCCCAAAGCACATTACCTCACACTTCTTTGGACTAAACTCCAAATGCCACTGTATGCTAAACTGACTAATCCATTGATATTCTTCTGCAATCTACAGATTTCTTTTTGATATCAACAACATGGCCAATTTTTATATTGTCTGCAAACTTCTCAATCGTGTCCCCTATGCTTAAATCAAAATTATTAATATATTCCAATTAAAGAGATCTAATAAGGAGTTCTGCTGAGCAAAGGGAACAGCCTTCCAATCACAAAATCCCCCACATTGATATTAACCCTTGCACACTGCCTCTGAGCTAACACTGTATCCCAGTTACTATGTTGGCTAGATCATGCTCTATTACTTTTGCGACCAGTCTGCCATGTGGAACCTTGTCTAAAGTCTTGATATAATCCATGTATACTACATCAAATGAACAATTCTCATTAACTGCCTTGTTAATTCCATAAAATAGATCCACAAAAGTCAATTTTCCTTTCCTTAAATTGTGCTGACAGTACTTGATTAATCCGTCTCTGATTTGTCCTGTTCTTCAAAATTTCCCACCACAGAAGTTACCTAAGCAGCCTATAACTACTCAAGACTATCCCTTTCGCACTTTGTAAATTATTGTTTAACATTAGACACTTCCAGTCCTTTGGAACTGCAACTGTTGCCAGAGAATGCTGGAAAATAATAGTTAGAGTCCCCATTATTTCTTCTCTTGCTTCCCTTAACCTCAGCCTAGGATATTTTTCATCTGGAGCTGAAAAATCATCTTTTTTTTAAGACGTTAAATCCTTAATGCTTCCTCTCTCCTCATGTTAATGTCTCCTGATATTTCACATCCTTCCTCACTGATTGCAATGTCCATCTTCTCTCCTTTGTGTGAAAACTGACCCAAGTATAACAATGTCTTATTAATTCACACACAAGTTTCTCTTCTAGTCCATAATAGGTCCTGCTTTTATTATTTTGCTCTTTTATAGATTTATCAAAGGAGATTTGTGGAGTTTCCATCATTTTACTTGCCATTATTTTTCAGTGTTTTACCTCTCTGTTTGACTCCTTTATTTCTTGTACTCCTCTAGGTTTCCAACAGTAATGAGACCTTGATATCTGCTTCTCTTTATTTCCTTCTTCCTCTCTCAAACCCCTTGACATTCACAGTCCTCCAAATCCCTTCGTCTTATCTTTTAAGGAAACATACTTATTCTGAACCCTTGCAGTCTCTTCCTTGAACACCAATTTATCCAGCACTGATCTGCCATCAAGTCAATGTCAAATCCTATTTAGCTAAATCATACCTCAGCTTAATAAAGATAGCCGAGAATTATTATTCCTGGTCTATCTTTGGCCTTTTCTATAATTGCCCTAAATTAAACTGAGTTACGATCACTTCCAAAGTGCTCCCCAACTGATATCCCTTTCCACTCACCAAGCTTCATTCCCTAAAACTAAGTCACATTGCCACTCTCATTGGACTTGCTTTGTACTAACTGAAAGGATTCCCAAGAACGCATTTGCCATTCAAACTAATTCTCAGAGTTAATATTTGTGCAGTTGAAACCCTCTATTACTGGCTTATTGTTTTTGTACTTCGCACAGATTTACCAATGTTTGTTTTTCTCTCGCTGTCTGCTCATTTACAGCTGGTGGTAGCAAGGGAAGGGCAGCCTTTCATTAATTTCCAGTAACATCATTGTCTTTGTTCTGTTCTTCTGTTGAGCCAATATGGCTTTATTTGATGATCCTTCCATCATATAATTATTTCTGTCAGCTTCATTGTTTCTTTAATCTATATTGCAATTCTCTCCTTTTTTTATGCTTCCATCTTATCTGGAAAATTCTACAACCAATGACATTGAGGTGCCATTTCTACCCTTCTTTCAGTCATATCTTAGCAAGAGCATGCAAGATTTTCATATTATTTATCTTTATGCTTGAAATAACTTTTAGGATTTTACCTTAGCTAACCTCTTAACCAGTTCAGTTTGAATTTCTGCTTGAGATAATTAACGGGTCAACTACTTGCAGAAAATTGGTCTTGCTGACCTTGTGGCTATTTAAAAGGTGCTGAAGTGTCTGGGTTTAAACAATTCTGTATCTTTCAATTACACGAGATTCAATTGAAGGGTTGCTTATTAACCGTAAAGAAATAAAAAATACATTTATCTAGAACTATAGAAGAAAACATTTTATTAAAAGACATCTTGACTCTCAACCAGAAACATTTGTTTCCAATTGGTTCAGTATTCCTGGTGTTGCTAGGTGAATCATTTGTGAAATTCAGCATTATTAATTACAGGATATAAAATCATTGGTACAATTTAAAGTACGGAGTGTACACAATGAAACATCAACACCTGGGGCTTAAGGAATATGAGGATATTTGTTGAGCCTTGACAAGTCTAGTTAGAGAGATGGGATGACATCAGATGACTTCACCTTAAGCTAACACGGAGAGTTAATTCACCTTAAGCTAAGAGTAAATTTGGACCTGCGTATTGGTATTAGCCCTTGGAATTAAGGATAAGTGTTCGAGTCTCAGTTTTTTATGAAATGGTTTTACCATAACTTCTGTGGTGCAATTCTTCTGAGACGTAATTCAATATAACATCACCTCAATGAAGATGAAAGGCATCATCTGTGCTGGCACCAGTCAAGGAATCCTGAGCCTTAAAGGATATAAAACTTCGGATCACTACTTGTTTGTGCAAGTATTTATAAAACCTGCTTAATTGATTTTACTTGATTCATTGATCCCATTTGTTCATACTTTGTTAGGTCAGGAGAAAGGGGAAAGATTTAAAAAGCACCAAAAGGGTAACATTTTCATGCAATGGGTGGTGCGTGTATGGAACAAGCTGACTGAGGAAGTGGTAGAGGCTGGTACAACTACAACATTTAAAGGGCATCTTAATGGGTACATGGATAGGAAAGATTTACAGGCATATGGGCCAAATGGTGGCAAATGGTCAATTTGGGACATCTGGTCCACGCAGGCAAGTAGGATCAAAGGGTCGGTTTCCACACTATATGACTCTATGCCTCCATAGTAACAGAGCACCCCATTGTTATAAATGAAGAATTGGGAACCTAGAGCTTTTAAGGAAAACAGGGTTTTTATACTCATGTTCTCAGTTCACCTGTATTACACCTTGTACTTCTTGCATTAAAGTATTTGGTATTTCATATAGCATAGACAACAGGCAAGTCTGACAATTTTCTAGCCTATTCTTTAAACATAGCCACTAATTTTCTCCCTTCCAATTCTTTACTGTCTCTTCCATATCTACTTTCAGGTTCTCACCTCCCCTCCGGAGTGAGTATAAATGCAACCGAAAAGAACTAGTCAGACCCATGCAATGATTTTGTTTCCAGCCCTTTTTGAGGTTCAAACTGTCTGGCTTGTACAGGTCTCACCTCCTCTAGAAATGCTCCCAAAGCATCAAGATTCTAAAACCCTCCCTCCTACACCATCTTACTATTTACTAATCAGCATTATCTTCCCATTTCTGAATTCACTAGCATGTCATACTAATAGTAATTAGGAGATGACAGCCATCAAGGATCTGCTTTACAACCTTTCTCCTAGCTCCCTAAAACTTTACCCTCAGGACCTCACCACTCTTCCTGCCTATTATCAGTATAGAATGTGGACCTCTGCCATTCACTGTCCCTTCTCATCAGAATACTCTATAGCTACACAGTGGCATCTTCAATGCTGGAATCTTCTCTGGTTAATACATCATCGAAACTATATTGTTGGTGGAGCTTTTGCTGATTTCACTGGAGGTTCTCTTGCCATTTTAACTCCTCAGACATTGAGATCAGATTCTCTCCAGGTGTTCTGCTGATGCCACTAATAAGGATCCAATTGTACAATACTACTCCTTCATTCATAGACCACGAACATCCCTGAGGTCAACATTTATTGCTCATCCCCATTGCACTTAAGACAGCGGTGGTAAGTTGCCTTGTTGAACTGCTACAATCATTGCGTAGGTTCACAGCGCGCTCAAGATATTCTACGATTTTAACATTTTGGAATGATGATATTTTTCCCAAGTCAAGATGGTAAATGATTTCGAGGGGAATTTGCAGTTAATGGCATCCTTTACACCTACTGTCTTTGTTCTTTGAGGTGATAGGAATCTAAGGTTTGGTAGACACAGTTGAAGGAACCATGGTGAGTTGCTGCAGTGCAACTTGTAGACAGTGGCATCAGTGCGTACTATGTGCCTACGGTGGAGAGAATGAATGTCAAAGATGGTGGATGGGATGCTGATCGAGTGAACTGCTTTGTCCTGGATCCTGTTAATCATCATGAGCATTGCTGGGTTTGCAATCATGCAGTCAGTGAATCCATTTCACACCTGATTTGTGCCTTATAGACGTTAGACAGACTCAAAAAGGAGTCAACAGGTGAGTTACCCATCACCGAATACCGAGTCTTTTGACCTGCTCTTGTACACACAGTAGTCTGAATACTTGTCCAGCTTTGTTTTTGGTGAATGGTAAGCCTCCCAAGTTGAATATAGTGAGGGTCAGCAATGGTAATAGCATTGAGTGCTAAGAGACCTCTTATTGAAGATGGCTGTTATCCAAACCTTACCCCTAATAAAGTTATCAATTATCTACCCAAACCTGAATGTTGTTCTGGTCTTGTGGCATGTGAATTCGGATTTTTTTTCCCCCTCGAGGACACATTATTTTCAAGTTTTGTATATTGTTGTTCCTATACCATTGGCCCCTTGTTTTATTTTCAGCTACCTCATCTATTTTTCTCCCCTTCTCTCATGTATATTTGTTGAAACACTGTTACAAAATTCTACTTATTCTTCCAGCAATGCCATAGGCATGCTTTGCAAATAAAGAAGGCTGAGCCAGTTTTGCACAGATCACCTGTCTTATAGTGATCACAATCTCCCATGGATCTGAATACCACTCTGCTTTACTATTTCATTAGTTATATATTTTTTCAATTGTCTAGTTAATAAAAGAAAGCAGCAATAACAAAAGAAGTAACTGAGATGAGTCGAGGTTCTGTTCTTTAATACGTCACCTAACCTGAAATTCCTGGATTTGCTCCAAGTAGTATGCACCCTTTAAAGTAACGAGATATGGAATCAACAAAAATTAATTGAGATTATCATCCTGCAAAATGTACAAAGAATTACAACTGCTTCTTGAAGCTTGTTTGTTAAAGCACACTATACATTATTCACTGTTATTTGATGAGAGGTGTATTAGATTACTTTGCAATTCAATCTTATAATTGGTCATTCCTTTTGACACATGATTGACATGAAAGTAGCTCAGCTAATTCAACAGTTCAGCATTTCTGGTGACATGAGTGTAAATATAATCCTTCGATTTAGAAAATGTAATTTTACTAGTTTATATGGGAGAATAACTTAATTTTAATACTTAGCTTTCCGCAATTTTTTCAAGATGACAGGATAGCTAAATATAACGTGCATACACACACAAGTTATTCAGAATTTAATACAGTGGTATGACAAATGGCAGCACATTGAAAATGTTAAGGGGAGACTACTTAAACCCGATACAGAGATACATCAGTACATCGAAGTCACACGTTACATAGATACTCCAATTTACATTCCTTTGTAGAGTGTAACAATAAGATCATTTAGATCTTCAGTACAAATAACATTCATTCATATTTACATGGAACTCTGAAATGTATATTAGAAATTCATGCAGCTATTCGGTGCTCCCTAATTGAGTGAAATCTCCAAAGACTGTAAGAAGCAAATGTGTTACAATACTTTTTGAACTTTTAAAATTGGAAAGAAAGCAGAACCAAGAGACTGTATAGTTATTTTAGAAAGATAACCACAGATCTGGATGCACATTGTGGGCACTGTCTGCGAATTTACAGATAAAAGGTCTGTGCAAGTCTTAGGACTATGCACATTAATATCTAGCTGAAGCAGATAATGCAATGCATTAGGAGTCATTAGTCCAAATTGGATAAGCACAGTATGAAGCTTGTGGTCCAAGCTAAAGGTTAACATTCATACATCCTTTCCAGGGAAGTATTAAAAGGGGCGAAAGAGGGAGATTCAAACTGTCAAAAATGCACAGCTCTAAAGTTCATACACAATGCTGTGAACTGGTAGCTAGAGAAAACTGTGTTGGGGTGCATTCTTAGGGCACGTATGTACAAGTTGAGGCATATTATTCTGTTCTTCGGCATGACTTTGGTCAGATTTTACTTGAGAAAATATGTCCAGTTTTGGGTGGTGATGTTGCTTTAGACAGAGTTAATTTCTAATATAAAGCATCTTAGGATGAATGAATTGGGATTCTACACTTTACAGAAAAGGGGTGATCTGAGTCAAAAGACAAAGAGGGGCATAAACTAGATTGTTAAATTGACAGAGATAATGGGAACTGCAGATGCTGGAGATTCCAAGATAATAAAATGTGAGGCTGGATGAACACAGCAGGCCAAGCAGCATCTCAGGAGCACAAAAGCTGACGTTTCGGGCCTAGACCCTTCATCAGAGAGCTACAAGAGAGTTGCAATGGGAGAGAGATTCCCTGAGGTTGGTCCGGAGGGAGGAGGGTAACTTCTTCAGGTTAGGCATCCCTGGAAGAGGCTTCGCAGTGAGGTTAAAATAGTATCAGAGATAATGGGAACTGCAGATGCTGGAGATTCCAAGATAATAAAATGTGAGGCTGGATGAACACAGCAGGCCAAGCAGCATCTCAGGAGCACAAAAGCTGACGTTTCGGGCCTAGACCCTTCATCAGACAATTCATCATCTGATGAAGGGTCTAGGCCCGAAACGTCAGCTTTTGTGCTCCTGAGATGCTGCTTGGCCTGCTGTGTTCATCCAGCCTCACATTTTATTATCTTGTTAAATTGACAGTTTCTTCCACCTAAGTAGGTCAGCGAGGTCAGGGGTTACAATTTGAAGCTGAGAGGGGCCAAATCAAAGTCAGGAAACAGTAACTCTGAGAACAAGCTATTGTCTTATGCAGTTGGTACCAACTTGCTCTATTACTCCAGATAAAAGCTGGACTTGTTTTTAAGTTGGGGCAGATGTCACTTGTTACAAAAAGTAGGTATCATCAAAAAAAAGGTAGAATCAAAATAACCTTCATGGTTTGTCTTGCTTGCCCAGATGGATCAGAGGAATTCCTCAAACTTTAATCCCCCACTCCCCAAATTGGTTTGAATTTTAACTTTTTATTAGAAAGCCTCTTGGTTTCGCGTGGAATGGGGTGTTTAACTATTGTGAAACTTACAGATTGTTTAAATTGAACAGATAACTGTGGATCAGATAGTCTTTACATTCTCATTCACATGGTTGGTCAATTGTTGCCAGCCACAATTATCAAATGGACAAGGTACAAATGTGGCTGGTGGAAATCCAAGATGTAGCCCCTGGTCTGAGGGATAGATGCTATTCACCAAAGGAACTTACACTTCTTAAAAAGAACATATGATCTCATCTGTTAAAAGTGTGCTAATACATTGCTTTACCTCATTGATTAAAACTGCAAGATGCTCCATTGGGTGCTGCAAGACCTCTCCAAGCATCAGTTCATTGACATGGTCGTTATCGGATAATTTTCCACAAGTTTTGAAAATATAAAGCATTTTGCTTGTTGATGGGAAGGTCAACTTTGAAAAGAAACGCAAGTTGTTAATATTACACTGGTGTACTCTCTGTATTCAAATCACCATACAAAATTTAACGACTGTAATAACGCATCAACCTTCATAATTAGAGATTTTAGCACAGGTTTTGAATAATTTCTTTTGGCAAAATTTCTTACTCTTTCGGACAATTAATCAATAAAAAAAATCAAATCTCCCCACCACCAACTTACTTTTTTTCTAAACCAAAAAGTGCGTTTTGAATTGACAATAATAAAATCGACTTTAAAATGTCTTATCACCCACCATTTATGGAAACCTTTTGCTTTATTCAATATTGTTGCCCGTACCTGCACGTCAGCGTGCAGAGCTCCTCCTGTTCCAGTAAATAACAGTAATCTTCCATTCTGCGCTTCATCGAGAAAATCCAGCAGCATTTTTTTATTTTCGTCATCGGCAATGAATCTCTTCCACCTTTCAGATTTTACCTTTAACGACTTAAAGGCTTGCTCCTTTATAAAATCTATTCGTTCGTCGGCACTAACACGGAGAGAAGTCGAAGCAACTTCTTCTTCAGTCATTGCATCAGTCTTAAAAGGCAATAGGAAGGAGAAACAAATGAGGGGAAGTAAATTTGAAAAACCTACACGAAATGAAAAAAAACTGTTTTAAATGTAAGCAACGATTTGCTTTTGCTCATCATGGACTTCTCTTGCACCTGACAGAGCGATAGAAAATACTAGAAACTACCAGGCAGATCAGGCAGCAGCTGTAGAGAGAAATGCAATCAACACGTCGGGCAGCTGTTAAAAGGCTCGCGATGGATCAAAGATAGGGAGAAGGGGGTGGAGCAGGAAGAAGTCAGCGATAACAAAGCGTGAGGCTGGATGAACACAGCAGGCCAAGCAGCATCTCAGGAGCACAAAAGCTGACGTTCGGGCCTACACCCTTCATCAGAGAGGGCGAAGTCAGCGACTGGATGGAATGCAGGGAAAAACAGTAAATGGCCAAAGGCTGAGCGAAGTAAGGAGGTCGTGCAACTAAATGCTGGTCGCACCGGCAGCACTAAATTATAGAAGTCAATCAAACAATGAGAATGGGCTGTGCCACCCCCTGTCACACGAATTCTAAAAAGACAAATATTAAAAAGGTGCCACCTTTTTAAGAGAAGCACAAACAATTAGAGAAGAAACGGAAAGTTGACCGACTAATTGTTAAGACGTGGCGGAGCTGCGCATCGCTGGGGAGTTCAGTTGCAGTTCCCTCGAACCGGACAACCTGAGGGGAGCAAAGAACGCTGGCGATGCTCCTCCTGCGGGAGCCCGCTTACATATTCGCTGTGTCCACAGGCAGGTCAGTTCCAGGATCAATAACGCATGAATAAAAGATACCATATGCTGGGAGGGAAACAAAAGAAAGCACAGGCGAGTGGAGCTCTTGATAGCAGGAACTCGATCCCTAAAACCGATGATAAATACTGGTACCATCGAGATATGAGAACTGCTTAGATAAGCACTTGAAAAGCCACAACAGAGGCTAAAGGCCAAATGCTGGAAAATGGGTTTGGAGCAGAACGACGTTTGACGACTGGTGCGGACACGATATACCGAAGGATACTTTACTTGTGTTGCAAATATTCTATAACTTTGAATCTCCAAAAGTAAATTAAATCACTTACGCTGGTTACTCATTTCAGGGTTATGCGGTACAGTAAGGTACTTGGTATCAGGCGCGCATGGGAAATGGGGCTGGGGATTACCTGTTACACGATTCTTCCTGTTGCACGAGAAATAGCGCTGAGAAAACTTGAGTAAACCCGGACTACTGCACAACATAAAGTACAAGCAAGGCGGGCACTAAATGCGGATGTAATTGCACCAGGAGGCTTGTGTTCAAGTTCAACTGTTCCAGAAGTGTGTAGTGACATCTCTGAATAGACTGATTTATAGAATATTTGTAGAAATAGATCAATGGAAATTTAGGGCAATGAGGGGTTTGAAAAGGAACACTAACGGTAAGAACAGGATTAAGCATCTAAACTGTGCTAAAATGAATGATCGGGGAAGCTATTAAATACAGTAGCAATGATAAAAGCAACAATGCACGAGCAATATTCATAAATAGCTAAATTTATGGGAGGGGTGTTGCTAAACCTGATTTTTAGCGAATTAAGTTGTTAGAGCGATGGACCTCCTGACTAAATCAGAACGTTAAAGATTCAGCAAAGAAAATGGAAATTAGGGTGGGTCAGTAAAAAGAATGTTCGTGTTGCCAGCCCACAAAAAAGTGCTTAACACTAGCAACAGAATCTCATCAGCTATTTGAGGGGTCTGAAAGGGAAATTTTGTAATCAGTTTAGTAGGAAAGAAATGGAATTTGTAGGAGCTGAATCCAATAAGCATAGCAAGGGAAATTATAACTCAAAGCCGAGGTAGCTGAAAAAGATTGGACTAAAGAGTCAGAGCACAGAAACGGACTCAGCTGTCTAATTTGTCTGCACAGACCAGACATCCCAATCTGACCTAGTCCCATTTCCCAGCATTTGGCCCAAAATCCTCTAAAACCCATCCTATTCGTATACCCATCCAGATGCTTTTTTTTTGATGTTGTAATCATATCAACCTCTGCCATTTCTTCTAGCAGCTCATTCCATATAAACACTACCATTTGTGAAGAAGTTAACCCTCAGGTCCTTTTCAAATCTTTTCCCCACCTAGCTCAAATCTGGGCCCTTCATTCTGGACTCCACTACCTGGTGAGAAAGACTGACTATTCATCTTATCCACACCATCCATGATTTTATAAACCTCCTTCGAGGTCACCCCTCAGCCTCAAACTCCAGGGGGAAAAACGCCACAGCCTACTCAGTCTCTTTCTATAATTCAAGCCCTACAGTCCAGCAACATGTTTGTATAGCTTTTATGAACCCTTACAAGTTTAACATCTTTCCCATAGGGGGTCAAGTGGAATTGTACACTGCATTCCAAAAGTGACCTCCTCAATGTCCTGCACAACTACAACATGATGTCCCAACTCCAGTACTTAATGTATTGACTAATGAAGGCAGGTATGCTAAACATCATCTTCACCAGCCTGTTTAGTTGTGAGTCCATTTTCAGAAGCTAGGACAATAGCATGTAGGCACTGAACTAATGTTCAGTCCTCCCAGTTAGGAGTGTAGGGTATACATAGTTTTGAGTGTTGGTTAGCAGCATTTTGTTTTTAAGACCACAAGACACAGGAGTGGAAAGCCATTCAGCCCATAGAGTCCACTCCGCCATTTAAATCATGGCAGATGGGCATTTCAACTCCACTTCCCTGCACTCTCCCCATAGCTCTTGATTCTTTGAGATCAAGAATTTATCGACTTCTGCTTTGAAGGCATCCAACGTCCCGGCCTCCACTGCACTCTGTGGCAATGGATTCCACAGGCCCACCACTCTGATTGAAGAAATGTCTCATGTCTGTTTTAAATTTACCCCCTCTAATTCTAAGGCTGTGCCCACAGGTCCTAGTCTCCCTGCCTAACAGAAACAACTTCCCAGCGTCCACCCTTTCTAAGCCATACATTATCTTGTAAGTTTCTGTTAGATCTCCCCTCAACCTTCTAAACTCTAACGAATACAATCCCAGGATCCTTAGCCGTTCATCGTACGTTAAACCTACCATTTCAGGGATCATCCTTGTGAATCTCCACTGGACGCACTCCAGGGCCAGTATGTCCTTCCTGAGGTGTGGGGCCCAAACTATTTTCAGCTTCGTCATGTAGTAGAGTGAAGTCAGGTCAGACAGTATTTTGTGGCCCAGCCAGATTGAATACTGGATGGTTAAATTAAGTACAAATTAAAATATATTTACATCTTTACAGAAAGGCAAAATAGTGATCAAACCAAGTAGTCGTACATTTGGAAAAAGCTAAGATTTTACTGCAAATACAAAGTTACAAGTACACAGAAAATGATAGTGAATCATGTTGATTCATCTTTGCCCCAGAAATCAAAATTTAGTGAGTTTCATTCCCCCAGAGTATTGTAATACACCAAGGACAATTTATCCAAGTTTAATATTTTCCCTCAATCCAATTTTCGTCTATTAACAATACTCAACTATAATGCTTCCCGGTCATTCCTCTTTACCTGTCTCCATCCCTAATTACATAGAAATTACAGCACTAAAACAGCCTGTGACTATATCCATCTTCTTCTACCACTCAAGCCTCCTTCTGTCCTTTTTCATCCAGCTGTTAACATAACCCTCCTTTCCCTTCAACATTAACTTTAATGAGTCATCTCAAAAAAATCTCCATGAGTGTTCACATTCTGGTCACTCAAGAACTCTTCCAAATTTGATTTTTGGTGCCCATTTCGTCACTTGGTCAGTTTTGTCTGTCTCAGCAGGAAATACTAGCCCTGTCAACCCTATTAAAATCTTGCATATTTTCAAAGTTTTCTCAATCAGCCCTCAATGTCTTTGCAAGAGACCCAGCCTATTCATTCTTTCCTGGTATAATCTTGTAATATCATACTTGTAGTACTTTTTTTGTACCTCTTCCAGTGGTTTTATGCTGTTTTTATAATACAGCAATCCAAACAGTACACTATATTCTAATTGTAGTCTAGCCCAGTTTTGACACAAGTTAATCACAGCTTATTTACTGTTTAATTCTATCACTTTAGATATATGATAGCCTTATTGACCTATCACATTTAGCGAAGGTATACTAAGATCCCTTGGCTCCTGTACTCCATTCAGGTTATTTTCCAAATAATGTTAGTCAGAATTTCTCTTCCCAAAATACAAAATTTCACTTACCCATGTAACACAAATTTCATCAATCCATTGGAAATTCTATGGTTTCACAACTCATTGAGGTCTCTGATGCCACATCATTTCAAGGTTGTGATAAGGATAAAGCTTTCTTTTAAATAAAATAAATCATACAGACTTAGCTGTAACTGGTCTCAATTGTGGTTTATTTGTTTGCTTAGCGTTCCTTGAAATGCATGGGAGCTTGAAATAGGTGCATTCCACACTTCTCTTACATTCCAGGCCAAAGTTTTTTACTAGACTTTACTCTTAAAATTCCTTATGGTTAATGACAATCACTTTAAAATGGTTTACATAAGCATGCTATTTCTGATGTGTATCCCTATTCTTCGGTTTTGGTTTTCATTCATTCATCTGCACAATTGCTGTTTTACATTAATAGTGGAGGAAGAATGGATGAACAAAGATGGTATTTAAAATCTTACAAATATTACTAGTGGGTTAGTCAAAAATGCGCTTATTAATGTGTATTTCATATGGCAAGATGATATTACATATCCAAGAACAAAGTTCTATAATTTCCTAAACTATGCCATGATATTAGCATTCATGTGGTCAGCGTACAGAATCAGGAACTTAAACATGCAACTTCAGCAAAAACAAACACCAAAAAAATGATGTGTTCATGATAATACAACAGGCAGGGAAGTAAAATTTAAAAAATGCAATGGCCAATTTTAGCTAGTAAACTCTGATGGAACTAGGTTTTAACAATTTGTACTTTCCCCCTTTGAACAAATGAAACTGCAGAGGCCACGTGTTAAAGTAATTTAGGCTCTGCAAATTTTATAGAAAAATAGACTGATTTTTTAACAGTGATGAAAATTTAAATAAGGTCAGCAATTTGTTGATAGTATAATCTTACTTTATTAGCAGTTTAATTTATATTTATACATTTTGAAGGAACATGTAAGACTAGACAATTACCACATGGCAATGTATATATCTTTTTATTGAATTTTAAAATCAAGTTTCGTCATTGTTTTAAAATACCACATTAATTGTTTTGGGAGGGAAGGTAGAGGTAGGGAGAAAAGTATGGTCTAATTTACCTCAAATGCAAAGAAAACTGCTCAAACAAATAATCTATTTAAAACATTAATGAAAAGTAAAAAAAAATGCAATAGGTCACTACAAAACAGTACTATCCATTATATATTTTCACATGTAACATACACTTTTTACCCCAACTGTTGGCACTTGCACATAACACATCTTAGTTTGAGGCCCATTTTTCCAATGCAAGTTGACATACCTTATGTGAGGAAAATAATTACTGCAATAAAGGAACTATACTTAAACTGCAAATATCACTGCAGGGAAACTTCAAAAAATCTTGAATCCTATGTTGAAATACAATGCACAATGTAGGCTTTTTGGAGAGTTCAAGATAATCAGATCACTTTTACAAAATAGTAATTGGATTCAAAAGTAGAAACAGTGATCAACTGAGTTATGGTATAAACATTTTTCTCTATATCTGTGTCTGTATGCACACAGTACTACTTGACCATAGGAATGCTGCTATATCACGTGACACCAAAGCGTCATACTAGTGGTTTCTTAAAATGATTAGAACCAAAGAAAATATTGAAACCACAATTCATTTCAGTTAGTTCAAAGCTGGTTTAGACTGTAATCTGAATGTTTATTCCACTCATCTGATTTCATTACAAAAAAAAAGGACAAGACAGTTAAAATAAATTTCAACGGGGTATAAACAAGTGATGCTGTACTTTAAAAAAATATAACTGGCACAAGAAGTCTCTGGTATATCCTGAAGCAAAGTGCAACAGAATCGTTCAACAGCACTGCGCGTGTGGAAGCAATAATGGTCACCCTAGGGGTTTGTGAAGAAAAAAAAAAGTCAAATGGTAGCATCTTTATCCCCATTTCTATGGTACTGAAATGATGATAGAGATTAAATAGTTATGCATTACCTCTGTCACCCTAACAAATACACAATAAAAATACAAACCGAATATATATGCGCAACAAATAGTTAAGGTAAAAACTTGTATAGAAAATTACAAAGGGTAGATGCATAAGGATCTGCAATGTGTCAAAGTAGTTTTATGTAATAGTTAACTTTGAAATTTCAAGGTTAATTACAATCAACACGCTCAGTCATTTGGCAGATGACCCTTAACATTTAGCAAGAAAAAAATGGCTTTTAATAAATTGAAAAAATAGATTAAGACTTCAGATCCTCTTTTTTTTACAATATTCCTCTTTTATAAAGAGCTTAATGATACACAGAAATGCATACTTTGACATTTAAATGGCAAACAGCTAGTTTACTAATCAGCTTTTAGAATGCACACCGGTGACCCTTTTCGGCTGAAATACGCTTATTTGTATCAGAAAATGCAATGCATCGAATTAGAAAATTGCTATGAAATTTAATAGAAAACAGATTTATCACAATAAATTGTGTTCAAGATGTATATACTTTCCCATTCTGAACTGGATCATCCCCAAATCTTTTTAATTTTCAAGATTTCCTCATCAGTCTTGCATAGCTATTTCCCTGTGTATATAATCTATCATGAGCGCTAGTTCTGAAAAATTGCTACATGTGGTGAGTATCTGCAAAATGTACATGCAACATTGCCAGTGTTCAATAGATATATGAATACTGTATTACAAATACATAGAAAATAAGGCATTTTAGTGACATTGTCACTTTTCCATAATACATGAATTTTTTTGAACCACACTGATAAAAAGACTGCAGAAAAAGCTCAAAATTTACTAGCTTTTTACTCCATTATAAAATCACTAACACATTGTTTTTTTCCATAAATGGCATTTTTCAGTCCATACAGTCATCTCCACCAATAGTGACTAACTGTATATCAGTATTATGTAACATTTCTTCAGTATTTGCACCATCAGAATGATCAGTTCCAATCCCTTCCATATGGCCCTGTTGAATACTTGCTATTACAGGTGACATAATAGTTCCTCCTGAAGTAAGGATACCAACATCAGAGGCAGATGTCACTTCCATTGATGATATAGCTGCACTGTTGTGGCTGGAAAGGTTGGCTCTCTTGTTCTGATGTGTTTTGATGTGCTTTGAAAGATGGTCACTTCTTATAAAGCGTTTGGAGCATTCTGGACAGACAAATTTTTTCTCACCTGTTTGGTAAAATTGAGACTTTTATCAAGAATCAAATACCCCAAAGTGCTTTACCATGAACTATTTGTAATGAAGGAAACACAGTAAGATCTAAAGGTTAGGCATTTACAAAGTATTAGTTAATGTGTGGAATCCTTTGCAACTGTGCTCTTTTGTAATTAAAAACTCTAAACAATACTTGAAAATATTATTTCAACTTACAAAATTACATACATCTGCAATAAAATTTCTGTCTATCAGTTACAATTCACAAATCAGGAATGCAATAAAATACCTACTGACCTTGCAGAGTGCAGCTCCCATCAACTCATCAACAGCTTGACACCATTGAGGACAAAAAGTAGCCTAACTGACAGACATACATCCACCTCCAATGCTCACCAGTAAGATTATATACCATTTTACAAGATGTACTGGAAAGATCCACACAGGCTTCTTACACAGCATCCACTAAACTCATGACCACTGCCAACTAGAAGGCAAAGTGGACCAGATACATGGGGACATCTGCAGATTTACCTCAAAGCCACTTGCCATCCTGACTTGGAAATACGTCATTGTTCCTTCAGTGTCAGTGGACTTCACTAATAGCATCTTGGGAGTTCCTACACAAAACAGATTGCCGAGCTCAAGGCAGCAGCTCGTCATCCTCACCTTCAAGGTCAACTAGGGCTTACAGTAAGCACCCACCACACACCATGAATAAAAAAAACTTCCAAAATAAATTCCTATGATACTTCTCCCATATGACTGCACTGTGGACTCAACTGACTTCCACATTCTATCCACACAGCAAAGAAACTTTACAACTAACACTTTCCCAAATTATGGAATTTTGTTACCCAGCTAAAAAATAATTCACAAAGGTGCAAAATCGAACTCAGATTCTCTTTGTGCTCTAGTCCCAATTTTTCAACAAGTTCTGACCCTATTTCATCTAAAGACTATATTTGGTCTTGCCTCAGTATGTAAAAGATATCAGACCATCCATCAGCTTTCCTACCACTGTCAAACTGGTGGCAAAAAGATGTTGCATCATCCAGCAAGAGGATATATATGGTGTCAAGTGTTAGGGACAGAGGGTTGTCAGATCAGTGAGATTCATAGAATGGTACAGTACAAAATGGGCCATGGCCCATGACAATGTACCGAAAATGACACCAAATTAAACCAGTCCTTTCTGTCTACCCTTGGTCCATATCCCTTCATCCCTTGCATATTCACATGCTTGTCTAAAAACCCCTTAAATGCCCCCATTGTACCTGTCTCCATGACCACCCCTAGCACCAGTTTTCAGACTCCCAACACTGAATAAAAAACTGCTCCTCACATTTCCTTTGAGTTCCCCTCCAACCCCACTCTGAAAAGCATGCCCCCTAGTATTAGACACTTCAGCCATGGGGGAAGAAAGATTCTGACCGTCTACCCTATCAAAGCAGCTCAATTTTAGCACAAAGAAAATTACAGCGCAGGAACAGGCGTTCAGAACTCCAAGCCTGCGAGACTTCCATCAAGTCTCCCTTCAGCCTCTTCTGGCCAAGGGAAAACAACTGGTTTTTCTAGCCTCTCCTTAAAGCTCATAACCTCTAATCCAGGCAGCATCCTGGTAAACTACTTCTGTACATCCTCAAAAGCCTCCACATCCTTCCTGTAATGTGATGACCAGAATTGAATGCAATACCCTAAGTGTGGCCTAACTAAAGTCTTATAAAGTTGCAAAAGACATCCTGATTCTTGTACATCCCACTATATCTTTTGACAACTCTCCACACTATCTACAACTGCACAGTTCTTTGTACTGTTTGCAAACTTACTAACCCATCCGTGTTTTCATCCAAATCATTTAAAAAAAATTATAATCACAACCAGAGATCCCAATATGAATTCCTGTGGAACACTAGTTACAGACCTCCAGTCAGAAAAACACCCATTCACCACTATCCTCTGTCTATGGTCAAGCCAATTCAGAATCCAAGTAGCCAAGTCATTGTAGATCCCATGCATCTTGATTTTCTGGATGAGCGTACTATGACGGACCTTGTCGAAAGCCTTACTAAAATCTGTTGACAACATCCACTGCTCTACCCTCAGCGATCACCCACTCACAAAATTCAATTAAGACATTACCTACCCTGCACAAAGCCATGCTAATAGTCCCTAATCAGGCCACGCTTTTCCAAATGCACGCAAATCCTCCTCCTAAAGAATTATCTGCAATAGGTTCCCAACCACTGATGAGACACTCTCCGGTCTATAGTTTCCATAATTATCCTTCTTCCCTTCTTGAAGAGAGGAACAACATTAGCTACCTACCAATCCTCTGGGACCTCTCCAGTGGTTAGCAAGGATACAAAGATCTTGGTCAAGGCCCTAGTAGTCTCTTCGATTGCCGCTCTCAATAATCTGGCTCAAAAAGAGGTCTAATCTTCAGAACCAACAGACTATTTAGAAGAATCGTAACGGCAAGATTTATCCAGTTTTATTTCTGGTTTAAAGCGGTCTTTCACAACAGTTTCACAAAAGTTGCTGGGCTGCTTATTATAAAAGGTCACCAGAAAATCAAAACTGCTCACAATTGGAGTACTTTGTGCAGTTTTGGTCATTACACTATAGGAAAGATGCAACTACACTGCTGCAGATACGAAAGAGATTCACCAGGATGTTGCCCGAGATGCAGCACCATTGCTACAAACAGAAGCTGGATAAACTCAGATTATTTTCTTTGAAGGAGGGAACGTTAATGGGGAGTCTGAAAGAAATGTGTAAGATTATGAGGGGCATGGTCAGGGGAACAGAAAGCAGCTGTTCCCCTTAGTTGTCAGTAAAAAGGGGCCATACTTTTAATGGTGGAAACCAGGAGGCTTAGAGAGGATTTGTGAAAATATTTTTCACCCAGAGTTGGGCTAGGTGTCAGCACGATTCAGTTGGACTTAACTACTTACACTGGTGGTGTAGGCACTTGGCCATTTTTACAATTTGCATTTATTTGGTATCTTTAAGATAAATCAAACACATTTGGTTATGATGGAAGTAGTAAATGGATGTTGAACCAAAAATGACTTTTAAATAGCATATTAGCTGGCAGAGGTAGGCTGTTCTAAGAGTTGATGCTCAGTGGCTGACGGGATGGATGCTAGTTCTGGTTGCAAAAGAAGGAAGGCGGAAGATGACACTGGAGCCAGAAATGGTTTCTTGCAACACAAGGCAACAGCAGGAGGGGAGTCATTTCAGGAATTTGAACACAAGCTTAAGTTTGAGCTATCAGTGAACATCAGGAGCCAAAATAGCCCATTGATAATGGGTAGCAGTTTGGATGAGAGAAAATTTAGACACTTGCAGAGTTAAATCTTGCAGCTGAAAGTATAGTGAGAATTTCAGCAACAATGGGTGAAGTTGGAACAAAAAAAAAAATCGAGCCTTTATAATGAAGGGGACATTTCATCCAAATTACAAGTTGGGGTAATTTTGATCAGAGGTTACATCCAGGTAATTGTTATTCATGATTTGCTTAGGATTGTTTGAGATGTGAAAGGGCAACAATTTGACTGGAGGAGTTCAGATGCAGCTGAGAGAGAGATGGCCTGGATCTGGAGAGTAACAGTACACAAGAATTTGGAATAGAAGAGAAAAGGTGGAGGAAATTGCTATTTTCCTCACAATAGATGTCATAGCCTTTGAGAAGACTGCATAATAAGCAGAGGAAATATTCTGCAAAGGTTCCACGCTTAAGCTTTAAAATTACTATTAATATATTTTGACCGGTTTTATGCAAATATTTAAGTGAGCTATATTAGGAAATCAATAAAAGTGGAATAGCTAAAGTCATTATCCATATTTCTAGATAACTTATAGCTCTACTACCCATCAGTCCTGATGCCAATCCCCTTGCAAATCATTATCATATCAAGTTGGAAAAGAGCGCTCTATATGTACAGCATTAAAATGAGTGAAGTACAAATATTATCACTGCCACAAAACCTACAATTTTTAAGTATCCTTGCACCGGGGCAACTGACCCTCCTTACAGGTAGCATTTCAATCGAGAATACTGTGAACAGATCTAAAGTCAGAAAACATGCTGAGTAATCAAAGCAATAATTCAGAAAATAAATGTTTTGTAAAAGATGTAACTATGCTTATTGTAATTGATTGTAAGATCTAACTTAGCTTGGATATTTAGCTTTGAGGCTTCAGGAACAGTTCTGTTGGACAACAAATGGGAAGTCATGCTAGTGACTGACATTAAGATAAATGAGTGAAATCTACTCTAGTTTTCAAAAGGTACAAACAGTAACCTGTATGTGTTTTTCTGTGCCGTTGTAGTTCGTCACTGCGAGTAAATCGTTTTCCACAGTAAACCCAGTTACAGACAAAAGGTCGTTCTCCTGTGTGCCAGCGAAGGTGAGCTCGAAGATGGGAGGTTTTTCCGTATGTCTTTCCACATCCAGGAAAGTGGCAAATATGTTGCTTTTTCTTGCCCAAGTTATTGGAGGATCTGAGGAAAACCACAAATTCGAACATAAAGTGCACGCACTTGTTTTATCCTCTGAATCACAAACATGTACTGCATTTTCAAAATTTTTCTACAGAATTAACTGCAGTAACTGAAAATATTTCCCTGGTAGCCAAATCCAAACAACCGTTATGAGCTACTATATAACTATTGTGAGAAATTGCAAAATTATTTTTAGCAAGCTTTACATAAATTAAGACTGGAGGACCAACAAACACTTCAGTTTTGCAGTCAGATTTGTTTGAATATCAAATTAAGATTGCAAATTACTTACTTTGATTTTCAAAGTATTATGCAATGTAAATCCAGTTGTATAAGTGAACTGATGATAAATTGCTTTCTTCAAAAATTAGGACCCGAAAATGATGAACATCTCCTGTCTTTGCCTCAAACTAATACTATTCAGGTTTCTATAGTGATAACATTGCATCATATAACAACTCTGACTTGCACAATGCCCTTAACGTCCTACAAGAAAAAGGCACTGAGCTAAAAAAAGGAGCCATTTAAGAGCTATGACTACAAGCTTAGCTAAGGGGAGTTGTTATGAAGCAAATCTTCATGAGCTGGCAGCACAGTGGAACAGTGATTAGCACCGCTGTCTTACAGGATCAGGATCCTGGGATCAATTCCAGGCTCAGTCGACTGTGTGGAATTTGCATGTTTTCAGTGTCTGCATGGATTTCCTCCGGGTGCTCCGGTTTCCTCCCACAATCCAAAGATGTGCAGGTTGGGTGTGTTGGTCAGGCTTCGTTGCTCATAGCCTACGCATCCCTGGATACTAAGTGGACTGGACATGCTAAGTGGGGGTGCTAGGGTGGGGCACTGGGTCTAGGTGAAATGCTCAAGGGCCAGCACAGACTCAATAGTCCAATGGCTTTTTGCCACACTGCAGGGATTTGAGGATAACTACAGTGACTCAAGACAGCCAAAGATATAAGTGCTGATGTCAGAGCTAAAGAAGTTAGAAATATCTCTGCAAACATACAAGAGAATTTGGATACAAATTAGATATTTTAATTTGAAGTATTGGGGAGGTGGGGGAGAAAGAGAGACACCATAAGCATGTGTCAGCAAAAAAAAAGGGAAGGTACTGGAATGGGAAAAAAAAGATAGGCAATAACAAACTTGGAAGTTGGGGAGTTGAATAATAAAATTCAAGCAAGTATTTGGGTCAAGTAAGCAACAATGCCTCAGAGGTAGAAGTAGACACAGTCTTTGCAATAAGAGGGACTATGGGATTAAAAACAACTCCGCTCTGGGTTGAAATGGCAGTGAGGCTAACCATAATCTAGTTCAGCCTAAATAATGGCTAGTGTGCGTTGCGGTCCAAATATCATGAAGAATGTGTGGCAGGGCTCAAAGGCCCTAGCCATATTCTTGATACTTGGCTGTAGAAAGTTACAGATCATCCAGACCTCAAACGTTCAGCCATCCAGCTAACAAAAAAGTGGACTGAGTATGATGGGTTCTAAGATCTGGAATTTACCAGCACAGATGAAAAAGTTGACTTCATATCAGCAAATGCATTCAGCATTGGCCAGCAAGTAGGACAACTAGCAAGGGAAAAGATAGATTTTTGGCGGATGTTGGACACGGTGATGCAAGTGTGGGAAGAGAAGCCTTGCAAGACAGAGTCCACTTATGCAAAGCGCAACAAAGCCAAACAATGTTGGAAAAAAAAAGAGGATGATGTGATCAGCAATATAAAATGGATACAGAACAATCTAAAACAATTAAGACAACCGATGCAGATCAAAGCTTTGGAGTCACGTCATATCAGTTGTGAATGGTAGCAGACAATTTAAACTAATAGATGCAGCAGCTTCACAGATATCCTCATCTCAATGATGGGAAGTCCAACATAGTGCAAAAGACAAGCCCAAATTTTTCTGTAATCATCATCCACAAATACAGAGTGGAAGTACTAGAGGCCTCCTCCTGCTCTTATTTTCAAAGCAACGTTATGGCTACTGAAAAGCTCAAGTGAATGTTGACCTACGCGAGAGTCCTTTAACTTGTCTTCTGCTAATTATGGGAGCCACCTAACAGCCACATGTGAGGCCAGATGGCTGTTGCAAATAAAAACCCTGAGATATGGGAGGACCTTTATCCCTAACTTAGATGCACATGGGCTGCAGCAGTTTACCACCATTTTCTTAAAAACAACTTGGGAATTAGTTACACAAGAAAAAAATTTTGGTGAGTACCGATCAATCAGCATGAAATAAGTTGAAGCAGGAAGGGAGTTAAGTTTGTAAACATATATTAAGAAACGGCTGATTTGCATTCAGTACATCACACTCAGGAATTTTAAAATTACTACAGCTTCTTTTTCAATGATTTTACATGGAAAAAAAGAACATTTTGTTTACAACACTTATACAAAGGAGATGCAATTTTGCCATGCATTTTGATAGGCATAGTCTCTACTTTTCTTGCTGCAGGGTAAATACCACATTTGCTTTTTAACCTGCAGATGGACTTGGACATGTGGGCAAGAAGCAAGAATTGGCAGGTGGATAACAACGTGGCAAAGTGACAGGGTATACATTTTGGTTAGAAGAATGGAGGCATAGACTATTTTCTAAATGGGAAAGGCTTCAAAAATCTTCCGTGCAAAGGGACTTGGGAGCCTAGTTTAGAATTTTCTTAAGGTTATCATGCAGGTTCAGTCGGCAGTTAGGAAGACAAATGCAATGTGGGCGTCTATTTCACGATGGCTAGAAAACAAGAGCAGAGATGTATTGATGAGGCTGTGTAAGACTCTGATCAGACGATATTTGGAATACTGTTAACAGTTTAGGAACTTGTACCCAAGAAAACATGTGCTGGTACTGGAGGTGATCCAGAGGACGTTAACAAGAATAATCCCAGGAATGAAGGGCTCATCATACGAAGAGTTGAGAGATTGGGGGCAGAGTTGGGGGACAATTCCAATTGAAACTTACAGGATACTGACAGGCTTGGATAGAGTGGAATGGAGGTGATGTTTGCACGACTGGAAGACATGAGGACCCAGGAACACAGCCCCCGGCTGAAGGGATGACCCTTTAGAACTGAAATGAGGATTTTTGTTCAGCCAGAGGGTGGCGATTCTGTGGAACTCATTGTGGCAAAGGGCTATAAAGGCCAAGTTATTGATTGTATTCAGCGTAGGAGATAGGTAGGTTCTTGATTAGTAAGGGGACCAAGGGTTACAGGGAGAAGGCAGGAGAATGGGGTTGAGAAACATATCAGCCATCATTGAATGGTGGAGCAGATGTGGTGAGCTGAATGGCCTAATTCTGCTCCTATATATCTTATGGTCTAAAGTGAACTTAAAAAGTGTTGTGATCCTAGTTGACGGCAATTTTGGACAAGTCAGATTCCAGAATGAAATCTTCTTTGATAGATCGTAAGTCAATAACAGATAACAAAGTACGGAGTTGGAGGAACACAGCAGGGCAGGCAGCATCAGAGGAACAGGAAAGTTGACATTTTGGGTCAGGACCCTTCTTCAGAAAGTTGATAGATCGTAAGTGTTGATTTTGCAGTTGATTACTGTGGTGGCTAGTTATTAAACATATTCACCTGAAGCTGCCACGATTCTTTTAACACGTTTATAGGCTTACACAAACAAAATGCACAGGCAATGTGGAAAGGTCTTATCAAAAAACACAGTTCCAACCATTTTCCTAGCAATATCCTTTTCCAACACTCATTCCAGAGAACAATCATTCCTATTTGATGCTTTATTATCTCGCTTACTGGATTCATTCCAGGTTTCCACCAGACCGCTGAAACAGTTTTAAAGTTGCTTTCGTGTTCTGATGACCCAAACCACCTTTCAGTTCTGAGAACCTGTATTCCTCAAACATTTTAAAGGAGTATGGAAAGACGTCAGGAATATGGCTTTGACAGAAGGTCAAATGATGACCGTACTGAATTGCAGACAAAGCTTGATGGATCAAAAAGTTTTCATTACAAGAAATATAAACGGTCCTTCAGAAGATTAAAAAAATCCAATTCTGCTGCTAGGACAGAACTATTCTTCATTCTAGCTGTTGTAACAAAACTCTAACAAACCAGATCACGTGTTTCGGAGTGTAAGCATCATCGACTGACAGAGGTATGTTGCTGGGCTTGCCGAGTCACATGGTAAAGACGACTTTTTTTTGGATAATAGACTAGAAAAATGGGCATTTAGAAACTGTGCTACAGACAATGTTCCAGGTTTTTTGCCCACACCCAAAAAGGTTAGAAGTAGAACCGTGATATATCAACTTATCTGTCACAAAGGTCACGTAATTTCACTGGACACTTTTGTGAGGTAAGGTGGCACCAAGTATTTATGGATTAAAAAGGTGTCTGGCAAAAGCCTTTGGAGTCATAGTTGCAGTTTGTCACAGACCTGAGGAGGAGTAGTTGAAAGACCTCCAGAAAGAATGACAAACTAACTAGAAGATTAGAGATAATAAAATGTGAGGCTGGATGAACACAGCAGGCCAAGCAGCATCTCAGGAGCACAAAAGCTGACGTTTTGGGCCTAACCCTTCATCAGAGAGGGGGATGGGGAGAGGGAACTGGAATAAATAGGGAGAGAGGGGGAGGCGGACCGAAGATGGAGAGTAAAGAAGATAGGTGGAGAGAGTGTAGGTGGGGAGGTAGGGAGAGGATAGGTCAGTCCAGGGAAGACGGACAGGTCAAGGAGGTGGCATGAGGTTAGTGGGTAGCTGGGGGTGTGGCTTGGGGTGGGAGGAAGGGATGGGTGAGAGGAAGAACCGGTTAGGGAGGCAGACACAGGTTGGACTGGTTTTGGGATGCAGTGGGTGGGGGGGGGGGAAGAGCTGGGCTGGTTTAGGGATGCAGCAGGGGAAGGGGAGATTTTGAAACTGGTGAAGTCCACATTGATACCATATGGCTGCAGGGTTCCCAGGCGGAATATGAGTTGCTGGTCCTGCAACCTTCGGGTGGCATCATTGTGGCAGTGCAGGAGGCCCATGATGGACATGTCATCTAGAGAATGGGAGGGGGAGTGGAAATGGTTTGCGACTGGGAGGTGCAGTTGTTTGTTGCGAACTGAGCGGAGGTGTTCTGCAAAGCGGTCCCCAAGCCTCCGCTTGGTTTCCCCAATGTAGAGGAAGCCGCACCGGGTGCAGTGGATGCAGTATACCACATTGGCAGATGTGCAGGTGAACCTCTGCTTAATGTGGAATGTCATCTTGGGGCCTGGGATGGGGGTGAGGGAGGAGGTGTGGGGACAAGTGTAGCATTTCCTGCGGTTGCAGGGGAAGGTGCCGGGTGTGGTGGGGTTGGAGGGCAGTGTGGAGCGAACAAGGGAGTCACGGAGAGAGTGGTCTCTCCGGAAAGCAAACAGGGGAGGGGATGGAAAAATGTCTTGGGTGGTGGGGTCGGACTGTAAATGGCGGAAGTGTCGGAGGATAATGCGTTGTATCCGGAGGTTGGTAGGGTGGCGTGTGAGAACGAGGGGGATCCTCTTGGGGCGGTTGTGGCAGGGGCGGGGTGTGAGGGATGTGTTGCGGGAAATACGGGAGACGCGGTCAATGGCGTTCTCGATCACTGTGGGGGGAAAGTTGCGGTCCTTGAAGAACTTGGACATCTGGGATGTGCGGGAGTGGAATGTCTTATCGTGGGAGCAGATGCGGCGGAGGCGGAAGAATTGGGAATAGGGGATGGAATTTTTGCAGGAGGGTGGGTGGGAGGAGGTGTATTCTAGGTAGCTGTGGGAGTCGGTGGGCTTGAAATGGACATCAGTTACAAGCTGGTTGCCTGAGATGGAGACTGAGAGGTCCAGGAAGGTGAGGGATGTGCTGGAGATGGCCCAGGTGAACTGAAGGTTGGGGTGGAAGGTGTTGGTGAAGCGGATGAACTGTTCGAGCTCCTCTGGGGAGCAAGAGGCGGCGCCGATACAGTCATCAATGTACCGGAGGAAGAGGTGGGGTTTGGGGCCTGTGTAGGTGCGGAAGAGGGACTGTTCCACGTAACCTACAAAGAGGCAGGCATAGCTGGGGCCCATGCGGGTGCCCATGGCCACCCCCTTAGTCTGTAGGAGGTGGGAGGAGTCAAAAGAGAGGTTGAGTGTGAGGACGAGTTCAGCTAGGCGGATGAGAGTGTCGGTGCAGGAGGACTGGTCGGGCCTGCGGGACAGGAAGAAGCGGAGGGCCTTGAGGCCATCTCCATGTGGAATGCAGATGTACAGGGACTGGACGTCCATGGTGAATATGAGGTGTTGGGGGCCAGGGAATTGGAAGTCCTGGAGGAGGTGGAGGGCGTGGGTGGTGTCACGGACGTAGGTGGGGAGTTCCTGGACCAAAGGGGAGAAAATGGAGTCCAGAATGGTGGAGATGAGTTCGGTGGGGCAGGAGCAGGCTGAGATGATGGGTCGGCCAGGGCAGGCAAGTTTGTGGATTTTGGGAAGGAGATAGAAACGGGCCGTGCGGGGTTGGGGAACAATGAGGTTGGAGGCTGTGGGTGGGAGGTCCCCTGAGGTGATGAGGTCGTGAATGGTGTTGGAGATGATGGTTTGGTGTTCGGGTGTGGGGTCATGATCGAGGAGGCGGTAGGAGGTGGTGTCGGAGAGTTGGCGTCTGGCCTCGGCAATGTAAAGGTCAGTGCGCCATATTACCACTGCGCCTCCCTTGTCTGCGGGTTTGATGGTGAGGTTGGAGTTGGAGCGGAGGGAGCGGAGGGCTGCCCGTTCTGCGGGGGAGAGGTTGGAGTGGGTGAGAGGGGTGGAGAGGTTGAGGCGGTTAATGTCTCGACGGCAGTTGGCGATGAAGAGGTCGAGGGAGGGTAGGAGGCCTGGGGGTGGTGTCCAGGAGGAGGACTTGTGTTGGAAGCGGGTGAAGGGGTCAGTGGAAGGAGGGTTGGGTTCCCAGTTGACCAACCTCACCATCAAACCCGCAGACAAGGGAGGCGCAGTGGTAGTATGGCGCACTGACCTCTACATCGCCGAGGCCAGACGCCAACTCTCCGACACCACCTCCTTGATCATGACCCCACACCCGAGCACCAAACCATCATCTCCAACACCATTCACGACCTCATCACCTCAGGGGACCTCCCACCCACAGCCTCCAACCTCATTGTTCCCCAACCCCGCACGGCCCGTTTCTATCTCCTTCCCAAAATCCACAAACCTGCCTGCCCTGGCCGAACCATCGTCTCAGCCTGCTCCTGCCCCACCGAACTCATCTCCACCTATCTGGACTCCATTTTCTCCCCTTTGGTCCAGGAACTCCCCACCTACGTCCGTGACACCACCCATGCCCTCCACCTCTTCCAGGACTTCCAATTCCCTGGCCCCCAACACCTCATATTCACCATGGACGTCCAGTCCCTGTACACCTGCATTCCGCATGGAGATGGCCTCAAGGCCCTCCGCTTCTTCCTGTCCCGCAGGCCCGACCAGTCCCCCTCCACCGACACTCTCATCCGCCTAGCTGAACTCGTCCTCACACTCAACAACTTCTCTTTTGACTCCTCCCACTTCCTACAGATTAAGGGGGTGGCCATGGGCACCCGCATAGGCCCCAGCTATGCCTGCCTCTTTGTAGGTTACGTGGAACAGTCCCTCTTCTGCACCTACACAGGCCCCAAACCCCACCTCTTCCTCTGTTACATTGATGACTGTATTGGCGCCGCCTCTTGCTCCCAAGAGGAGCTCGAACGGTTCCTCTACTTTACCAACACCTTCCGCCCCAACCTTCAGTTCACCTGGGCCATCTCCAGCACATCCCTCACCTTCCTGGACCTCTCAGTCTCCATCTCAGGCAACCAGCTTGTAACTGATGTCCATTTCAAGCCCACCGACTCCCACAGCTACCTAGAATACACCTCCTCCCACCCACCCTCCTGCAAAAATTCCATTCCCTATTCCCAATTCCTCCACCTCCGCCGCATCTGCTCCCACGATAAGACATTCCACTCCCGCACATCCCAGATGTCCAAGTTCTTCAAGGACCGCAACTTTCCCCCCCCAGTGACCGAGAACGCCATTGACCGCGTCTCCCGTATTTCCCGCAACACATCCCTCACACCCCGCCCCTGCCACAACCGCCCCAAGAGGATCCCCCTCGTTCTCACACGCCACCCTACCAACCTCCGGATACAACGCATTATCCTCCGACACTTCCGCCATTTACAGTCCGACCCCACCACCCAAGACATTTTTCCATCCCCTCCCCTGTCTGCTTTCCGGAGAGACCACTCTCTCCGTGACTCCCTTGTTCGCTCCACACTGCCCTCCAACCCCACCACACCCGGCACCTTCCCCTGCAACCGCAGGAAATGCTATACTTGTCCCCACACTTCCTCCCTCACCCCCATCCCAGGCCCCAAGATGACATTCCACATTGGCAGATGTGCAGGTGAACCTTTGCTTAATGTGGTATACTGCATCCACTGCACCCGGTGCGGCTTCCTCTACATTGGGGAAACCAAGCGGAGGCTTGGGGACCGCTTTGCAGAACACCTCCGCTCAGTTCGCAACAAACAACTGCACCTCCCAGTCGCAAACCATTTCCACTCCCCCTCCCATTCTCTAGATGACATGTCCATCATGGGCCTCCTGCACTGCCACAAAGACGCCACCCGAAGGTTGCAGGAACAGCAACTCATATTCCGCCTGGGAACTCTGCAGCCATATGGTATCAATGTGGACTTCACCAGTTTCAAAACCCCCCCTTCCCCTACTGCATCCCTAAACCAGCCCAGTTCGTCCCCTCCCCCCACTGCACCACACAACCAGCCCAGCTCTTCCCCTCCACCCACTGCATCCCAAAACCAGTCCAACCTGTCTCTGCCTCCCTAACCGGTTCTTCCTCTCACCCCAAGCCACACCCCCAGCTACCCAGTAACCTCATCCCACCTCCTTGACCTGTCCGTCTTCCCTGGACTGACCTATCCCCTCCCTACCTCCCCACCTATACTCTCCTCTCTACCTATCTTGTTTTCTCTCCATCTTCGGTCCGCCTCCCCCTCTCTCCCTATTTATTCCAGTTCCCTCTCCCCATCCCCCTCTCTGATGAAGGGTCTAGACCCGAAACGTCAGCTTTTGTGCTCCTGAGATGCTGCTTGGCCTGCTGTGTTCATCCAGCCTCACATTTTATTATCTTGGAATTCTCCAGCATCTGCAGTTCCCATTATCTCTAACTAGAAGATTAACCTGGACATATAAATGAGTATTAGAGAAGACAAAGTGTGGAGCTGGATGAACACAGCAGGCCAAGCAGCATCTCAGGAGCACAAAAGCTGACGTTTCGGGCCTAAACCGTTCATCAGAGAGGGGGATGGGGAGAGGGAACTGGAATAAATAGGGAGAGGGGGGAGGCGGATCGAAGATGGAGAGAAAACAAGATAGGTAGAGAGGAGAGTATAGGTGGGGAGGTAGGGAGGGGATAGGTCAGTCCAGGGAATATGGACAGGTCAAGGAGGCGGGATGAGGTGGTAGGTAGGAAATGGAGGTGCAGCTTGAGGTGGGAGGAAGGGATGGGTGAGAGGATGAACAGGTTAGGGAAGCAGAGACATGCTGGGCTGGTTTTGGGATGCAGTAGTGGAAGGGGAGATTTTGAAGCTGGTGAAGTCCACGTTGATACTATTGGGCTGCAGGGTTCCCAAGGGGAATATGAGTTGCTGTTCCTGCAACCTTCGGGTGGCATCATTGTGGCACTGCAGGAGGCCCTTGATGGACATGTCGTCTGAGGAATGGGAGGGGGAGTTGAAATGGTTCGCGACTGGGAGGTGCAGTTGTTTGTTGCGAACCCAGCGGAGTGTTCTGCAAAGCAGTCCCCAAGCCTCTGCTTGGTTTCCCCAATGTAGAGGAAGCCACGCCGGGTGCAATGGATACAATATACCACATTGGCAAATGTGCAGGTGAACATCTGTTTGATATGGAAGGTCATCCTGGGGCCTGGGAAGTGGGGTGAGGGAGGAGGTGTGGGGGCAAGTGTAGCACTTCCTGCGGTTGCAGGGGAAGGTGCCGGGTGTGGTGGGGTTGGAGGGCCTATCTTGTTTTCTCTCCATCTTCGATCCGCCTCCCCCCTCTCCTTATTTATTCCAGTTCCCTCTCCCCATCCCCCTCTCTGATGAACGGTTTAGGCCTGAAACGTCAGCTTTTGTGCTCCTGAGATGCTGCTTGGCCTGCTGTGTTCATCCAGCTCCACACTGACAAGAGAGTCGCGGAGAGTGGTCTCTCCGGAAGGCAGACAAGGGTGGGGATGGAAAAATGGCTTGGGTGGTGGGGTCAGCTTGTAGATGGCGGAAGTGTCAGAGGAAGATACGTTGTATCCGGAGGTTGGTGGGGTGGTATGTGTTGTCAAGGGGGATCCTCTTTGGGTGGTTGTGGCGGGGGCGGGGTGTGAGGGATGTGTTGCGGGAGACGCAGTCAAGGGCGTTCTCGACCACTACGGGGGGAAAGTTGCGGTCCTGGAAGAATGTGGACATCTGGGATGTGCGGAATTGGAATGCCTCATCCTGGGAGCAGATGCGGTGGAGGCGGAGGAATTGGGAATAGGGGATGGAATTTTTGTAGGTGGTGTATTCTGGGTAGCTGTGGGAGTCAGTGGGCTTGAAATGGACATCAGTTTCTAGCTGGTTACCTGAGATGGAGACAGAGGTCCAGGAAGGTGACGGATGTGTTGGAGATGGCACAGGTGAACTTGAGGTTGGGGTGGAAGGTGTTGGTAAAGCGGATGAACTGTTCGAGCTCCTCTGGGGAGCAAGAGGCGGCGCCGATGCAGTCATCAATGTAATGGAAGAAGAGGTGGGGTTTGGGGCCATCAATGTAACAGAGGAAGAGGTGGGGTTTGCCCCAAACCCCACCTCTTCCTCCGTTACATTGATGACTATTGGCGCCGCCTCTTGCTCCCCAGAAGAGCTCGAACAGTTCATCCACTTTACCAACAACTTCCACCCCAAACTCAAGTTCACCTGGGCCATCCCCAACACATCCCTCACCTTCCTGGACCTCTCAGTCTCCATCTCAGGTAACCAGCTAGAAACTGATGTCCATTTCAAGCCCACTGACTCCCACAGCTACCTAGAATACACCTCCTCCAACCCACCCTCCTGCAGAAATTCCATCCCTTATTCCCAATTCCTCCTCCTCAGCCTCCGCCGCATCTGCTCCCAGGATGAGGCATTCCACTCCCGCACATCCTAGATGCCCACGTTCTTCCAGGACCACAACTCCCCCCCACCCCCCGCAGTGGTCGAGAACGCCCTTGACCGCGTCTCCTGCATTTCCCGCAACACATCCCTCACACCCCGCCCCCGCCACAACCACCCCCAGAGGATTCCCCTTGACAACACATACCACCCCACCTACCTCCTGATACAACATATCTTCCTCCGACACTTCCGCCATCTACAATCTGACCCCACCACCCAAGCCATTTTTCCATCCCCACCCTTGTCTGCCTTCCGGAGAGACCACTCCCTCCGCGACTCCCTTGTCCGCTCCACACTGCCCTCCAACCCCACCACACCCGGCACCTTCCCCTGCAACCGCAGGAAGTGCTACACTTGCCCCCACACCACCTCCCTCAAGCCCTTCCCAGGCCCCAGGATGACCTTCCATATCAAACAGATGTTCACCTGCACATCTGCCAACGTGGTATATTGTATCCATTGCACCCGGTGTGGCTTCCTCCACATTGGGGAAACCAAAAGGGGCTTGGGGACCGCTTTGCAGAACACCTCTGCTCGATTCGCAACAAACAACTGCACCTCCCAGTCACAAACCATTTCAACTCCCCTTCCCATTCCTCAGACGACATGTCCATCATGGGCCTCCTGCAGTGCCACCCGAAGGTTGCAGGAACAGCAACTCATATTCCGCTTGGGAACCCTGCAGCCCAATGGTATCAACGTGGACCTCACAAACTTCAAAATTTCTCCTTTCCCTACTGCATCCCAAAACCAGCCTAGTCCTTCCCCTCCCCCCACTGCATCACAAAACCAGCCCAGCTCGTCCCCTCTCCCCACTGCATCCCAAAACCAGCCCAGCCTGTCTCTGCTTCCCTAATCTGTTCTTCCTCTCACCCAGCCTTTCCTCCCACCTCAAGGCGCACCTCCATTTCCTACCTACCACTTTATCCCGCCTCCTTGATCTGTCCGTCTTCCCTGGACTGACCTATCCCCTCCCTACCTCCTCACCCATACTCCCTCTCCACCTATCTTGTTTTCTCTCCATCTTCGGTCTGCCTCCCCCCTCTCCCTATTTTATTCCAGTTCCCTCTCCCCATCTCCCTCTTTGATGAAGGGTCTCGGCCCGAAACGTCAGCTTTTGTGCTCCTGAGATGCTGCTTGGCCTGCTGTGTTCATCCAGCTCCACATTTTGTTATAATGAAGCACGCTAGGTTGGTAAGCCCCCCAGGCCTGATGTGTGTTATTCTGGAGATTTAAACAGGTGGCTATTCAATTGATGATAATTTTCCAAAATTCATTAGATTCAGGAAAAGTTCCATTATGCCAGAAAAGAACAAATATAATCTCTCTATTCGAGGGAAGAAGGTAGAAAATAGGAGAATATAGAGATAACAAAGTGTGGAGCTGGATGAACACAGCAGGCCAAGCAGCATCTTAGGAGCACAAAAGCTGACGTTTCGGGCCTAGACCCTTCATCAGAAAAGGGGGAGGGAGAGGCGGATTGAAGATGGATGTAGAGAAGATAGGTGGAGAGGACACAGACAAGTTAAAAGGGGCGGGGATGGAGGCAGTAGAGGTCAGTGTAGGTGGGGAGGTAGGGAGGGGATAGGTCAGTTCCGGGAGGACTGACAGGTCAAGAGGGTGGGATGAGGTTAGTAGGAAGGAAATGGAGGTGAGGCTTGAGGTGGGAGGAGGGGACAGGTGAGAGGAAGAACAGGTTAGGGAGGCAGGGATGAGCTGGGCTGGTTTTGGGATGTAGTAGTGGGGAGGGGAGATCTTGAAGCTTGTGAAATCCACATTGATACCATTGGGCTGCAGGATTCCCAATGTGGATAACTTGTCTGTCTCCTCTCCACCTATCTTCTCCTCTATCCATCTTTGATATGCCTCCCCCTCACTCCCTATTTATTTCATAACCCTCTCGCCCTCCCCTGTTCTGATGAAGGGTCCAGGCCCGAAACGTCATCTTCTGTGCCCCTAAGATGCTGCTTGGCCTGCTGTGTTCATCCAGCTCCACACTTTGTTATCTCGGATTCTCCAGCATCTGTGGTTCCCATTATCTCAAATAGAAGAATAGATGCCAGTTAGCTTAACATGTATCATGGGCAAGGTGTCAGGATCGATCACCGAGATTGTAACTGGGTACCTGGAAACAATGCACTTGGGAAGTATCTATGTAGTTTTGTGAAAGGGAAATTGCATTTAACCATTAATCGGAATTCTTTGGATTCTGGGGAGTTCATAGACATACTTGGATTTCCACACATTTGATAAGGCTTCACAAAAATGGTTGTTGCATTACAGAATCCACACAAACAGAAGCACGGAGAGATGATTAGCTGACTGGTTGAAACAAAAATGAATTAACTCAGATTAGCAGTATGTGACAAATGGAGTCCTGCAGGAATCTGCACTGGTCCTGCAATTTTACAATTAATACAAATGTCTTAAATGAGGGGGTTCAAGACTTAATGGCCAATGTCTCAGATGACACCAAAACAGATTTGAAAATATATTGTGAAGATGACCAAGTTCCAGACTGATATAGGTAAGTTGAGTGAGTGGGCAAAAATCTGGCAGACCAGGTATAATTGAGAAAATATGAAGTTGTTCACTTTGGCAAAATTAAAATAAGGCAAGTATTATTTAAACAGAATGACTATAGATTCCAAGGTGCAGAGGAATACAGGTGTTTGAGTGGTACAAGTTATAAAACATTAGGTTGTTGGCCTAGCAAAGTGACTAAGAATGCTAATAGATGCTCATCTTTATTACAAGAGGAATTGAATGTAAAAACATTATCCTTCAGTTATTCTGGGCATTGCTGATACGACATCTCAAATACCGTGTGTAATTTTGGTCTCCTTATTTAGTGAAGGATGCAAATGTGCTTGAGGCAGTTCAGAGGTTAATGACTTGATATGTGGAATGAGCGAGTTATCTTACAAGGAAAGTTCAGAGAAGCTGAGGTTGTTTCCATTGCAGCTTTGAAGAGCAAGAGGTGACATGGCTGAAGTGTAAAGATGCTGAATAATCTTGACAAGTTGGATGTGGAAAGCATGTTTCCTTTTGTGGATTCAGTCCAGAACTAGGAGATATTTTAAAATTAAGGATCTCCCTTCTAGGCAGAGATGAGGGCAATTTATTTTTCTCTCACAGGGTTGTGCAACTTGATAACACTTGATTGCACAAGGTAGTGGAGATGAAGTGGCAAGGGAATAGAAGGTCACTATGTTACAGAATCCACACAAACAGATTGGATGCGATCTTATTGAACGGTGCAGCAGGCTCCAAGGAACAAATGGCTTATTTTGGCTACTATTTCATATATCCTTATGGCTGTAAAATGGAACAAGATTGAAGAAAACTGCTTCCTAATTACCAGTGATAAATGCCAAAACAAATAGATTTCAAGGAAGGAAAGTGTGCTGACTCCACAAATATTACTAAGCTGACCAGACACAAACCTGACTTTTCAATTCAGGGGAAACTGACTCCTATCATACTTACTCATTTAATAACAAACAAATCAGAAAGCCAGACTTCTAACAAAGTTTCCAGTTAAATTTCTAGGTCTGTCACCATACATGAACAGTTTTATGCAGCTGTTTCCAGAATGTGACATTTTCATTCTGTTAAAGCTGCAGTTGGAAATGGTTTTCATATTTTGCTTTATGGAAATATTGGGAGAAAAATATAATTCATGCGCAATTTGTTTGCCAATAAACATGGCAGAAGCAGGTTATTCAGCCCACCATCATACCGCCATAATCCCCTCCCACCTTTACCACAGCAAATCCACCTAGCCTGCACATCCTTGGCTAAATTGCCTGTTGTGCCCAATTCACACCTTTGGTCTGTGGAAGGAAACCTGCCCAAAGGGAGAATATGCAAGCTCCACGCAGACAGTTGGCCAAGGCTGGAATTGAACATGGGTTCCTGGCACTGAGACAGCTGTAGTAACTGTTGTTCCATCATGCCACCCTTGGTAGCCATCAATCTATATAAAATATACTCTATTCCAGAGCTTCCATGGTCCCCTGGAGCAGAGAATTCCAAAGGTTCACAATGTAGAGTAAAGGAATTCCTCATGTCAGTTCTAAACTTGCTGTTTATTCTGACACTGTCTCGTGGTTCTAGATTCCAAGGGAACGTCCATTCTTTGTCTCCTCTGTACTACGAACAGAGAGTTTCAATGAGTTCACACCTAATTATTCAAAAGTATGGAAAGTACAGGCAAATTTTCCTCCAATCTGTTGTCACAGGAGTCTCTAGCCACCCAAGTAATTAGTCTGGTGAGCCCTCATTGTACTCTCTCCACAGAAAGCACGTACTTCCTCAGGTAACAGAAAAAACACTGTACAATGCCGAGTCTCAAAGTTCAATATAGTAGAAGTAAAACATTTTTACTCCTCTCTGCAAATTCTCTCACCATAAAAGGCTAACATATTGTTGCTTCTCTGTTCACAAGTTTATGAACAAGGATGCTCAGGTTCCTTTGGACATCAACTCTTCACAGGCTCTCATCACTGAAGAAATATTCTGCACCTCCCCTTTTCCTTACAAAATTGATAACCTCACACTTATCCACATTTTATTCCATCTGCCATTTCATGCCCATTAGTTTAGCATGTTCAAATTCCCTTGGAGTCTCACTGAACCTTCCTCTACACATTCCCACCTAGCTTTGTGTCATCTGCAAACTGGAAATACATTTGTACTCTCAACCAAATCATTGATTTGGATTTGAAAAAGTGGATCCAACCACTGATCGTTGTGGTCACGAACTGCCAATCCCACTTATTCTCACTTTCCACTTTGTTCCCATTAATTAAACCTCAATCCACATCATGATATTACTCCATGCCATACAATCTAGTTTTGTTTTTTGCAATGGGACCTTACTGGAAACCTTCTAAAACAGAGTACCACATCCATTCATTCTTCATTACGTACACTAAAAATAGCTTTGTAATTAAAAAAATTACCAATTATGCCAAACATGATTTGCCTTTTATGAATCCTCCTAATTCTCTCAAATCACAATTATTTTCTAAGCACAGTTATCACATCCATTAGACTGTACTATATTCCCTTACCAGAGAGGCCAGGCTCAAAAATCAAAATTTTCTCACTTCCTCATAACAAACTGGGTTACATTTGCCGCATTCCAATCTATCGGCAATTCCAGGATCTATAGAATTTTCAAAAGATAATCAATGTGTGAACTATCTCTATAGCTACCTCATCTAGCATTTAGGGGTATAATCAGCTCTCAGGAATTTGGTAACTTTCACGCCCATTTAAAAAGACGTCGTGGATCAATAAACTAATATTAATGTCTTTATGCTCCCCATTCCCTTGGATCTAAAGTATTTTTGGTAGACTTGTTGCAACTTTTCCCTACAAGAGGCACAAAATATTTAGCTTCTCTACCATTTCCCTTTATGAACTGTACTGTCTCTGTCTGCAATGGACCCACATTTATCTTTTTACATAGCTATGGAAACTTTTACACTATGTTTCTTGCCATTTTACATTTATACATTATTTTCATTTTACCAGTTTTGTGGTCCTCCTTTGCTGAATTCTAAAATACTCCCAATCACTAGCCTTACTACGTTTTTCGAAGCCTCCTCTTTCTATTTCCCTCACAACCTGAAACTTCCTTTGTTAGCCATAGTCAATTAATTCTCCTGTTGGGTTTTATCTTATAACAATGTACATTTATTCTAAACCATATATTCATTCCTCAACCTGTCGATTTGCCTGTCACTATATAGTTCCTTTTTTAGATTCAAGATCCTGACTTCGGATAGATTATATTGTTTACAAACGTAACTGGAAATTTCCATCACATTAGCATTCACTGCATAAACTTTCTAATTAACAAGTTTATTAATTAACCCCTTTTCAGTGCACGATATTAGATCTAAAATAGTTGGTTCTCCCATTGGTTCCTCAATATTCTGCTCTGGAAACCATCTTCGACACATTCCAAGGTTCCATCCTCTACAGCACTGGTGTTCATTAGGCTTACCCAGTCTAGTGTACGCTTTGGTTATCTGGATAAATATATTTCCAGTTTGCAGATGACACAAAGCTGTGTGGGCATGTGTAGAGAAACATTCAATGAGACTCCAAGGGAATTTGAACAGAATTTGAACCCATGATTAATGAATTACTCTAGTTACATGCACCTTAAGTTTTTAAACTGGTGTTTGGGGGTCTAAAACTGCTCCTGTCAATGTTTTTGCCCTTGTCGTTTCTAGTTCTAGCCAAATAGATTGCAATTTGTCATTGTCTTGTTACTGCAATTCAACATCCTCTCTGATATACTGACCCTATCCTTCATCAGCACTATCCCACCTCCTTTCATTTTTTCTGCCTACCTGTATGATAAACATTTGGTTCCCAGCCCTGCAAATGTATCATATTCACATACTTCTACTTGTGTTATCAATTCATTTACTTTGTCCAGAATGCAACCAACATTCAGACAGAGCACCTTTAATACATAGCCTTTTTAAACAGTATTCTGTATTTTCACACTTTGATTTTTGGCATTTGTTTCTGTGGTGTTCCACTTTCATTCACTACCTCATCTACCATAAAGAGTTTTTGTTTCTCGCTTAAATCGAATACTTCCTCAAGCACCCTTCTGCCAGAAAAGTTAGTTTAAATTGTCCTTGCGAGCTTTTAATAATTCAACTGATTTAATTTGCACTAAACATAAACATACCTTCCCAAAATATCCTTGCAGTTAGGACAAGTACATGCTACTCGACGGAGTCGTTTCCCTGGTTGATACTGCTGATCATTGCCTTCCTCACCCAGGTTTACAGAAACTTGTGCTAAATCACTGGAACCAAGGACGGTTGTAGTTCCCACATTAGTGACTGTAGAAGGTGGTGATGTTAACTGCCAGGATTCCGAATCATCCTCCTCTTCTTTTATATGTACACCTAGAATCAGTAAGAGCATATTCAATTTTCACTTCAAACCACAAGACTACTTAACCCTTTCCACTGTGCCACAGTGTCCAGTAAAAGACTAAAATGCAACTATAAGAATGCATTATGACTTAGTTTAGAGAATTATATTCGAAGTATTTTTAAAATCTGGTGTTTATGGTATATTAACTTTCTTAACAATGGCAAACAATGCCATAAAATAAAGAAGCAAATTTCAGAAAGAAACTAACTTTCTTGTTGTAAATATGTAATCAAGACTTATGGAGAACTTGTTAAATTCTTCTTACCCTGTAATCTTCAGTGTTTTCAACATAACCACCGCATTCAGAAAAATGGTCAACTCAAGTTGAAAACTTGGAACATTAAGTATAGCCTCAACACATTCACAGTCGTAGCCAAGTAACTTAGCGCATACACGAGTACATAAATAACTAATATTGAAGTACGAATTGCCAAAAGGCTACGAGATTGTGGGAACTCAAAATAAAACAAGAATGTGTGCATTCATACTATCCATCTAATGCAAAACAAAACTATTGCATTACAGAAACAATTCTTTTAAACATATTCCCATTCCGAAGCTACAGATTATACCACAGTAAAATAAATTGACAGCTTGGCTATTTTCCTTTAATACATATTTGTAAGTTTAACTGGTAGCACATCATTGCCATTTACTTCAGGAGTCAGATTTCACTACACAGGTTTATAGAGAAAACTGATGGTCTACTGGAAATGACCACTTCCTACAACTTTCTGCTAAGCAAATGAGATCTTGATAATGAACCAAAGTTTTAAAGGACCTTCAACAACATGGGATAGTTTGCTCTTTGTAAAGAAAATGAACCAAGTCATAATGCAGTAGAGGGAAAGCAGAAGGAAGGAGCTACATTCCTATTACTGTGGTTGCTGTTTGTAGGTCAAAATGGATCATTCAATAGCAATGGTAACCCATTCTATTAGTTGGCCATGGATGCAATGCAACACACCCAAGGATTTTGAGAAGTTTTTGAGCTGTCATAAAAGGCAGCAATCTGAAAGAAAAACAGCAAAGCTATTAACCACTGATAGCGTTGAATAATCTTGATTCAACAAAGGAGTCTGCACACTTTGTGCGTGAACGCACAGTTAACCTAAAATTTTACAGGGTATACTGCAAAGATAAACACAAGAATACGGGAACTGCAGCATTGAAGTAGGCCCATTCAGCCCCTTAAGCTTACTCTGCCTTTCTAGATCATGGCTTATTATCTGCCTCAAATGCAATTTTCCCCACTCTATTCCAAGATCCCTTCATGTCATTAGCATCTAGAAACCCACCAGTTTCAGTCATTTATAAGGTCATGACAAAGTTTGCACAGCCCTATAGAGGGGAGAATTTCACTGCTGAAGTTCCTCTTCATTTCAGTGTTAAATGCTTTGTTATCAAACTGTGCCTAAGTCTATACAGCCAAAGGAAACATCCTTTTTGCATCTATTCTGTATAATATT
Source organism: Stegostoma tigrinum (assembly GCF_030684315.1). Lineage (NCBI taxonomy): Eukaryota > Metazoa > Chordata > Chondrichthyes > Orectolobiformes > Stegostomatidae > Stegostoma > Stegostoma tigrinum. The sequence continues at coordinate 48,064,747 of NC_081360.1, read as the reverse complement.
CTGACAGGCTTAGACAGTTCTATAAGATTGTCTCATTTTTCTATACTCCAGAGTGTACCAGTATAGTCCACATTCTCTCCAAGCTATGCTAATAATTATTTCATTCCTTAGGCATGGGGAACCAGACTGCATTAATATACCAGACATGGTTTCAAAAGTAAGCAAATCTTCTTCGGTCATGTGCAAAGATTTACAATACTCTAAACTAGGTAACCCATTCTATTAGTTGGCCATGGATGCAATGCAACACACCCAAGGATTTTGAGAACTTTTTGAGCTGTCATAAAAGGCAGCAATCTGAAAGAAGAACAGCAAAGCTATTAACCACTGATAGCATTGAATAATCTTGATTAAACAGACATGATTTATGAAAATCAATTGTAAAATGAAGAATGTGATTAGCAAAGGTATCAAAATGTTGAATCCAGAGATAAATAAAAAACAGATTCTTTCAGGAAATAGATTAAATTCAGTCCCAATTATTGCAGTGAACAAAAAAGCTCCAAAAGTGGCTTCAAATTCGTGGCACAAAATTAACCTGCAATCAGGTAAAATAAATGCTCTTCTTGACAGGAAATTCTGAAGTGAGCCTTAGAGAGAAATTTCATTTCCAACCAAAGTGGAGACACATAAACAATGTGGCTCCCCACGTAAAACGCAAGTTGCACTTTCCAAATGCAAATGATCAAACAACAGTCTTCTAAACTGTGCTCAGTCTCCCAGCATACAATTAGTCGGCTTCATTAAATTCAAGCAGAGACCATCCTGTACAGTCCATCCCAAAGCAGTAAATAGTTTGCCAGAAACAAAATCTGTAACTCATCACAAAAATGTTTTACGTCAAATCACATTTTTCCTTATATCCACTACTGAGAAAACAAGATTAGGCATAACCTGAGCTGGCTACCATATGTGGCTGCCTAATGTGTCACTCTATCCTCCATGTTTCAACACACTGACAGAGTAGCATCTGCAAATGCCCATCAATGTCAATGATGTCTGCAGATCGAATTGCATGTTTTGTCCCCATTTTCAGGGGATCAAGGCAATGAACTGAGGTAGTCAACAAGAGGTCCCAGATATGAACTCAAGCTACACCAGGAAATGCTTTAAAATCAGTCACTTGAACAATGGAAGCCTGGATGAGAGAAACTGATTCCTAGCAACAATCTGAGATTGCACAATGTTCACCACCATTCTGTGGAATTCACTACCCCAAAGTGCAGTGGGTGCTGGGACAGTAAGTAAATTTAAAGACGATTTAGATTTTTAATTGATAATTGATTGAAGGGTTATGGGCAGAAGGCAGGAATATAGGGGTGAGAAGCATATCAGCCACAAATGAATGGAGGCGCAGACTTCGATGGGCCGACTGGCCCAATTTTACCCCTATATCTTATGAACTATTCTTGTCTCTTCAGATACTGAAGTAGTCAGTGTCCATACACAATAAAACCTGGACATCAGATAAAATGTATATAGGTAACAAGAATATACGCATCATACAAATGTCAGTAAAAGACTGTCTCCAACAAGAGAGAATGCAACCATTGCCCCTTGGCATTCAGTGAAATTCAGACTGCTTATATCCCCTGTCAACATTTTGGGGAACACTTCTGGCCAGAAACTGAACTGGATCTCCTGTATTAATACTGCAACTGCAAGAACAGGTCATAGGATAGGAATTCTGCACCCAGTAACATACCTCTCATTTCCCTTCTACAAGGCCCAAGTGATGAGATATTTGCCAGTCAGGATGACCATAGCTCTGACAACAGAAAAGGCTTCACACTATCCAAAAAGTAGCTTCCTTGATTGACAACTCAGCCAACACCTTTAAATTCATTCCCTTCAGCACCCATGTAGTGTACAACCTGCAACATGGTATTCAGCAACTCATTCTTCAACAGCACTCTCCAAACACGTCTCTGCCATCTGAAGTAAAAGATACAAGGGAACACCACCACAAATCCCAGTTCCACACGCCATTCACATACTATCCCAAGTTTGAACAGTGTCACCGTTCTTCAGTCACTGTCAAAATCTTAGAACTCCTCTCCGAATACTGAGGACGGTAGTAGTTTAAGACGGCAGCACACCACCACTCTCTTGAAAAGCAATTAGGAATGTGCAATATGCATATCCCATGAACAATTAAACCAAACATGGTAACAAGCATTCACATGGTAAACTGCATTCAAGATAATGAAATGTGAGGCTGGATGAACACAGCAGGCCCAGCAGCATCTCAGGAGCACAAAAGCTGACGTTTCGGGCCTAAACCCTTCATCAGAGAGGGGGATGGGGTGAGGGTTCTAGAATAAATAGGGAGGGGGGGGTGGGGGCAGACCGAAGATGGAGAGAAAACAAGATAGGTGGAGAGGGGAGTATAGGTGGGGAGGTAGGGAGGGGATAGGTCAGTCCAGGGAAGAGAGTCAAGTCAAGGAGGTGGGATGAGGTTAGTAGGTAGGAGATGGAGGTGCGGCTTGGGGTGGGAGGAAGAACAGGTTAGGGAGGCGGAGACAGGTTGGACTGGTTTTGGGATGCAGTGGGGGGAGGGGACGAGCTGGGCTGGTTTTGGGATGCGATAGGGGAAGGGGAGATTTTGAAGCTGGTGAAGTCCACATTGATACCATTGGGCTGCAGGGTTCCCAAGCGGAATATGAGTTGCTGTTCCTGCAACCTTCGGGTGGCATCACTGTGGCACTGTAGGAGGCCCATGATTGACATGTCATCTAAAGAATGGGAGGGGGAGTGGAAATGGTTTGCGACTGGGAGGTGCAGTTGTTTGTTGCGAACCGAGCAGAGGTGTTCCGCAAAGCAGTCCCCAAGCCTCCGCTTGGTTTCCCCAATGTAGAGGTAGCCACACCGGGTACAGTGGATGCAGTATACCACATTGGCAGATGTGCAGGTGAACCTCTGCTTGATGTGGAAAGTCATCTTGGGGCCTGGGACAGGGGTGAGGGAGGAGGTGTGGGGGCAAGTGTAGCATTTCCTGCGGTTGCAGGGGAAGGTGCCGGGTGTGGTGGGGTTGGAGGGCAGTGTGGAGCGAACAAGGGAGTCACGGAGAGAGTGGTCTCTCCAGAAAGTAGACAGGGGTGGGGATGGAAAAATGTCTTGGGTGGTGGGGTCGGATTGTAGATGGCAGAAGTGTCGGAGGATGATGCGTTGTATTCGGAGTTTGGTGGGGTGGTGTGACAGAACGAGGGGGATCCTCTTTGGGCGGTTGTGGCGGGGGCGGGGTGTGAGGGATGTGATGCGGGAAATGCGGGAGACGCGGTCAAGGGCGTTCTCGACCACTGTGGGGGGAAAGTTGTGGTCCTTGAAGAACTTGGACATCTGGGATGTGCGAGAGTGGAATGCCTCATCGTGGAGCAGATGCAGCAGAGGTGGAGGAACTGGGAATAGGGGATGGAATGTTTGCAGGAGGGTGGGTGGGAGGAGGTGTATTCTAGGTAGCTGTGGGAGTGTTCAAACTGTGTTCAAACTGTGTTCAAACTGTGTTCAAACTGTGTTCAAACTGTGTTCAAACTGTGTTCAAACTGTGTTCAAACTGTGTTCAAACTGTGTTCAAACTGTGTTCAAACTGTGTTCAAACTGTGTTCAAACTGTGTTCAAACTGTGTTCAAACTGTGTTCAAACTGTGTTCAAACTGTGTTCAAACTGTGTTCAAACTAGACAGTGAGCCCAACCCTCATTGAATATAAGTTGAAGCTCTCCTGACTGCAGCAGTGATCACTGAAATACCATTTCATAAGCAGAGATCATCCCAGGAAATTTACCCATCTTAAAAGCACCATCAAATGCTCATGGTCCACCAAGGGTTTGGAATTCCTGTACCCATTAACACTCAGCTAAAAATCCCCAAAACTGCAAAGACAAACAGCCAGGTACAAAACCCACTTGGTTTGAGAAATGGGTTTAAACCTTGAAACTATTAAAATAATATGCAATGCCATTACAGCTCACAAAAAAATTGATATAACACAGAAATAAATAAATCGAACAACAGTAAGGTAAAATTTTGAGTCCACATCAAGGTATTGGGAAGAACTCCTAGTCATAGAAACTTAGAAATGCAAGTTGGAGTAGCCTATTCAGCCTTTTGAACTAGCTCTGACAATCAACAGGAGCTGGCTGATCATTCAACTCAGTAACTTGTTGCCAAATTCTCTCCATACCTTTTGTTCTATTCAGTCCAAAGAACTATATCCAACTCTTCCCTAAAAACATTCAATGTTTGGTCTCAACTGTTTTCTCTGGCAGAAAATTCCACAGGCTCACCACTCTGAAGAAATTTCTCATCTCAGCCCTAAATAGTCAACCCTGTATCAACTATTATTCTGGATTTCTCAGTCATCAGGACATCCTACTAGCATTTACTCTCTCTAGTCTTGTTAGAATTTATATTTCCATGAATATCCCCTGCCATTCTTCTAAACAATGAATACAGTCCCTCTTCATATGTCAGTCCTACCATCTTAGGAATCAGCCTGGTAAAACTTAAGTTTCACTTCACCTATAACCAGATTTGACGACCAAAGGTAAAATCTTTCCTCATATATGAAGTCCAAACTTACACACAATGTTCCAGATCTGTCTCACCAAGGCCTTGTACAACTGCAGCAAGATATTACTGGATTCTTCAGGGGTCTGACAGAGTAATTGCTGAGAGGATGTTTTCCCTCAATGGTAGACACTAGAAACAGGATGCATAACCGCAGAATAAAGGGGCACCAATTTAAGACTGAGATAAAGAGGAATTTCTTCTGTGGGTTTAGCATCTTTGGAGCTCCACCACTGAGCGCTGTGTGGACACAATTTTTGTGTACATACATAAAACACTAAGATTCCTGATCAATATGGGAATATAGGGTTATGGGAAAATGCAGGAAAGTGGACGTGAGGAATGTTGGATCAGCTATGAACTTACTAAATGGCAGAGCAGACTTGAGGCGCCAAACTGTCTATTCCTTTCATATTTCTTAAGGTCCTACAATCGCTGTTCCTGTACTCTAATCTTCTTACCATAAAGGCCAACAGACCATTTGCCTTCCTCAGCATCTGCATTCTTACTTTCAGCAAATGATGTACAAGGGCACCCAGTTGTCAGTGTACCTCTGCCATTCCTAATCAAATCACCATTCAGATAATAATCCACCTTCCTATTTTTGCTACAAAAATGGATAACCACACATCTATCCACATTATACTTCATCTCCCATGCATTTGCCCCCTCATCTGGCCCAACTTGCCCAAATCACAATAAAGCAATTCTGCATCCTCCTGAATTCACCGTTCCACCTAGCTTTATGTTGTCTGCAAATTTGAAGATGTTACATTTAGTCCCCTCATCTGAGTCATTAATTATTAATGCACAGTAGTATTCAAGAAGTTCAACTGTGAAGAACATAAATATATTTAAAAACAGTTTATAATTGCACAAGCTAAGTCCATATACTATTTGTAAAGTGAATCAAATGTCATTAAATGCATGAAGAAATGAACTGCAAAGATTTGATTATGAATATAATGAAGATTAATTGTCACTAGTAATTAATAAACATTGCTCAGAATTTTCTAAGTTTCCACTCAGAATAACATTTCCAGTACAATGAGACAACAGAACGACACTCATGGTTATCTACAAAAGAACAGGGCATATTTAGATGCGTCATTTACACAGATACAGATGAAAGATAACTTAGCAGAGTTTAAAGTTAACAATCTGGAAAGACACATCAATTAAGAACTAATATAAGCATCTCAGACTGCAGGTCCCTCCTCTTTCACAATCCAGCTGAAGTCCTTTTCTACAATAAAAATTCTTGCACTTTAACTCAGTTACTTTAGATATTTAGAATTGTTCTTTAGATCAATGTTACAAGCTTATAGTGATTATAGTTACAGAATAACAACATAGAGATCACTCGTTCAAATCCCATGATGGCAAGGAGCAAATCAGAATTCTGAGCATTGAATTCAGCAACTGTGATGTGTAAGATGGCAGCAAAAAAAAAATCTGCTAAGCTCGCATCAAAAACTTTGAATGGTGCAAGATTCCTGCACCATCTTGTCTATATAGGATCCCAGAATCACATGACTTCCTTTAATTAATGCACTTTGAAGTGGTCCAAAAAGCAAAGGTGCAGAGCAACTTGAACATTCTTAACACAAAATGAAATGGCTGCAATTCAAGAATCAGAAAAATAGCAATGAATCTGCTCAGGATATAATCAATTAGGATTTGAGGGATTGTCTGCAAGGTTAAGTTGGAGCATAAAAAGCTGATTGATCTTACAGAGGTTCTCCCAGTTACGTCCAGTTTACATAGACAGCCAAAGAGTAAGCTATTTCCATTATCAGATGGTGCAAAGATTAAGGGCTCAGATTACACTTTTGGGCAAGTGATGCAGGGAGAATGGGAGGAAATAAGATTTTTAAAAAAAGATGAGTGGAAATGACTTGAAACAGATTGACACACAAGGGTGGAGCATGCACACACCAATAATCTTAAATGGAAAATGGAGGATTACTTGAGAAAACTAAATCTGCAGGGTAGCATTGGGAATGAAACTGACCAGAAATCTCTACAGTCAGCTTGGACTCAATGAGCTTAGATGCCTCCTTCTGTCTTATGACCATCTAGGGCATGGGCAGCATCATGAAGAAAGTAAGTTAATGTTCTTGTATTTTTGCCAAAATGTTACTATAAATGCATGAATCTGATTTCATACTTCTCATCTAATCGTGAACTAACACTGCAACAGTTCAACTTGCAGCTGAAGTGCAGGTCTAAAGTAAGATAGATTATAGCTCCTCAGACACCTTAGATCCCATAGACACTGAAGTGACAACATATTATATTTTTCCCAAGCTGAAAATGACTGATGTGTGCCCATTTTATCTACTGTTAGTCATCCAAACTTCCAGTCAAGTCATAGGATGCTCTTTTTAGAGCAAGTATGGACTTGATGGGCTGAATGACCTTCTTCCACTCTGTAGGGATTCTATGGTCTACAGATAGAAGGAGCTGTGGTTTGAAGTCTAAAAATCAAACGACATTAACAGACTCGAATTTCAAGCCAAAGTAAATTCCAGTAATAGCATCCACATCTTTGGCACAAAAGTTCAAGTGGTAAACAGTAATAACAGTGAAGGTAATAAAATCACCAAATCAAAACCAATAAAGAACACTGACAATGTCCACAATGACTAAGCCTTCATATCAATGGGAGCCACAACAATTAATGCAAGGAAGTTAAAACCCATTAAAACTCTCACATTACACCAAATGGTTTAATTGCACAGCAAAAACTTCTGGCACTCTTATTGAAACAATTTTTGCCCAATATGGATACAGTTCTCATTTCCTTATCAACTGGAACAAAAATGCATAAAACTCAACAATCTACCCAGTGAACTGGGAAACAATTCTAAGACTTTGACAGTGACTGAAGAACAGTGACACTGTTCAAAGTTGGGAAAGTGTGTGAAAGGAGTTGTGGTGTTCCCTTGTATTTTTTACTTTAGAAAGCAGAGACGTGTTTGGAAAGTGCTGTTGAAGAACCAGGTTTACCCTTTCTATACAGCAAGAGTAACATGCACACTACTTAACCCAAGTTTGATAAGCCCTATGCAATCATTCCATCATACTAGTCTTAACCACCTGCTTTACTTTTAACAACCCATCACGAGAATGGAAGGACACCCCTACAATTCGGGACCAGCAGAAAAATAACTGGCAAAAACAGTTCCAGAACAGGACACTGAGCTGTGCCTTGCGTCGTAACTTTAACAAAACAAAATCCCAAAGTGCTCTGCAGATAGATATAAAGGGGAAAAAAGTCAATAAAAGGAAGACATAAGGAAGGGGATGACAGAAATTTGGTTTAAAGGCCTAGTCAGGCTGTAAGAGAAACAAAGAAACTTAGGAAATTCCACGGAGCTCACAACACCAATAGTGAGGGGATTATAAAAAGGAATGCACAAAAAAATGCCTTGTGAAAGAAAGAAAATTCAGTGAAAGCGAAGCAAGAAAGAAAGAAAATGGAAGCAGCATTATGGAGAATACACTTTTGCAGATAGGTTAGAGGACAAACATGATTTAAAATTCAAGCAATTAGGACAAAAGACTATCATTTTGAAAGTTACATTTTAAAACTGAGGTACTGAGATTTGGTCAGTTCTGCTGAGGTTTGTCTTCTTTTAAAAGTCTGAAAGCTATTTTGGAATGGGTGACCCATCCTCAGCTGAGGAAGCATGAAACTACAAGCATGGGACTGAGAATACCCCTATAAATGTCAACGGATAAGATGTTTCAACGAGTGCGTTTATGACAGGCAAGAGTGAACAGAACAAAGGTTTGTTGAATTCAGAGCACAAGAACTCCAATCCGTTCCATTCAGTAGTTTTTCTCTGGGAAGGAGAACAATTCTTCAGTTTGGTTCAGGGGAACCAAGCTACCCATTTTCTGTGCCATTTCCAAACCAGGAGAGATTATAGTCGACAAGCAGTTAAAACCGAACAAAGCCCACTGCTAATAGGTCAATGATTGCAGATGTTGAAAGAATTGTAAAATTGTTCTGGCAAACCACAGTAAAGAAAACGGAAGGAAGTCACTTAAAGTTCAGACTGGGAGATAAATTTTGTCAGATGGGGTCTCTTATAACAGATAGTACTGGAAAACAGGTTGAAACTTTGTTTTACTGCATGGTTTAAGATCTTCCCCAAATGTCTTCTATAACTAAAATCACAATGGACTGGTCTTCATCATATGAGCTAATTTTCTGGTAGCAAAGAACATTTGTAGCCGCTTGTGAATGTTTTGGTAATTAATCAGCATATCACCAAACTGAAAAAATTAAATATATGATCTATGAAGTTAGATTTCTTTCAGAAATCAACAAGTTCAATTTTACCATCAGCAGTTCCATCAGGGAACAAAAAGTGGTGTGATCTGGCAGGGTTGGAATTTATTTGAAAAGCCAAACATGAAGCTTCTAGTTATTAAACAAGAGTGAAGTTTACTGACTGGATTGACTTTCAATTATTTGGATTATTTGAAATATTTTACTAATTCTAAACTAAGAGTTTGCAGATAACTTGAGGGTAGAAATAAAAGCAAGAACTCATAAGGATGAGATAGTAAATTAACCAGCATTTAGAATGACTAAAAGAACTTAATGTGTTATTGCTAGAATTAGCCAGGAATCATGCAGAAATGAAAAAAATCTTGACTTGGAGAAAAAGAAATAAAAATACTTGAACTGGAACAAAGAAATGGAAAGGGAACAGAAAAAAGGGAGAGAGATATGCAAGTGAAAAACTAAACTGGAGTGTGTAAAGACAGAAAACACAAACTGATTTTAAAACAATTTAACTTCAAAGAGATAAAAGGAAATCAAACAATGAGTCTCGGTTAGAGAAAGGCTTAGAACAAAGAATTGTAGTTGTAGCCCAAATTCTAATTCTGATTCCGATGCAAGATTTCATCAGAAACCCATGATTTGTACTTACATTACAGAGGATAGAGTTGAAAGATGTTTGAGAGAAGGCAGCTGGGTAAAATAAACTAGCCAAAGATACTTGGATTATAAGGTTGCAGTGCGCTTTGGCAGGTACAACTGACTGTTTATGCCTACCCATCAGAAGAAAGCTCTACAGACTACAAAATTGTTAATAAAAACTTGAGTACTCATGAGTATGCCCCAAGTATTTACAGAATATGCAAGAGAAATCCTTTCGAGAATACAGGGGAAATCATGACAAAGGAAGAATGCAGAAATGGTATCCTGGTAAACCTGAAGGCTTATTTAGGTATCAAACCTCAAAGATCAGAGAAGTTAAAACAGTTGTGTACAAAGATGGTCATTTGAGAATCCATCGGGAACCTGGAGGAATAGAAAATCTGCAAATGGAAGACATATCTGCTCATGGAGAGTTTTAGGGAACAAATGGAAGTCTGCCGAAGTAATAAAGGAGAAAGGCTAGAAACAAAGTAATAAGCAAAATAATACGCTCCGATTGTATTAAAACTACACATATCAAAAACTAAGAGAAGCTGAATTAGGAAAACTAAAGTGGTAGCAATGTTCAGCAAATCCTCAGAAAATAATGCATAAAGAAATGAAAATCAGTGTTAAACTTCGTACATTGGAAACGTTTTCTTACAATTTATTAAGGCGGCAAATGAGTCTGGACAGTCAAGAATATTCTTCAACAATTGAAAAGAATCAGACCACCATAATTCCAAATTTCATTTCAAAAGGCAGAGATTTTGCCTTATTCTTCAAAATTGAAGAAAGCCAACAAATACTGAGACCCACTGGAGCAAGTTAGTTTCTGACGTTGAATAATAATCCAATGTATTCCAGAAGGGTTAATGAAGGAGAAAATATTAATTAGAGGTATGGATTGTGTAAAATAGGGTGATTGTTAAATGCAGAGTAGAGTGAATTAGTACATGCAGAAGCTAGCATTGGGTAGCACAACAAATTCTTGTAGAAGGAATCAATTTTATCTTGGAGAATAACCACACCGGTTTAAAGAATTGGCCTCGAGTGCTGGAACAACTGTTAAAAATTAAAAAGAAACTGATGTTACAAGAGGTCAACTTGATTCATATCATGAATGTCTGTGACTAGATCTTGGGTGTGTAGAATTAACCCGGAAGAGAACTCTATGAGGGGGATTAAAAAAAATGACTGGCAAATTCAGACATTGGTTAGTTTATGAAAATGTATTTAAAAAAAGCTGACAGATTTAGCCCATCCTGCAACAATCAGATCCTAAATTGAAACTATACCAAAATGACTACAGGTAGTTTAATGCACGTTTCACTAACGCGAATTGGCTGTAATGTGATTGATAGATAGTGGATGCTTTTGGATAACGCAAACTTTTTGCTGTACAGGTTTAGTGAGATTCTATAGCATTATCCCTAATGCAATTTTTGACGGCAATTTTCTGTAGTGTTAGGTTATGTAAGAACGTTACCAGCACAGTGTAGGAGAACTACCTTTACTCAGAACTCCCCAGGAGTATTACTATTTGAAAAACTGTATTAACAAGAAATGAAGCCACCTCGTATAGCAGCAATGAGAAACGGGAAATAGTCAAGTTGTAGATTAGTCTGAGTATCAAAAATATTCAAAGGTGGTTCACAAAATTCTAACGGCATTTTTCTAATACCTAGCCAACCTGCCAAGTAAAATCAAGCTTTTTTTTTAAACTGACCGGTATTACAAAGTGGTGGTCAAATTTTAACAGGTTTGCCATATTTGCCAGGTGGTGGATAGGCCAGAATTTTCTAATAATCCTGAGCCTCTAATTCTATGGACAGCTTTCAAAAAGGTTTAGCAAGGCCTTTACAGATATGGTTTAGGACCAGTACCTCAAACTACGAGTGGAAAACAGTATCTTTTAATAAATATGGACATATCGACAGTGCAATGGGGAGAATTATTGCAAAGAGTGATTACAATTTTTCAACAGGACATTAGGCAAACAAATAAATTTTCAAATATGATCTGATTGTACAGCAGAAACATTTTAATGAATAGTTTGAGAAAAAAATTACATCTTCAGCTTATCGTCCAAACTCAAACAGCATTGGAAAGATGGCAAACTTGGAAGACCATGATTGAACTTACTGTCAGCAATGTTCATATGCTTGTGATAAAAGAATTCCCTTGTCACCGCTTGCCATTTGAGACGTTCCTAATGAGTGCATAATTCAATCCTTTTGAACTGACAAGGACACAAGACTTGAGGATTGCTTTTGGATTAGAAGAGAACTTTTATAAGCTAAAGCTTAAGGCTCTACACTTCCAACCTATGTTTCAAGTTCTAGAGATACTGACCAAAGCACGTCAGTTGGCCAAAAAGCATTTGGAAACTGTTCACCTAACAATAAAAGCTCGAGGAGATAGTAAGGCCAACCTCAAAATGTTGTTGCTGAAGACAAGGTATTAACATTACTACCAGTCTCTGGGAAACCATTATATGCAAGGTTCCTTGGACCTTGACAAAAAGAAATTCAAATAATGCAAATTATTTAGAGTAATCCAGACATGGAAAATCAGAAATTATTCACATTAATATGTTGAATACATTATGACAGGGAAGAGAATTGTGATTAAAGCGTGTATTTATGATAGTGAAAGACATAGGGAGTGCAAATAAAGTCAGAACAACTGGAGAAGAAATCAAACATTCAAAAGCTGATCTGCCGGTAATCAGAACACGGATGCTTAATGTTTGAGGAGTTATTACGCTATTTTCCAGAAAGCTATAAAAGTAACTTATAATGGCTATTAACAAAGTCATAAATCATTGTGCAAATAAGCTGGAAAAAATATCTTTGTCTATATATAATGCTAATGGTGGTGATGTGCTACATTTAAGATAACATTCTTACAGTCTCAATCCAGGGGAGTTTGCTTGAGGGGGATAAAGATTAGGATTAAAGACAATGAATCAAGGTATAGTGCCTAAAGCTCACCCATTGTGATGGCAATGCATCCAGACATATCAAAGCTTTGTCCTGACTATGACAGAATTAACGTAACAAGGTGGTCTGTTATTTTATTCAACAATCCTAGGACTACATTGCAAAAACTGGACATTATGCTTTTCATCAAAATTGACTTGAAGGTATACAGACAACACCAGATGGGCTCAGTCAATGTCGCTAGGGATTTGGAATGAAAAGTGCACCAGAAATTTTCCATTGGTTAACCAAAGTCATTGAAAAACTAGGGAACTGCACTGTTTACATTGACAATTTAGTTGTGTTCAGTCAACCCAGAAAAAGCATTTCGACCACTTGTACAAGCTGTTTGATCAGCTTAAAAAAAAACTAATTTTGTCACAAGTCTAACCAAAAGTCAATTTGCCAAACAATGGAACATATTTGGACCAGAGTGTTAGACAAGATCAAGGTACACTAAGAGATGCAACAAGGACTATCTTGGATTTTCTTTGCCCAACCAAAATTCAAAAATTGTCCAATATACTGATAGGAGTGGTTATATTGGGTGTTTGCTCTGAACAATTTGAATAACAGCAAATAAAGAGGCATAAGAAATTTGTCCAAAGTAGGCTGAGAAAATAGGCTGGAAAACAAGTCAGTAAACGCGCAGTCAGACATTTAAGCATAACACTCAACAAAAAAAAACTTATTCCATTCAAAAAGGGCATGATGGCAAGAATGAACCACTATCACTTTAAAAAAATGCCACGGAGAGGTTATATATTTTGGCAGAAGAGAAGATGATTGACCATCTTCTAAATAAGGAATGTCCGTAAAATGCTGCAAGGTAGAGGCAGTGGGGGTCCTCCTGCATGATTCACTAAAAAAAAACTTTAAAGTTCTGTTCAACACAAATAAACAGTTGCTCTTTATTGCAAAGGGAATGGAATGTAAAATATAGGGAGTCTTTCTCAAACTACACGACACTAGGAATATCACACACAGAATACGGTGAACACATTTTGTCTCTGATCCAAGGAAAAATATTATTGGCATTGGAAACAGTCCAGCAATGGTTAACTAGGTTGATTCCAGATTTGGAAGGATTTTGTAGAAATAACAGAGGACCTTATTGAAAAAAAAGATTCTTAGGGGACCTGATTCTCAATATACATGCAATACAGCTATTTCCCATTGTAAGAGTGACAAGGACCAGAGAACAAATTTCAGAATAAGGGGTCAGCCATTTAAAATAAATAAGGGTAGTGAATCTGTGGAATTCTTCACGGCAGAGGGCTGTTGAGCCTGGATCGTTCAGCATACTTGAAAGAGGAATAAATTTTTAGGAAGAAAGGGAATCAAAGGTTATGGGATAAGTCAGGAAAGTGAGTTTAAGATGATCAATCAGTGATGTTCTCACTTAATGGCAAAGCAGACTTGATGGGCTGAATCACCCACTTCTATGTATTACAGTCAAAAACTAAGGCATTTGAACTTAAATTAGTGAAAGGGCAGGGAATTGGGATTTTTCTTTCAGGAATCAGCAAATTACTAAAAAAAGGGGAGAAAATTGATTGTAGAAGTAAATTTGCAAGAAATTAAAAAGCTTTTACAGATATAAAAGAGTAGCTGAATTGAATGTGGGACCATTTCAGGATGCAACTGGGAGAAGATTACATGGAACATACAAATGAAAAATATTTTGAATCAATACTTTGAAAGTGGTCTTCACAGTGGAGGACACTGTAAACACCCTGTAGATATCAATTAACCAAGGTGCTAATGGGAAGAAACGTAATAGTCTATCACAACAGGCAAGGTATTAGACAAACTATTGCAACTCGTTGAACATTTCAAGAACTCAGTGGATTCCAGGAAAGTTCCAACAAATTGTAAAATCACCAACTAGACAAGGTAAATGCAAGAAGGATGCTCCCAATGACCAATAAATCCTGAACTAGGGATAACATTAAGGACATGGGATTTAAGACCAAGATGAAGAGAAATTTCTTTACACAGAGTGACGAGCCTGTGGAATTCTCCGTCACAGAAAGTGGTTGTAACCAAAAATTTGAATGTTTTCCAGGAGTTAGATATAGTTCTTAGGATTAAAGGGATCAAAGGGTATGGGGAGAATGCAGGAATGGTGTACTGAATTGAATGATTAGTTTTGCTCATGCTGAATGGAAGAACAGGCTTAAAGGGCAGCACGGCCTTTTAGCCCATCGTGTCTCTACTGGCTTTTCTTTCCATCCCTGACCCTGCTTTTGTCTGTCCTGCTAGTGCCTCATGCTCAAGTATCTGACCAAATGACTTTTGAACTTATTCTTGGAATCAGCTTGTACCAATTTTTCCAAAGTAGAGGATTCCAGATTCTAAATGAAAAATATCTTGTCTTGTTTCCATTTCTTTATCAATTATTTTAAATTGACGATTTCTACTCATGGCTCACGTGTAATGGAGAATAATTTTTCTCTATCTAGTCAGCTCTCTTATGCTTGAACTTCAATACTTCTTTTGTTACAAAAAATTTACAGTAGAGACATGTTTGGTGGCTCCTTATAGATTCATCGAACAGTTATAGTTTAAGACGCCACCTAGTCCATCGTGTCTGTGCTAGCTCTCTGAAGGAGAAATCCGCCTAGCGCTACTT
Source organism: Stegostoma tigrinum (assembly GCF_030684315.1). Classification (NCBI taxonomy): domain Eukaryota; kingdom Metazoa; phylum Chordata; class Chondrichthyes; order Orectolobiformes; family Stegostomatidae; genus Stegostoma; species Stegostoma tigrinum. Next base: position 48,049,619 of record NC_081360.1, on the reverse strand, counting down.
CCACTTTTCCTCTTCTATTGTCTTTCCACGGCCCCAATATCCTTTCATTGTGGATAACAACGGTCCATGTTGGATGCTTTGATCCAACCTGCTGCGCGCGCGCACACGCGCATACACACACACGCACAGTGCATCACAGTTCCTGACCTAGGGCTCGCCAAAGTGAGGTGTGTGCACTCATGTACATGTTTGGGGTCATCTGCCTGTCCGCTTGATCATTTCAGGCTTGAAAACGGAGTCCATTCGGGCGGGGGGGGGGGGATTGACCAGTCCTTGTTTACTACAGGATCAGCATTATTTCAGGATTAATTTAGAACGGGACCAAGGTCAGCACATATACGTTGGGCCAAAGGTCCTGTATCTGTGATAGATTGTTTAATGCTTTCTAAGACAGGAAGCAGTAAACATTAAGTTAGCCTAACACGTGTTTTGAGAGTAAATTCAGGAAGAAATAGTACAGCATTTAGAAAAGCATAATACAATCAGATGGAGTCAACATGCTCTTAGAAAGGAGGATTCCTGTTGGACAAATTTGCTGCAATTGTTTGAGTTAAAAGGGAATCAGTAGGTGTTGTGTGTTTAGATTTCCATAAGTTTTTCAATAAAGTGCCATAAAAAAGCCTACTGCAGAAGATAGCACCTTATGTTACTGGGGGCAATGTATTGGCAAGGATAACACCAAGATAGGGAGTCAAAGTTAACTGGTCTTTTTTACTAATGAAGTGCCAGAAGCATTAGACATAGGCCCCTAATTATTTATTATCCATATTAAATGACTTGGAGGAGAGAACAGAGTGGCACTTGCCCAAATTTGGCTACAATAGAAAAATAGGTGAGAACACATTGTGATGAGGACATAAAATTGTCAAGAGAATATAAGCAGGTTGAGTGAAAGGGCAGAAAACTAAGACCATGTTGACTCCATCTGATTGTATTATGCTTTTCTAAATGCTGTACTATTTCTTCCTGAATTTACTCTGGCGTTTTCCCAAAACACGTGTTAGGCTAACTTATGTTTACTGCTTCCTGTCTTACAGAGCATTAAACAATCTAGCACAGTTACAGGACCTTTGGCCCAACGTATATGTGCTGACCTTGGTCCCATTCTAAATTAATTTTGGAAAGTGAAGGTCATTCACCCTGGTAGGAAGAATCAAAAGGCTGAGGATTATTTATTTAGAACTGTCAAAAATTGCAGCATAGAGGAATCTAGTCAGTCTTGTGCATGAATCACAGTTAGCAAGCAGGTGCCACAAGTAAAAACAAAACAGCAAGTGGAATTTTGGCCTTTGTTGGAGCTTGAGAATGGGGAAGTCTTCTTCCAACTGTTCAGGGTGCTCATGAGACTTCACCTGGAGTGGAGATTGCACCAATATCTTTTTAAATTGTTGCCACATCTATAGTGCTTGGTCTGCGTAATAAACTCGGGCTGGTGTTAAGAAAAAAGTGTGAAAGGGCTTCAACAACTAGCCACCACAGTATCCACCTGAAAAAAGTTAGTGATGTATTAAGCCAGGTTTCCTTCTGAAAAGTGACATGTCTAGTTGTGATTAATGTTAATACAATAGGTTGGGCAGGGATCATACAGTTCAGTTACAACTGAAGTGTTGCCCAGCAGGACAGTATATGTCAATAGTAAAGGAAGAAAAACAACTGGGGTATGAGTCTGAAAATCATGTGTTGAAAGAAAACTATAATCCACTTTATGATTTGTAGTAAAACGTAAATGCTTCCAAGCAGCTCAAAACAGACGGAAAAATTAGACCATGCGGATAGAAACATATTCTCCAGGTGTACCTTCTAGTACTGTCAAAACAATGAAGTAGTGCATTTGGATAAAATCAAATCGGCCTCAGTATTTCGACACTGGTGTTACATGCAGCCCACACAAACATGACAGGGCCATGCCAGATTAGGTATGCGAAAAGAGGCTAAGGAGGGGGACAGGCAAAGGCAAAAACATAGCAAAGACCTAAAAAAAATTTCAAGGAGCAGAAATCTTCTGCTAAAAAGCAGAAACAAACCCTACCCAGCTTGCAAAGTCTGGGAGTGTCAAAGTCACAAGAGGAATTCCAGCAGTAAAGGTATTGATCACATTGCTACTTCAACACTATTGTTGTGATGACAAAGTGCGAACAAAAGGATATGGGATCATGCACAAATTTATCACTCAGTCTTCGCTTCTGTACACCATGTAAAACCAAAACCTTGTTGCCTTTATGATAGCTTCATCTAATGCTATTCTGCATTCAAAACATGCATCAGTCCATGCCTGGCTGTTCTTCAGGTCTTACTGAAATAGTTCATTTCTACGTGCAACATGAAGTATTGCAAGGTGTTGAACACTAAAACTCAGTGAATATCCCTTCCTCCGATCTCATGATGGCTGCTACAATATCTCCATTCAGATCCCTGCGTGAATACTTTGCAACTACCTGTGTCAACCAATTGTACACACTCAGCTCTGTATTGACCAAGTATCAAATTGTCCCAATTAAAAATACCATCTTGGTCAATGTTCTTGTTGAAAGGACAAATGTATTATTCTCAAATCATTGGCGCTAATACCTCTGAACTCCTGTTCGTTTACTAACTGCCACTTCATTACCCTGAATTTCATCCTCTTTCCACACCAAGTTTCAAATTTTAAAAACTCCACTCAGCATGGACCGGTTTTTTCCGATATGTGAAAGAAGCATCAACTGAATGTTAGATAACCAAGCGTAGAGCTGGATGAACACAGCAGGCCAAGCAGCATCTCAGGAGCACAAAAGTTGACCCTTTGTTTCATAATCACTTCAAACCTGATTCACTGCACCTTACAGTGGCCACATCAAACTGGTGTCTCACTCCACCAGAAAGTCTTACAACATCAGAAACTTCACAACTAAAATTATTTGGCCATTCTCAAACTGGGCAAGATTAACAAGACTTCTATTCAAATACGTGTGCACATAGACCAGTTCTGAACCAGCACTGCTGAAGTTGTTTCCTCTAAAATTTTGCTATTAACTAAAGTTGCTTAAAACTAACTTCGAATACTTTCACATTTCAAAACAAACTACAATACACATTATGAAGTTATATTATTATTTAAGAGTTACGCATTTAACTGGATCACCAAGTTTAAAACTATCCTCAGTATCAAGACAACCATCTGCAACGTCTCAGAGTCTACACCATCCTGATTTTTGACTACATTCACTGTGGCTTGGGCAAAATCCTGTAATTCTAATAGGACAATTAAATTACCTATACCTCAAAGACAGCAATAGTTCAAGCTCACTATCACCTCCACAAAAGGGAGGGAGGGCCAGGCAAAAATGCTGGCCTAGCTACTGATGCCCAGGTTCTACAAACTGATAAAAGACAGAAACAGAAGAGCAACAGATCTCAATCATATTGTGGAGAATTCAGATAGGTTCATAACGGTGGAAAAAATCAAGCTGCTCACATACATGACCCATTGCTCAAATTTGAAAGAACAATGGAACGATCTGGGAGGTAAGTTGCACACCTGATGTGACAGGAAAACCACAAAAAAAAATTGGAAATGTAGATCACAATAGATTTGAATATCAATTTTTTCATCAACTAATTTAATTATAGGTCAAATTAAGCAAAATACTCACTTGAATTGTGTGCGCCTTGTTGCAACTGAATGCTCGAAGAAGTGAATGAATTCACAGTTGCTGTCTGTAATTGTGGGCTACTAACAGTTAGTTGAGCTGGTGCAATTGGTGTCAGTGCCCCACTGGATGCTACTTGGCCCAATGTGACAGTATGTACTGGTGTCAGAGTTATCTGCTGGGTCGGTGCATTCTGAATTTGCACATTTTGCAAGTTCTGGATGTTCTGTACCTGAAAGGTTTGCCAGGTAATTTCTCCAGATGGTGTTAATGTTGGAGCTCGTAATATTAAGGAGCCTGCATTTTGTACTACTTGTAGTTGAACATTCTGCAAAGCTTGCTGAGTAATGGCTTGTGCAGTAATTGGCTGTCCTGCAATAGACTGTATTGCCTGCTGTGGAATACTCTGAACAATCTGTGGCTGGACAGTAAATTGCTGATGCGATTGAAATTGAATTTGATGATCAGCTGTTTGAGAGGTTGAAGCTTGTATGTCTTGTAGCTGCGTTTGATCAACAGTAGCTTGATTCACGTGAAGCACATTTGTTGCCTGAATCTGATCAGGAGTTTCAGTAGAATTGCTACTGGAGGTGGTTTGCTGCACATCATCAATACGGTCATCAGAAACAACCATATGACCCACTGACGTCGTTGGCACAAATGAAGCTATACTGGTGTTGGTGTCACCAGAAGCCGGGTTCTGTACAGGTCCAGGAATATTTTGCTCATCTGTCCTTGTTGAGGTATCTATATTATTTATAGCTTCTGATGAAACAGGTATAATCATCTGGCTTGACGTAGTAATCGTTGCAGAGTCACTCTGATTCAAAGACTCTGAAGTCGGTGGTGTTCCAAGAGAATCAACATCAACATTTCCAATGGGCACAAAAGCAACATTACCCGTTAATCCAACAGGAACATTGGTAAGAAGCTGGGCTTGACTAGGATAAGATGTACCACTGTAAGCTACTCCTTGAATTTGCACAGGGACGTGAGCATTGCCCTGCTGTATCTGAACTGAAACAGCTGGTGACACAAGGTTTTGGGTAGACAGAATGTTGCCTGAAGAAGTCTTACCAGCGATTATTGTTTGGTTGGTACCAGGAATAATTTGAATTTGGCCATTACCATCTTGCTGTAATGCTGTATCTGTGCCAGAAGAAGCCAAACCTAGTTGTAAGTGTTGCCCATCACCAGGCTGGATTTGTGGAATAACTTGATATTGAACACTGGGCACTACACCAGTTGGAGCTGCGGATGATCCTGGAGCAACAGCAAAGACTTGTTGATTCTGTAAACTTTGCAGAACATATTGTCCACTTGTTGGTACAGAAGCAGTAACTGGAGATCCTGGTACCTGTCCAGTAATTTGCACATAATTACCAGCAGTATCTTTTGTTACAACAGTTGGTGTTGAAGTTATTAACTGCCATCCATTGGACGCTGCTAGCTGTGCAGAAGCCAAGTCAAGCGGCTGGAAAAAAAATGATTTGCATTATCTTAATATAATCCAACATTACATGATGCCACAAAAATTCAAACATATTCTTTTCAAACTGTGAAGAAAAAAAATCTTTCCAGAATTAAGATTTGATCATTGTGTATTGATTTTTAAATGCTTGCTCCTGAAATATAAGATCCGTATTGCTTGTACCAAAAACATACTTCTTACTCTGGATCCTTCTCGAATTCAGTTATTCTATCCTCCCTTAAATCTATAACTGCACATATCCAAAGTGACAATCATCCTCTTCACCTTGTTCATGTGGCCTCACCCTTCCATGTTAGTCACTGAAGGCATCTCCAAGGCATCCTCTCATGATCCTTCTTTTCATGGATTCCCCCATGAATGCCATCACCTCTTGTCCACAGAATTCATGCCACAACACTAGGAAATGCAATAATTTCAACAATTGCTGCCCATCATCAAATACTGCTGATGGGCCATAAAACCACCATATGATCCTGCTCTCAGCCAAAAATGCTCACTACTTCAAGACTGACTTCATAAAGATATATTGCTCTCTTCCTCCATATCTCCAGGAAGTTCAAGGAGTTCGTACAGTATATAATCAGCAGGTTTAGACCAAGCATTTAACTGCCTATCATTTCCCTCCATTCCTCTACCTCACTGGATCAAATATCCTCTAAGTTTCAGATTTTGGGAAGTGGAACTCTTATTTCTCTATCATCTCACTTGCCCAATCTTAGCTCATCTCCCACCTCCTTGATCCCATTAAAATCCAGACGATCCAAGTTCCAACACAATCCTGCTGATACTGGTATTTTCCTCACATGACAGTGGGTACAAATAATGGCTTCAATAGGGACCAGGGCAACGGTCAAGTTGTGATCACTGCAACCAGTAATGTTGCAGTACAAGTTTAACCAAAGGCTGGATAGTTGGGAATTTGGAAAAGTAGGTACAAGTGACCCAATTCAACCCCAATTCATTCATTTGGGCGAGCTTCTCAAACAAGGTCAGCATTTCATGCCCATCCTCAACTGCTCTTGAACAGAGTGGCTCACTAGGCCACTTTAGAGGGTTAAGTCAACAAAATCGCTGTGCGAATGGAGTCATATAAGCCAGATCTTCTTTCCTGAAAAAGATGTCAACAAACCAGATGATATTTCACAACAATTTTTGTTCATGGTCACGACTATTTAGACGAGCTATAAATTTCAGATTTTGGAGACATACCCAGACCATTGCCCTGGGCCTGTGGACTATCAGTCCAGTGCACTTCCACTTCATCACCAGCCCACCGTGGTCAGATTTTTGTTGGGAAAACAGAAATCTAAACGTACATCCTAAATGGTGAGAGGCTAAGTGTTGAATTCCAAAAGGAGTTGCTGCTCTTGTTCATAAGTCACAAAGCTAAATGTGCAGGCACAGGAAACAATTAAGTTGGTAAATGGCATGTTAGCCTTTAGTACAGATAAAATCAGTATGGGGTAAAGATGCCCTGTTCCAATTATATAGAGCCTCTGTTAAACTATACCTGGAGTATTAGGCTCTGATTTGGTTTCTTTAGTTTCAGCACGCTTGTACCTGAAAAAGCGAACAAGGAAGGGAGTGACAGGACACCCAAGAAAGCAACAGAGCGATCAGAGAACTGTGCACCAAGATTATTTACACTGGCTGGCTTTGGGAGTGGGGAGGTCAACCTGGAGGGCATGAGAACAAGAAAACATATTAGAATAAGGGGCATTTAGGACTCAAATACCTAGGTTGTTTTATCTTTGGAATTTCTCTCCTCCAGGAGGAGGGGAGATTTCTGTGCATGTTCGAGGCTGAGAAGACTTTTACTGAAGAACCACCCATCGTAGGGTATGGGAACAGTATATGTAAATGGTGTGATAGCAATCAGCTACAACCCCACTAAATAGTAGAGTGGATGTGAAAGACTGAACGGCTTAATATCGATCCTATTTCTTATGTTATTTACAATCTGTATCAACGGGTCATAAATTGTCACTAAAGAACAGAAGGTAGCCCAGTAAGCTAATATTGGCTCTGTGCAGTAAAACAATTTTCAGTTCCGTTGCCTTTTTCTGTCCACATTGCCCTTACATGCTTACTTCTCACATGAGTTATTAACTGCAACTGTTTCCATCACCCTTGCAGGCAGTGGATTCCAAGCATTATCCCTTCCTTAAAGAGGTTCTTCTTCACAACCCCTGCAAGTCTAGCTCAAAACCCTACATTTGACTCGGAGGAGAGAGCCAAGCAATAACAAAATGAGAAAGTAAGTTGCAAGGAGGACACAAAAGGACTATGAAGGAACATAGACGAGTGACCATTCCAATTTCTGAACACAAAATCCTCCAGCAAAGGTAACTAACATTTGCTTTCCTGACTGCTTGCTACACATACTTACTTTCAATGACTGGTGTACAAGGTCACCAAGACCCCTTTGTACATCCACATTTCTCTCAACACTTTTCCCTAACACTGATTTTTTTTCAACTCCTCCCCCAACTCAGCTGCCAGTTCTTTTGTTTCCCACAAATTAGAGTCAAGAGATATAAAGCATAGAAACAGACTCTTCAACCCAACTTGTCCAGGCCCACCAGATGTGCTAAATTAATCTAGTCCCATTTGCTAGCATTTCGCCCACATCCATCTAAACCCCGCCAATTCATGTACTCACCTAGATGTCATTTAAATGTTGTAACTATATTAGCCTCCGCCACTTCTGGCAGTTCACTCTATAGATGCACCAGGCGCTGCATGAAAAAGGTGCCCCTCAGGTCCCTTTTAAATCTTTCCCCCCTCACCTTAAGGCTACACCCTCTAGTTGTGGAATCCCCTAATCTGCAGAAAACACCTTAACTATTCACCCTTTCCATGCTCCTCATGATTTTATAAACTTCTACAAGGTCACCCCTCAGCCTTTGACGATCCAGGGAAAACAGACCCAGGCTATTCAGCCTCTCCCTAAAGCTCAAACTCTCCAACCCTGGCAACATCCTTGTAAACCTTTTCTGAACCCTTTCAAGTTTCACAACATCATGCCTACAGCTAAAGGGACCTAAATTTGTTTACACTAATACCCTTTCCTCTTCACACATTTATAAACAAAGTTTTAGTCAGTTTTTATGCTCCCTGCAATTTTACTCGCAACTCAAACTATTTATCCTCTTCTGCTATATTCTAAATGGATCCCAATCTTCATGCTTGCTGCTTTTTCTGAATTTTATATTGGGTACAACAAGGAGACATACTAGCCACAATTTATTTTGGAAACCATGGCTGAGCCACCATTCTTGTCTTATTTTTGTGTCAGAAAGAAAAAGAAAGAATAAATAGTTGTTGTAATTCGTACACCTGTTCTTCAAAATTCAGCCATTGCCTATCCACAGTCAACACTTTTCACTGTCCCGAATCAATCCTTATCGATTCATGCTTCAGGCCCTTGTAGATCCCTTTATTTAGATTTAATGTGGGCGATAAGAAATCATCCAAATCGATAGGAATAGAAAGTAGTTTTATTTTAAATGTAAAGAATGTTGATATGTTGGAGATTCTGGCTGTCCTTCTGAAGTCAATATTCAGGTACAAACAAACACTTAGCTATTAAAACTAATGGATTGAAGTATAATGTTAAAAAGGTAGCATCCTTATGAGGCCATACTTGGCAAACTACAATTTTGGACTCTTTACCCAAGGGTGATACTGTTTGCCTGGGATTGGGGAGGGGGCGCTAAGGATCACTAGATTACACCGTGTAGAATGAATTACTTATCCAACAAGTGCAGCGTCTCTATTCTCTGGTGTCTTTAAAAACTGAAAAGGTGTTCAAGCTGAAAGTGTCAATTTCTTAGAAGGTTTGACAGCATAGGCGCTGATAGATGCTTTCATCTCTGTAGTGTTTCCGGCTGTAGAAATCAGTGTCAGCATAAAAGGCTGGTCATTTGGAACTGAAACAAGCAGAAATGTAATTACTCGAAGATATATGAATCTTCAGAATTCTCTATCCCATAAAGTTTGTAGACGCACACAGTCTTTTAAGCATGCTCAAAGCCAAGATAGTAAAGGAGTCAAGAGACATGGAAATAGGCTAGGGAAGCAAAGTTGATGGAAAGAAGTGAACACAGCAGAAACAAGGGGTGGTAATTAATTGCAAAACAATACATGCAAGATCTTATTGAGTAGTACAGTACATTTCTCACTTCAGCACTCCTGCAATTCAGTTACACACCAAATGCTTTTTGCACAATAACAAAAACAGAAATGGGTTGACAATGGGAGAAGTGACAATATTTGAAGGCAGAAAATGGGCTCACAAACTAGATAAGGAAGCCTAACAACATGCAAGAACAAGACATTTGGATTTCAATGGTTCCAGATGGGACAAAAGCAGTTTGGATATTATCCAAAAGGTTATCAAATCCTGCTCCCCCAATAATTTCAGGCTCTCTCTACAAACATCACTTCTCCCACACTCATCATAAACCTCGACAGAACCGAAATCACCCAAATGTGCAAACACCAACCCTGCCCAATTACTCTGTCACAGAATCCTTCTGCCAATTCTCCTAGTTTCCCTGGAATTCTTTGTATCAATGCCCTTTAGACATCAAAGTACTGACCTCATTCCACAAAATACCTGAACATAGTTCTCTTCCTTATGTTGATTAGCATTCTAACCATATAGCACCTCAACTCCAATTGGCAAGTGCCATAAAAGAATTTCTCAGTTGGCAAAACCATTAAGAAATGAATGTTTAAATGTGATTGGAAAGTATCACATTCAGTGAACACTGTCATGTGAAATCTAAACCATGCCCTTATACTTAGATCAATTATTATGTCTGGGTCTCATGGAAATCATACCTTCTAGCAGCTGAATATAGACAAAACATTTACTTCCTTAATCTTGGGTAGCACTGCTACTCATGTTGTCTAAAGAAATCAGTTTGTCTTAGTGGTGGGCATTTAAAAATGGTTTTGTTATTCAATACTGACCCCAACCTATTCCAGCAGGTAGTTACCACGTTATGCTTCATTACATCACTACTGTTCTGATTTCAAACTCCAAGTCATTTCTGCACTTCTAGTTTAAAAAAAACTTGACAGTAAGAATGAATTGTGCATTCCACAATGCCTGTTTCTGCCCAACTCCAGCCCTGCTATCATCCAGACTTTTTAACTAATTATCACTGGACTCTTAATTCAGAGACTCAAATAATGTTCTGGGGATCCATGTTCGAATCCTGCCATGGCAGATGGTGAATTCAATAAATATCTGGAATTAAAAATCTAATGATAACCGTAAATCCACTGTCGATTGTTGGAAAAACCCATACGTTTCAATAATGTTCTTTATGGAAGAAAACTGCCACCCGTACCTGGTCTGGCCATGTGGCTCCAGACCAGCAATGTGCTTGACTCTTAACTGCCCTATGAGCAATTAGGGATGGGCAATAAATGCTGCCTAGCCAGCGATGCCCTCATCCTGTGAGCAAATAAAGGAAAAAAACTGACTTGTGAAATAGCAACAAGTTGCATTGTGATGCATTGAGAGTCGAGATCAGGAACTTCCTGGGTTGTTAATAACATGTTCTGAGCAGCTTGGTCAATCACTTCTCACCACAAATGTCATTCCATCCATTAGTCTTTTGCTTTCAAACACTTGTGCACTTCAGTGACTAGCATTTTCTGCTTAGAAGCTACTTTTTGAAACCTCAGAAGTTTTAGTACACATCAGCATGTATGCTTCGGATGTTAACCATATTACATTACACATATGTAGAGATTAAGGTCACATACAAAAGAATGCTCGAGAGGTTTTTGGTTTGCATTTTAGAAGTACAGAAAGTCACTATTTAACAGATACAACGAGTGGGATCCTGGCACAGCAAATGTTTGGTGGGTACTGATAAGACAGAACTAAATGTAAAGTTTAAAAAAAAATCAAGTTTTGTGGAAAGTGCAAAATATAAAAGGGAAGGCAGAGAAACAGGAATGACAGGTGTAGCAGCAGAATAATATTGGGAGCATAAAGTCATAGAATCAAAAAGCACAAACAGCCCTTTCAGTCCATGCCGATCATAATCCAAAACTAAACTAGTCCCACTTGCCTCCAAACATTAAATGTACCCGCATCTACTTCCTCTGGCAGTTCATTCCAACACATTAACCACTGTGTAAAACAACTGTCCGTCAGATTTTAACAAGGATATATCTCCTCTCACCTTAATATGTTGCCTAGTGTTGAAATCCCTTGCCTAGGAAATGACACTTGTCATTCACCTTATCCATATCCCTTCTGATTTTATAAACTCTACAAGGTAACATCTCAGCCTCCTACTCTCCAGTTAATAAAAGTCCCTACTTATCCAGCCTCTAACTCAAACCCTCCACTCCCAGCAACATACTGGTAAATCTCTTCTGAACCCTCTCCTGCTTAATAGTATCCTTCCTACAACTGGACAAGCAGAACTGCCCACAATACTCCAGAAACGGCCTCACCAACATACTGCATACCTCAACATGACGTCCCAATTCCTATACTCAAAAAGGTCTGAACAATGAAGCTAAGCATGCTAAACACCTTAACCAGCCTAACTATAGACGATGCAAACTTCAAAGAATTATATACCTGAACCCCTAGTTGTCTTAGTTTTACAACTGTACCCAAGGCCCTACTTCACCCCATTGACTGAAGTGATCAAGATCTCGCTATCATCTTAGATAACCTTCACTGTCCACTATACATTCAATTTTGACGTCATTCGCAAACTTGCTAACCATACCTTCTATATTCTCATCCAAATCATTTATGTAAATAACAAAAAAAAGACCCCAGCACCGATCCCTGTGGAATAGCACTGGTCACAGGCCTCCAGTCCGAAAAGCAACCTTCTACCATCACATTCTTTCTCCTGCATTAAGCCAATTTTGTATGCAATTGGCATACTTACCTTGAATCCCACGTGACCTAACTTTACTAATTAGTCTACCATGCTGAACGTTCTCAAAGGTTTCAGTGAAGTTCAGTAAACATCTGCCAATCTGCCCTCAATCTTTTTGCTTACTTCCTCAAAAAAAGCGCCAAGTTTGTGAGGCATGATCTTCCTCACATAACTCCATGCTGATTATCCCTAATCATTCCGTAACTCTCCAAAGGCATATAAAACCCTTCGTTCAGAATCAAATCCAACACTTTACTCACCACTGAAATCAAACCTGTGTCTATAGTTCCCAGGCTTCTCCTTAAATCCCTTCTTAAATAAGAGCAAAACATTAAATCACTCTCCAGTCATTCAGCACCTCTTCTGTAGTTATCGATGATACAAATATTTCTGTGAGGGGTACAACAACTCCTCCCCAACTTCCCACAACATCGCGGAATACAATAGATCAAGTCCGAGAGATTTATCCACCGTTATATTTCCTAAGACCTCTAGTACTTGCCTTTCTGTCATGTGTTTTCAAAACATCATTTTTATTTCCTGAGTTCTCTAGTCTCCATTTCTTTATCCAGTAATAACTGATGCAGGATATTCATTTAATAACCGCCCATCTCTTTGAGGTTTAAAGAAGGACAACTTCTTTGATCTTTAAGGCACTTCACACTGTCTAGTTGCTCTCCTACACTTCGTATACTTGCAGAATCTTTAGATTTTCCTTAACCTTACTTTCCAAGCTGTTCAAGAGATTTATTTGAATGCAGTTGTCTGTATCTGATATGATTCCCTTATATTCTTGACTAGAAACTATTCTTATTCAACCACTGTCTCAAATTCTACCATGCTTATCTTCCTTTTTGAGAAAGCATTAAATAAGGAGCAAAACAGCATAGGCGAGGACAGGAGCTTGGAGTGGGATCTTCAAAGGTCACACATCGGTCACCAACTCAAAAAGAAAAGCAAAGAGAAAAGTTAGTAAAAGTTAAGAGAGAAGTGGGGAGGATCACAGGTTAGGAGGGCAAGACCCTAAGAAAACACAAAGAAAATAGCAGGGAGAGCTTTCAGCATGTTAGGGGAAGTAAGCAAAGAGAATTCAGAATCAAAACCAAAGATTTTCCAACGCATCCAACAGACAAGTTCCTTGCAGCTCTCTCTTTACTCACTACAAAAGAATTTTGAGCATGCTACACAGTTTCTCTACCATCAACTTTCATGCTACCACCTCTTCTCCTGTACTCCTTTTTATCCCTCATTTCTCCATTATCCCCAACCAATCCAATACTCTCACTGTTTCAATTAACAAAACTGCATGAGTCTTTCTATGCCACAGAGAAACAGTAAATATGCATCAACAGTCTTGAATTTACATTACATTTTTCCCACCAACAGTCTGTGAACAAGACAAAAAATTCTACTGAAAATAGTTCGTCTGAAACCAATTGTCATAACACTTGCTTGTTCTCCCATCTCTATCTTTCATCCCCACATTACATAGGAGTAATTATACCACACTCCCAAAAAATACTAGGGTAGTCAAGACCAAATAGTAATGCTTTAGAAAATCAACTAGAATGGATGCAACTCAGTAACTGTGCTATTTCAAGTCAAATCACTGACTGCTGCTACACACCATATAATTAGACCTTTTGTTCCAGTACAGCAAATTCCTAATCTTTATCCTCAGACGTGCCCCTATCTGAGCCTGTTGATTTTTCTCCTTTGTATTATAAACTACCATATCCTACTCCAGGTATCAACGCACCCACAGATTTCCACTGTGGGCACAACAGCTTGACTCAGTTACTTATAAAGAAACTAGCAAGATATTTTTCAGATTTGCAGCAAGTGGTTGCTCAGATCAACGATCTCCAATCACTTCCAACAGCAGGCCACGGATCCACTGTGGTAAAGTCGACCACATTTACTCTCCAGGTTTTATATGGCCCAGAGGCTTTCAGAATAGAACTCTAGTGCATTCGGAATTACATGATCATGCATAGCTCAGGTGCAATTCTCCAATTATACAGGTCAATATACAATTATACAGGAGATCAAATTATTAAGACCACGTGCAAATCAATGAACAAATTTAATTTCCATAACAAAAAAGAACAACATGCTGTTTGCAAGGTAAATTTTAAGAAGCTCGTCCTGCTCAGAAATGTTATCGTTTTCTCCATTTAGAATGACTCAACTCAAATCAGCAAACTGCTGTAAAGGCAACTGCAGTCAGTTTCCACCAATTAAAAAAACGCTAAACCAAACGGCAAATGCTCAGTTGCTTCCATTCTAAACAGTGTTGAGAAATAGCCCATTAGCTGTCAATGAAAACACTCATTATTAGCTGCTTTGCGAAAGATTTTTGGTACGCTCAATGAATTTCTTAAACTTTGTTGGTTTTGAACAGTAAATCAAGCTACTCTTACGTGACGTAGTTCATAATGTCTACTGAACCGACATTAGGGAAATCTTCAACTATTTTACATAGTCAAACATCTTATTTATAGTAATAAACTAGCAGCTTAATGTAATTAAGATATCATTTATTTTTGTTACCATCTGCAGCAAGTCCATTTCAACTTCAAAAAATGATCAGGGCAGGCTTACTGAACTTTATCAAACTTGCAGTCTATAAGCATTTCATTTCAAGCTTGGTTTTGTGCAAATACAATTCATGGTTCCCTTTCTTCCACCATTTGCTTTAGGTAACTCATGACATTTTTACTAGTTTTAAGCCTGAATGCTCCTTTGTAGCAAATTATTCAATATTTTGGCTCACTTTTCATACCCTTATACCCCAATTGATACCTGCTTTTAGGAATACATCTTGAGCAACTGATAAAAAGACAAAGACCATGCCTAGATTACACCCTTTAAACTTCTGTTTTCTCCTTTCATGCCTTCGTCAACACTTACCTTGTTGAGGCATTCACTGGCTCCTTTTACGGCTAAATTTCCATGTCTCACCAGCCCCAAGAACTTTATCTATATTATAATACTGAGTAAATAGGAAATTACATGCCCATCTCCTTTCTTAATAAAAATACACTGTTTAGGATTCTATTAGAATAGGTCAAATCTAAAAGTAAGTTCACTTTTGTTAAGTAAGCAATGCCAAATTAACTATCACTGATTTAAAATAAGCTTCTTGTCCTGTTTCAAATGCAAGATGTTACATGTCTCCCACCTATAAGCACAACGGTTAATCTCTGCCCCTCCTCTGACTGTGCCGAGGATTTGCTCATTAAACTGTGAATGAAAACTAGCACCTGAGCCTATCTGGACGTTAGAGAACACAATTTAAGCTCAACAATACTCCTAGCAAAGAACAGAAGCAATTTCAGCATTACAAGTATGAATGTCTCAGACATTAGATAAGTATGTCTTCTCTAACTAACCTAACATACAAAAAACAAGCCTTCACCCAGAACATCAACTAATTAATGTAATTAGTCAATTACAGTCTGTATTTCTCACAATGTTAAATTTTATACGATAATACAGAATTGACACTATTGTTTCTAAACCAAACAGATAAAAATTACAAAAATTAGACATGTCATGACCCCCAATGCTGCACATCTTAGTACTGATAACTTGAAGCTGATGTATGAACAGTTACAATTACCATATAAATTACCAAAAGGTTCATAAGCAGCTAGTTTCTTCACATTTATGGTTCTTTTCCAGTACAAAACTCAAAAAACAAGAGGACAGCAGATAAACATCACACCATACAAGATATCTATTGGCTGGATGAAATAATGCTACTTTTGAATTTATTTCGATAAACACTAAAATATCAAGGTAATCACAAGTATCTATGGTCAGTTCCATACAAGTGGAGATAAACAAGGATAACTAAGTCCAATTTTATTTGGATGATATCAAAAGATACTCTCTCATGTGGTAAGCACAGTAAAGACAAAGTCACCATAGTCATACTGAACAATAAAGGTTGCTCTCTCAGAGACAACTGGAGATGGTTTAACACAAGGGTCACGCCACAGGCAAGGAGAGACATGAGAAGAAAAATCCTTCACTGCAACCTCGGCTGCTGTAGGAACTTAAACAAGCTGATGACATTACTTTTCACAATAAGATTAGCCATCCACCCAACTGAGCTAACCAACTACCCCTTACTGTCAAGGGGAAACAATAGAATCGCAGCAGCAGGTAGATGGAAACTGAAGTACTCTGCCCACTGAAGATTTACATGACCTAGGCTACATATCTTCTCATTATGATACACAAAATACCTTTGAATATTTTATTCTTCTGTCAGACAAACAGCTTCATATGTATTTGTTTGTGTTTATTCCAGGCAAGATCAGAATTTCTGCACTCAAGTTGCAGCAATTATTTTCATCAGCCTCAAGCAATATGAATACTGCTATGAATAAAGGTGTTCACGTCCATGCCTTTTCCATACATGGGACGTGTCTATTATGTTCCCCTCACCAGTCAACAGGCACTGTTCTGGAAATAATGAAAAAATGATAAAGTACTCCATTTTAAATTTTCTGCAGCAGCTTACTTGGTACTCTTGGATTTTTTTTTATTACAACTTTGAAATAAGATCATAATTGTTGGGGAAGCTGAAGAACACTATAATGTTTTAAGTTAAGGTTTTCCTAGGATGGATACATGAAGAATGCAATGGTTATCGCTGCACAGTGCGTTAGTAGCTGATTCACCACTACAAAAATGACATTCAAATTGGTATGATTCAGAATCTGAACTCAAAAGAAAACATGACCCAATTGAGAAAGGTGTCCACACTCCCTAAATTCAAAGTGCAAGAGAAATGGCAATTTCCTAAGGTTAATTTGAGTAAATTTGAAATTACCGATTTCCTTTCTGCTAGGGAAGTGTGAAAGGAACGAAATGAGGGGAAGATCCAGGTAACTATTTAGGGAGGTTAAGCTAAAAGTAAATACTGAATAGCGAGGAATATTAACTAAATATAAAAAGCATTGGCAATTTTACTTTATCCCTCCACCAACCCTGCTGCACAGTTTTTTCATATCACCTTGAGATACTTGTGCATTTGTAAACTAAATGGATGTAAAAGATATTGCAGAGAATGGACAAACTATAATTACGTTCAATTAGCGCAGACTACCACTGCAAAGTTAGTTACTGGTACACTATCAGTTGCTTCAAACAAAAATCACTTTCCTATGCTAGGACACACTGCATTTTTCCTTTAGCAATACAACTGGTTCCTTTTAGAAAATTTAAATGATAATTGCTTTTGAACAAATCTAATCTATCAAGAATGTATCTGGAAGAGAAGACTAAAAACCCACGGTAGCAAGAAAATTGTTCACAGTTTGCACCAAAGCAAATTCTGAGATGTTAAATAGCTTGAAAGGTTTACTGAGATTTTTTGATCCCAGTATTGATTTTCCATTTTTAAAATATGTAATGATAGCTGAAGATATAAAGTGGTTAGAACCTTGTGGAACATATAATACGAAAAACTTAGTTCATTTGTGTGTAGGCTGTGAGTGGCAGCATGCATAGTTTATCCTTTTTAAAGTTGTCTACCCCCAATTGCTCTTGGATTCTAACATTCAGTTACACAACAGGGAAAATCATTACAGGTTTAGAAAAATGAATGACCTACCTTTCAAAAGGTACATAACGAACTCAGCAAAGCAATATTTTCTTGGTATTTAGGAAGCTGCCAGACCATGATTTGAAATATCTACAAAAATATCTATAATTTAACTTCATCCTGGAAACATACACGTGACAGAAATAAAGACGAGAGGTTGTGTGTTTGCAAGTGTTTTTAGAAATTTTGTTGGGCCCTGTTCTTCCTAAGAGCGTTTTAATTCTACAAAGAATAAAGTTGCATGAAAACATGCACAACAGCTTAGTCAGGCGATCACCGCAGGCTGCATTTGCGGTTTCTCTTTTAAAATGGCACTTGGCGCACCTCGGTATGGAGTCCTGGATTTGCAGAACTTCAGCGCACCGAGTAATTTTTTTGTTCGTTTGCGGGGTTGGGGTTGGTGGCTGTGACTTGGAGTGAGTGCAAGGGGGGGGGGGGGGGTGGTGGTGCGAGTTTCATTTTGCGGTAACTTGCCTTTTGTCTTTCCTCTTCCTCTTTTTTTCCTTTTTTTTGGAAAAAAAAAATGCCTGTTCACAGACTGTCTGATTGACTCACCAGCCCGGTCCCAACTGCTGTGGTAGCTCCAACGGTCTCCGATGGCGGCGACCCGATCTTGCTGCACGTAGCTGCCAGCAATGCAAGCGGTGACGGCTGAATGTTCTACCCACAGGGGGCGGGTTTAGGAGGAAAGTGGGTGTGAATTAGTCCGGGGCTTACACAGGAAGTAACCGTACACATCAAAATTTAAACATGTGAACACACACATTTACAGATTCTGTTTATTAGCAAACTGCAAGACAAAAGAAAGCGCGCCAGCTGGGTCCGGCCTTACCTGCGCGCCGGTGGCGTTTCGGTGCTGCAGATACTCGCTCTGCTTGTCCACGTCCAGCGCAGCCATTTCCTCTTGCTTCACTGGCTTTTCTGGAGCTGCGAGGAAGGAAGGAAGGAAGGAAAGGTGGGGGGGGAAGAGAGAGAGAGAGAGAAAGAAAAATATAAAAGAAACGATCATGAGGGTGAAGACCCGTAACCGTGGGCGTTCAGGAGACGGCAATCGGACCGAACGCGGCCTCGAGCTCGGGCCTGATCCGGGTCCCGGTCCCCGGGCCTGGCCGCCGCACCGGCCTTTCTGCAAACCTACCAGTCATCGCGGCTCCCACCTCGGGCGGCACGGCACAGCTCAGCTCGGTTTATACGGTTAACATTGTGTCTCTCAGACGCTGACGCCGGGCGAGCGTCGCTAGTGTTTTTTTTGTTGCTTTGATTGACGGTGCAGGAAGCGGAGGGAGGGGGGACGGAGGAGGAGGAGGAGAGGTAGAGGTGGGACGGAGGGTGGGGGGTGATCGAAGGGTGGGGCTTCGAGCCGGGACTGTCCGGGGGTCGGCAGAAAAACCACGACGTTCCTGGGCCTGCAACCGAACACCATAGCGGACGTCCCCGCCCTCCCCACCTTGCTCCTCATTGGTCCACTGCCGCCGCGCCGGGATCATCTCTGCTCTGACTGGTCCAATGCGACGTCAATCACGCCACTTCCGCCCACCAAGTTTGTGCGATCCGATTTTCCCCCTACCCCGACCCGCGCCGTCCTCCCTTCAGGGCGGGGGAGGGGAGGCGCAGAATGGATTAGAGCGGGTAGGTTAGCTAGATGGGGTTGTGTGGAAGCACTGAAACTCTTCCCGCGGTAAAAGGTGAAGAGGAAATTAGCCTCGACTTTTTTTATAAAGCATTAAAGCCGATACGATCATGGCTGATCTTGTGTTTTTTTTTTAAAATAAAAAACCTACACGCAAACTCATGGTGGTTACAGCAGCCATCAAATATCCCATTTTCCACCACTAGGCCTTATACTGCCACGCTGTTTCAAGGGCTCATCTAAACCACCTCTCAGGCAGTGAATTCCAGATATCCACAACCATGGGGGGGGGGGAATTAAAAAAAACTTTTCTCAAACTTCCGGCTCCTTACTTTAAAATTGTTGGCCCCTGGTTTCTCCCCATTTACCCTTTTTTAAAATGCGGTTCATAGTTTTGCTAATTGTGACCAAGTACCCCTCCGGTTGTGAGAGACATACCCAACTTCACTGAGATAACAAGGTGTGGAGCTGGATGAACACAGCAGGAAAGCTGTGATGAACGCTCTGATGAAGGGTCTAGGCCCGAAACGTCAGCTTTTGTGCTCCTGAGATGCTGCTGGGCCTGCTGTGTTCATCAAGCCTCACATTTCATTGTCTTGGATTCTCCAGCATCTGCAGTTCCCATTATCGCTCACACAGCAGGAAAGCTGATGGTTCGGGCCTTGACCCTTTTGAAGCATTCTCCAGTAGCTGCAGTTCCGACTACCTCCAACTTCTCCAGTCTCTCTTTATGGGTTCCACCAACATCATGGTGAATCTTCTCTGGGGCTTTGAAAGCACAATCTCACGCTTCCTGTAGAATGGCAACCAGAACTGCATGCAGTACTCAAACTATGGCCTAATATACAGCTCCATCATAACCTTGCTCTTACATTCACGGCCTTGCTAAGTGAGGATAAGTACTCTGCATACCTTATTCACCCCTTCGTGCTGCCTTCAACTATCTATAGCCATGCACACCGAGCTCCATGGGGTGTGCACTTACTTGCTTTGTTAGTTTTCTGAAAATGTATCACCTTTCCATTTTCAGAATTAAAATCCATTTGCTACTCTTCAGCCCATCTGATATGCCAGTCATTATCCTACTGTAGTTTAAGGATTTCCTACTCACTATTTACATTGAGTTTCATGTCATCTGCTAACTTACTAATCAGAAGTGCTATATCAGTAGTCAAAATATTAATGTTACAACAAACATTGGATGCAGCACTGAACCCTTGAGTACACCACCATGCGCATGCTTCCAATTACAAAATCACTGCTCGTCACATTCTACTTTCTGACACTAAACCAATTTTGGATCCAATCTATCAAACTGCCCTGGATTTCATGAGCTCTTAGCCTTTTGCACAGTTTGCCATGAAAACCTTATCATATTGCTGATTGAAGCTCATGGAGACTATATTAACTACAGTAACCTCATGTAGACACCTAGCCACAGTGAAAAACTCATAATTGTCAGACATGATCTCCTTCATACAAAGCCATGCTGACTACCTATCATTAATTCTTGCCCCTCTAAGCAGAGATTAATTCTTTCCCTTAGAATTATTTTTCAACAGTTTCCTTAGCACGAAGGTAGATTCACTGGCCTATAGTTTCCAGGTTTATTCCTAACACCTTTCTTGAATAATGGAGTCACATTACCTGTCTTCCAGGCTACCGTGGATTTCAAAATTAACCTGCAATGTCTTCCCTTGGCTCCCACAGCATCCTAAGGTGCCTCTCATCTGGGCTTGCTAGAAGTGCCAATACCTCCTCTCTCATGATGCTAATTCATTCATGCATATCACAAACCCTTTGCCTATTTTCAATACCATTAAGAATTTTGAATTTATGGCCTGACAAATTCATTTCATTACGAGACCATAAGACATAGGAACAGGAATAGGGCCATTCAGACCCTCAAAGCTGTTCCACCATTCAACAGGTTCATGGCTGATCTGATATTCCTCACAAGTTTAAGAGTCGTGAGATCTTGTTGCAGCTCTATAGGGCTTTGGTTAGACCGCACTTAGAGTGCTGCATCCAGTTCTGGTCGCCGTATTATAGGAAAGATGTGGATGCTTTGGAGAGGGTTCAGAGGAGGTTTATCAGGATGCTGCCTGGACTGGAGGGCTTATCTTATGAAGGGAGGTTGACTGAGCTCGGTCTCTTTTCATTGGAGAAAAGGAGGAGGAGAGGGGACCTAACTGAGGTATACAAGATAATGAGAGGCATAGATAGAGTTGATAGCCAGAGACTATTTCCCAGGGCAGAAATGGCTAGCACGAGGGGTCATAGTTTTAAGCTGATTGGAGGAAAGTATAGAGGGGATGTCAGAGGCGGGTTCTTTACACAGAGAGTTGAGAGAGCATGGAATGCGTTGCCAGCAGCAGTTGTGGAAGCAAGGTCATTGGGGACATTTAAGAGACTGCTGGACATGCATATGGTCACAGAAATTTGAGGGTGCATGCATGAGGATCAATGGTCGGCACAACATTGTGGGCTGAAGGGCCTGTTCTGTGCTGTACTGTTCTATGTTCTAACCACTTTTCTGCCCTTTCCCCATAATCCTGGATTCCCCTACTGATCAAGAATCTGCGTATCATAGCCCTAAATATATACAAGGACTGTTCCTAAAGCTCTCTGTGGCAAGGCTTATCAGAAGCTCTCAACACTTAGAGAAGTTCCTTCTCAGTCTTAAATTGGTACCCCTTATTTCTGACACAATGCCTTCTGGTCCTAGACCATGAGGGGAACATCCTCTTAGCATTTACCCTGTCAAATCCTACACATCATCTTTTTCTGTACCAAATTCAGGTTCAAAGTACTTATTTAAAATGTCAGCTGTCTTCTGGCTCCAATCACAAATTACAACTCTGGTCGTTAATGGGCTCTACTCTCTTCCTTATTATTCTCTTGTCCCTAATGTACTTAGAAACTGCCTGATTGTGGCTTTACCTCGACTATTCCCTCCACCAGAACCTGAACTCCCTTGTAAAATCAAAAAACAATGTCCAACTTGGACTTGATTATGTTTAATGTTCAAGTGTCCAATGCTGCATGTTTGGAACTCTGTACAGCCAGAGTTTTGCTGCACAGAAAGAGGTCTTTGGCTCACTGTGCCCACACTAGTCATCAGGTATCCATTTTGTATCGCCCATTTTTCCAGCATTACCATGCTATGGTGCTTGGGCGATCCTCCAAATACTTAAATATTGTGACAGTTGTACAATCCTTTCAGTACCCACTAGCCTGTTCTTAAATTAATCCCATCTGTCTGTGCAGGGCCCATACCCTCTATTCTCTGCCTGTTCATGTGTTTGTCTAAGTGCCTCTTAAACTTTGTTATCATATCTGCTTCTACCATGTCCCTCCACATTGCATTCCAGACACTTTCCATCCTCTGTATGAAAAAGGCTTTTCACACATCTCCTTTAAACATTCTCCCCGCCCCATCTTAAACCTATAATCAATGTGAACCGAACCCGATATACAAACCACTGAAAAACAGAACCGGAAGTGATGCCAACCACCCCAGCAAACCAAGGCATATAAATAACAAGCAGGACACAACACCAATGCTTCATCAGAGGTGCACTGACGACATTACCCAGGAGGGTGACCAAAATTCTGCAATCAAACACACCAGCTCAGTGAGCAAACCTACCACCGCGTCCATCACCCAAGCTACAAATCTTCGCAGAGTTAGTAGCAGCTGCAGATGCTGGAGAATCTGAGAAAGCAAGGCGTAGAGCTGGATGAACACCGCAGGCCAAGCAGCATCAGAGGAGCAGCAAGGCTGACGTTTCGGGCCGAGACCCTTCTTCAGAAATAGGGGAGGGGAAGGGGATTCTGAAATAAATGGGGAGGGGGGGAGGCGGATAGAAGATGGATAAAGGAGAAGATAGGTGGAGAGGAGACAGACAGGTTAAATAGGCAGGGATGGAGCCAGTAAAGGTGAGTGTAGGTGGGGAGGTAGGGAGGGGATAGGTCAGTCCAGGGAGGATGGACAGGTCAAGCGGTGGGATGAGGTTAATAGGTAGGAGATGGGGGTGGGGCTTGAGATAGGAGGAGGGGATAGGTGGGAGGAAGGACAGGTTAGGGAGGCAGGGACGAGCTGGTCTGGCTTTGGCTTGCAGTAGGGGGGAGGGGAGATTTTGAAGCTTGTGAAGGCCACATTGATACCATTGGGCTGCAGGGTTCGCAAGCAGAATATAAGTTGCTGTTCCTGCAACCTTCAGGTAGCATCACTGTGGCACTGCAGGCGGCCTAGTCTAGACATGTTGTCTGAGGAATGGGAGGGGGAGTTGAAATGGTTTGCAACTGGGAGGTGCAGTTGTTTAGTGCGAACCGAGCGTAGGTGTTCTGCAAAGCGGTCCCCAAGCCTCCGCTTGGTTTCCCCGATGTACAGGAGGCTACAATGGAAAAGCAGGCACAGTATATCACACATTAGCAGATGTGCAGGTGAACATCTGCTTGATGTGGAAGGTCATCTTGGGTCCTGGTGAGGGGGGAGGTGTAGGGGCAGGTGTAGCACTTCCTGCAGTTGCAGGGAAAAGAGCTGGGTGTGGTGGGGATGGAGGGGAGTGTGGACCATGACAAGGGAGTCGCGGAGAGAGTGGTCCCTCCAGAAGGCAGATAAGAGTGGGGACGGAACAATGTCTTTGGTGGTGGGGTCAGAAATCTTCTACAAACCTTCTCAAAACCTTTTTTACAGTACGGTGCCTGCTAGTGGGAAAATAGACCAGTGTCCCAATTGTGAATTCTTTCCTATGATCTTTTTTTAAAATCTCCACCCAACTCGTTTTACAGCTTGATCTTCCAAGCCAAGATCATTTCTTGCTAATATACTGACCTCATCCTTTATTCATGGAACTTCTTTTCCTTTCTGTCTATTATTCAAAAATGTCAAATACGCCTGAATACTTGGTTTTATCTATGATCAGAGAAAAGGCCTTTAGTTTTGTATTTTTTTACTACTTTTTCCAACTCTCATATTTTTACATTTTTCATTGTCTCTCTGGTTGTCTCAGCCA
Source organism: Stegostoma tigrinum (assembly GCF_030684315.1). Lineage (NCBI taxonomy): Eukaryota > Metazoa > Chordata > Chondrichthyes > Orectolobiformes > Stegostomatidae > Stegostoma > Stegostoma tigrinum. Next base: position 48,025,298 of record NC_081360.1, on the reverse strand, counting down.
TAATTGTCATTCTGCACAAATCTCTTTGTCCTTTTCTTTTTAGCTTTCTAAATTTCCCTCACTGAACATTCTCCATCCCCAGATAGAGGCACAAACAAGCACACACACACACACACGCACACACAGACACAGTTTAAAGGCCTCTCTCAAGTCATGGTTACTAAATGTACTGAGTAACAATGCCCTGCTCAAAAGCAACATTTCTGAAAAATCTTTTCTCACACACTGATGTGCTACTTAGTCCATGTAGTCATTTTCATAAAATTAGCTGAAGTTTCATTTCGTAAATGTTGCATTATGTTGCTCAAAATCATAATTGTCCCTAAGTAAAATTAACTTCGTATGTGTGGAATAAGAACAGTAAATGCTGAAAGTACTCAATAGCTTTGATATCATCAATAGAGAGAAAAATTAGGAGTGAATCTTCAGATTTGTATCATTATCAAGCTGGACTTGAAACGGAAACTGTGTGTTTCCCTTGGTTAAATTTGGTGCTTCAATTTCCAGATTGGAGAGAAAAAGACACATTAATTAACACTCAGCCATTTTATATCTTAAACTTTAGTGTTTTGTCAGTTTTGTTCCACAATTGTAAAATAAAATCCTCAACAGAAAATGAACAAAGCCATTTAGTCCATGAACTCGTCAAGTTAACTGTGGCTTCTGGATGTGAGATTGCTCGCTGAGATGGAAGGTTAGTTTTCAGGCGTTTCATCACCATTCTAGGTAACATCATCAGTGAGCCTCCGACAAAGCGCTGGTGTTATGTCCTGCTTTCTATTTATCTGGTTAGGTTTCGTTGGGTTGGTGATGTCATTTCCTGCATTGGTGATGTCATTTCCTGTTCTTTTTCTCAGGGGATGGTAGATTGGCTCCAAATCAATGTGTTTGTTGATGGAGTTCCGGTTGGAATGCCATGCTTCTAGGAATTCTCGTGCGTGTCTCTGTTTGGCTTGTCGTAGGATGGATGTGTTGTCCCAATCAAAGTGGTGTCCTTCCTCATCTGTATGTAAGGATACGAGTGATAGTGGGTCATGTCATTTTGTGGCTAGTTGATGTTCGACATGACCCACTATCACTCGTATCCTTACATACAGATGAGGAAGGACACCACTTTGATTGGGACAACACATCCATCCTACGACAAGCCAAACAGAAACACGCACGAGAATTCCTAGAAGCATGGCATTCCAACCGGAACTCCATCAACAAACACATTGGCTCCAAATCAATCTACCATCCCCTGAGAAAAAGAACAGGAAATGACATCACCAACCCAAGGAAACCTAACCAGATAAATAGAAAGCAGGACATAACACCAGCGCTTTGTCGGAGGCTCACTGATGATGTTACCTAGAATGGTGACGAAACGTCTGAAAACTAACCTTCCAGCTCAGCGAGCAATCTCACATCCAGAACCTCAGCCTGAACTACAAATCTTCTCAAAACTCGCTAACTGTGGCTTATTTGGTAGCAGCATTAGAAACTGAATGTTTTGGATACAAACCCTGCACAAAGAAATATAAGTGCAAAATCTAGGCTGACATTCCAGTAAAATACTGCAAGAGTGCTGCTTTGTTGGACGTACAGTCTCAGATGAGACATTAAATTGGGTGAATCTAAAAGATCCCATTGCAATATCCAAAGAGCTGGCAAGTGACAAATGGTATTCGACTGAAATACTGACTCTTCTATTCTTCACAGGTGCTGCCAGACCTACTGAAGCTTTCAACTTCTTCTGGTTTTAAGAGCAAGGGAGTCTTGGTCAATTATATATTACTCAAAAACATGTTAAGAATTTAGAATTACAGTGCCCTCTGAGGGATATTGCTACATGGTAACTGACCTGATCTTCTGAATGACAACAACTACATTTCAAAATTAACACATTGGCTGTACAGTGCTTTGAGTTATCGTGAGGCATAGAAAGGCAGGATAAAAATGTCCCCATTCCACTACAAATATACGTATTTATCCTGTAAACTAGCTATCTTCAACACAATCCGTTGGACCTCAGCAAAATGTTAACATATTACACCACCATATAAACGGAGGAAAACAGTGTAATTGTACATCCTTGTATCCCACAATTGGTGTATACTGGATGTAGTATTTAATATATCCATATTCTACAAATAATTACATTGTTTAAGCTGCCTTTTTTGCTTTCTCTGACCACCTTTCCTTTTTGCATTGCAATGTTCTTTCAGTTTCCCAATTTCTTCCCCATTTTCTTATTTTTCTGCTTTTAGATGTCTTCCATTTGCCTCTACAGCTGTCAGGCAGATAAGAGATAAGAGAGACATATGGGAGGCAACCACATTGGTGATAACTGGTCTAGCGGTAAGAGACCAGGGATTATGTGCAGGAGGTGGGGGTTGTGTGTCTTAGAATCGACTCATTAGTGACATTTCAGCAGTGAATCAGGGCACTAAAGGGGCATATTTAAACTCTGCAGCTTTTTGAAAAGCTGTTTGGGCTCAATGAGTCACAGAGTTATACAGCACGGAAACAGATGCTTCGGTCCAACCCATCCACCCCGACCAGATAATTGATAGGAAAAAGGACTGTTCCAAGTGCTGATATAACGCTCCCTGTCGCAGTCAGTACATTGCTATAGAAAAGCAAGCATTAGTGAAAACATTTCTCCATAAGAAAGACTAATACTTGTGAATACTGCTTATCTGCCTGCCGGTTAAAAGAATAAAAATACAGGGTCATACCATTGATATATTAGTATAAAGGTCATTGTTAAATGCTCCCTGTAGCATTACAGAAATGCCTCATAACTCTACACTTCTGCAGAACTTCAATTGAGAGATTTTTTAAAAAATCACCGATGGAAACATTTTAAGTCGGTGTAGTCCAAACTGTAAAGAGAGATAACAAGGTGTGGAGCTGGATGAACATAGCAGGCCAAGCAGCATCAGAGGAGCAGGAAGGCTGATGTTTCAGGCCTAGACCCTTCTTCCTGTTTCTCCAGCATCTGCAGATCCCAGTCCCAACTGTACTTTGGTTGTGTTATTCCCTCAGCCCTCCTGTTTGAATTGTTACTTTATTGACCAACCTTCCCTTTGTCATAGAGTCAGAAGTGGGAACGATGATTGCACAATGTTCAGCACGACTTCAGACTTCTCAGATACTAGGGCAGCCAATGTCCATTTGCAACAAGACCTGGATAGCTTGCAGTCTTGAGTAATAAGTGGTAATAGCATTGATGGAGGTGGCAGTCTGATCCATCCCTAAAATCCCAAATCACTTTGCAAAATCCTCTCATGAGAGCAACCAGAGAGAAGCTGCCTTCAGAAGCAGTTGGTGAAAGAAACTGGTGGGGAGTAAGGTGAGTGAAGCAATGCTAGAGTAAGTGGTGATAAAGATAACAGGAAACAAAGTGGGTCAAGACTGGGAAATAAGGCCAAGTGCCTGATGGTGGGTAGGTGAGGTTCTAATCTGAGGCAAAAAGGCTTCTGGGAGGGAGTTACAGCTGGTGATGATGGGGGAGGAAAAAAAAAAGAGAAGCTGTGGGGAAGAATGGGAAAAGAGGAGATAGAAAGGGGAAATGAGGGTCTGCAGAAGTGTGGAAAGGGTGTGAAAGCAAGGGCATAAACAGTTTTAACCTTTTAAACAAGGGTAATACCTAACTGAGAACAAGAAAGTTGAATTAATAATTTGCAAAGAATTCAATGTAGAATCTCTAGATTAAAGCTGAAAGACTTCAGGTGCTACAAAAAGGAAGAAATTTAATGAATGTGATCGCAATAAATGTCAGTTATGTGCTTTTGTGCAGTGTCTGTGTTAGAGACAAACATACAACAATTTAGTTGTGACCTAACAAGCCACCAGAAAGCATATGTTTACAGTGATGGCTTTTTGTATAGAGAAGTGTGTCAGTTCTTTTCCAAAAGCAATATTTGTTATTAGGTTATGACTATAGTTTTGTGCTGATTTAAATACTGTGACGAGGAAATTAGGTTCCCTATGTGTTGAAGTGTTGAGCGGTGATGATTAATGAGGATATGCATTAATTCTTCTCGTTCTATCCTATTGCTAAGGGGCAGTGAAGGCCCAGTGGTAGCCCAAATGGTATATAGCTAGGCTATTAATCCAGAGACCCAAGTAAAATTCTGGGAAAACCGGAAGAACTGCGGATGCTGTAGATCAGGAACAAAAAGAAGTTGCTGGAAGGGCTCAGCAGGTTCTGAGGAAGTGTCAACGGTCCTGAAAAGTTAACTTTGATTTTTCTTCCTCGGTGCTGCCAGGCCTGCTGAGTTTTTCCAGCAACTTCTGTTTTTGTTCGTAAAATTCTGGGATGCCAGATTCCAATCTTTTACGGAATTTTTTAAAATAGAATTCCTACAGTGTGGAAATCTTGCCATGGCAGATGGTAGAACATCCATTCAATTAAAATAAAATCTGGAATTAAAAGGCTAACAATGACCCATCGGGGTTCACTAATGTCATTTAGGGAAGGAATCTACCAGCCTTACTTTAGTTCAGCCTAAATGGGACTCCAGACTCATAGCAATGTGGCTGTCTCTTCATTGTGTCTGGCCAATCTGGAAATTCTCGCCTAGATCCTATGCAGAACAAAAAGGAGTGATCGCATCATCAAACGAAGGAATTAAAGGGACTGCGAAAGGAGCCAAAGAGTAGTCCTTGGAGGAGAAAATAATTATTTTATGTCCCTAAGTGGCATGTAACATTACTGTCACACAAGGACCATCTCCAACAAGAGAGAATCTAACCATCGCCTCTTGACATTCAGTGGCATTACCATTGTTAAACACGTCACTATCAACATCCTGGGTTATCATTCACCACAAAAATGAAGTGGACAACCCAAATAAATACTGTGGCTACAAGTATATGTAGAAATTGTGCAACTAAGTTACATCCAAGCTCTTCAAAAACCCTTTTACCATCTTCAAGGTATAAATTAAGAATGTAACAATACTCTTCACTTGTCTGGGTGAGCTACCAAGGTCGAAAACATGTCTTTGATTGTTCCAGGTACAGTACAAACAATATCCAACAGCAAGAACTATTCTGCCATCTGTATCAGATACACACTTCAACTTACAATAATGACAATAGGCAGAATATTCCCTGCTCTTGCTTGATGTGAATAATGGGAAAATATCAATTGGAAAAATATGGCAATATTGGAAAAAAAAATTCTTGAGTCAAAATGTCCATTTCCATCAAAGGTTTTTAACAGAACAGACTCTATGACAAAGGGAAGGTTGGTCAATAAAGTAACAACTCAAACAGGAGGGTTGAGGGAATAACACACCAGTGTGCAATGAGGGACCTATTTGCATGCATTAACACCTCATTACTACCTATTCTCACCTCATTTACATGCAGATTGCTAATTTGATGGGGAGAAGCTGGATGGCAACAATTCTCAACATGAAACTCTGAACAGATTCCCAGAGCTCCCCACATCCTCTATTGGGCCTCCAGTCCTCAACACTTACATTTGATGTTCAGTGATCGCCTGCATCCTTCATCCACAAAGGTTAGCACAATACATGCACCAGCCTCACTACATCCTCATGGCATATCTCAGATTCACCATAAAGCAATTTAGCACTTTGGAGAGCACAACATCCTTCATTGCAATTCTGCTGTCAGGCCACTTGCACACAACTAGGTACCCATCTCAGAGCTGGCAGTCTGTTTTCTCAGCACTTAGTAGGATGCTCATTGCATCTCTGCTTTACCTTGTCTTTTGCACATTGTCATGTCATTCACAATTTATAGCCCCACAGTGCTTCTGTCTTGCGTTGCTCTTAGTACAGGCACAAAGCCAAATTGTTTGTCATGTTTGCCAATAATGATCAGTCAAGGATGGACATATTGCTGTACAGCACTTTACTACATTGTCTCAACTACAGCATGTGTCAGGAATTTATGTGGTAAATATATTAAGTGGGCTTCAACCAAGTGACTATGGCACAGTTTAAGACAACCAGTCCTCAATTAAGGGTAGTGATCGCAGTCAGGGCCTCCCACCACACTCAGCCAAGGGCAGTGTTTGATCTCAGTTCAGGAGCTTCAAGTGATTAGGATCATGAGTTCCATCTCACTGCAGACTGGGCACTGGGTCACAGTCAGTCTTGTAGATGCAGAGCAATTAGTTCAGGGAGTAGTAGTAACAAGTCAGTCAAGGAAAAGTTCGATCTAAGTCAGTCAAGGAGAAGTTCAATCAGTGATAATGGGAACTGCAGATGCTGGAGAATCCAAGATAATAAAATGTGAGGCTGGATGAACACAGCAGGCCCAGCATCATCTCAGGAGCACAAAAGCTGACGTTTCGGGCCTAGACCCTTCATCAGAGAAGTTCAATCAGTTGGGAACGCTGTTCCAAGTCAGTCATGGGGCTGGATAACAATCATCCCTCTCTATTCACTGAAAGTCAAAGGTGTTTGTTAAGGGTGACTGCTATGGTGGGCAAATTGGGAAGCCAATTGTGGGGCGGTATGCTGGGACACAGGAGGCAATAACTGTGACAAGGGCAACTAAACAGAAGGGTGGGAGATGCTAATTATTAGAGGGTATACATTACTGCAGAAGTGGGGTGGGGGTGTTGGTGCAGTGTTTCATAATGGGGCTTGGCATAACTAACTCAATGCCCAGGGTTCAGGGGTAAAGTGGGAAGACGAAGACTTAAATTAATACTTGAGTGGGAACATTGCTAAACTCTGAACTGATGGGGTTGACAGGGAGTGCAAGGAAGATTTGGAGTCTCACCTAGATTTACAGGCTGAGCCTATGGTTCATTCTGCAAAACATGTTCTGTATTGAATTCCATTCTCATTCAAATTGCAAATATGCAAAGGAAGTGAAAAACAGCTGCCACTGCACCAGCAGTCGGTGGAGTGAGGTCTTTTTCTGCCTGAGGATGCAAACTTTACATGTAAGTTATGTGAGGCACTTCAAATGACAAATGCATTAATCAGGCAATTTCACAGTACAGTTTTAAGTCACTTGTAACATAGCATATGCTGCATTCACTGGATTAAGGTCCACTGGAATAGGCATTCCATGGCCTTTCTTGTCAGAGTCTTCAATATTTCAATGTATCAAGGACTACACTAAAGTGTAATCTGTGAGAGATTTAACTACTGCATGTTCACATTACAAATGACTTATTCTATTTTTGATATTCCCCACACAGGTTCATTGCAACAGTGACAGATGGATTCAGATACAGCAGGATTATTTGTCACAGTAGTGGTGGCGCAAAGGCAAGATAAATTGAGATACAAATGTGCAAGCAAGTCTAGGGCCATTAGCAATCTCCAGTGTCTATCAAACAGCCTCTACAGGAAGAAGTCACAGCTGCAAGTTGCCTCAGGAAATGGAGGAAGCCCAGAGTCTATAGTCTTGGATGTCATTTCTTACAGATCAGTAAAATATTGACAACCCAGAGTGAGTTGTCCTGAAACATCCTCACTGAGCTGCTTGCAGTATGCATCAGTGTGTCACTTAATTCTTAGGTGCTCTGCTGGCAGCAGTCTTCAAAGGAGGAAGATGGGATCATATAGCTGGAGAACATCACCTTCACTATGACTGAAATGCCACCCAATTCCAAAAAATGCAAGGTGGGTGAGATAATCATTTGTGACCATAAATTTGTTTTTGATCAAAAGTCAAGTAGTGCCAGATTACCACCAAAAGCAAATGCAGCTCTTCTGTTTCTTTGTCATCACTCTTCTTGTTTCTGAATAAAAAAGTAACATTATCAACTGCTTGAAGGCCTTCCAACCTGCGATTTTTCTCACATTGAACAGTGAGATGTTATGGGCATTCAGATGGGCCTCTTGCATGATATGTCATAACACTTGCAGTTGCAATTACTATAACAGATCAGACAGGTGATAATGTAAAATGGCATTAAATTTACTGGATGTGAGATTCTATTTGCTTGCAGAAGCTTTTCTTATTCAGTTCCCTTCAAATACTCGTACCGTGAAGATCTACTATGGTTGACAGCATGTAAACTGGATAAAAACCAAAAGAACTGCAGAGGCTGTAAATCAGGAACAAAAACAAAGTTGCTGGAAAAGCTCAGCAGGTCTGGCAGCAACTGTGAAAGAGAAAACAGCCTTCACGTTTCAGGTCGGGTGACCCTTCCTCAGAAACGGACATAAAAAGTAAACTCTGTTTTCTTGTTCACAGATGCTGCCAGGCCTGCTGAGTTTTTCCAGATAATTTGTTTTTGTTTAGCATTAAACTGGTGTACTTCTGACCTATAAATATTGGGGAAGCACAAATCATGGATGGTCCCTACAGCAGTAAATGCTTCCACCACTAACAAGTCCAAAATAGTGAGACAGTAGTTTGGTCTATATATGTAAGGCTATAGAAGAAGCTTCTCCTGTTAATAGAGTAAGAGGTAAGTTTCATTTCAGTTACACATACGTCATTTCCACCAGCAGTCACAGGAATAAAATTGTTCCCATTACTGTTCCCTTGCAAATTTCAACAGAAGTTTTATGGTGGATGAAGAGCAGGCTGGATTTCTCAATGTCATTACACAGGTCTGGAGCAAAGAGATTTTGACTTAATCATAGTTTATCCATTTACAGAGTTAAAAACAGACCATTAATGTCCACTAGCAGCATACCTAAAGTGCAAATGGCAGGAATATATTGATCAATTAGCATGTTAAAGAGAAAAGCACATGATAATGTTTCAATATGAACCTTCAGTGATTTCTTTCTCTTTCAGATGCTGACTAGCCTGAATTCTGAGCTTTAGTTTTTGACTGACTTCACACAAAAAACTTAAACAGCAAATTCATTCTAAGTGAGTGAATTTAATGAAGGGTATATGATAAATATTTGCAAAAGTTAGAAGCCAGCATTTCAAACTAACTTAGGAATTAAGCAAAGGCAATACATAAAGTATATCCAGTGACAAATGTATTATTGTAGTAGAAAGGAGCTTTAATCACTAACACTGCAAAATGCATTTATAAATATCTAAAGAGGTCAACTGTAAAGGAATAAAAGCAAACCACTGAGGTGGATCTCCTAGTTGTATACAGAAATCAAAATTCTGCCAAAAAGCATAAATTTGTGCTTCTGCATCACACGCATCCAGATCATGAACTCTCATAATACAGACATGAAACTACTTATTCTCACAACAAATGTCCACCTATTCATGCTTTCAATAAATCACAGTACCCTAATCTTTATCTTTTAATGAAAAGAACCACTTCTGAATTATAATAAAAGCTGCCCACAGTGACAGTTACTGTATCATACACACGTCTTTAAATTCTGTAATCAGCAACCACCAGGTGCCATATCACATTCAACACACCACAGTCAGTCAATACAGACATCCCCAAACACACCAAGACTGTTTTTGTCAAATGTTTTATTGACTGTAAACATCTGGAGTACTGTAAAACATGCATTATCTGTAGATTCAGAATGGAGCAAGTGGTATTGTCTTTTCTGTCAAATATGTCAGATTTGGCATCTCATGATGGAGATTAATGAAGTATCATGAGAGTAATATGGTTCTTGAAATGTTCCAATTTAGAGTAGAGCTCTAATCTTAAATTAAAGCTGTCGACATTTAGTGAACCTACATTTTCATTGGAATAACATTATCTCAAACCAGAACAAACATGAGGGGTATAATTAAAGGAAGGACAGGCTGTCCCTAGACAGGTCTGAATCATGATTTACAGCCAAATATATCCAAAAGAAATTAACAGAAAATTCAATAATAGTTCAGTTGCTTGAGAACATAGTTAAATCCACAAATATAATATTAATAAGCAGAATCCTGTCAAAGTTCCAATTTATGCAAATTGTTGCCAGTTAACAAACTGTCCTTATATAGTCCCTGATACAGTTAAGTCCTTTTATTTGCATGTTTGAATGTCTACAACTTCATGGCCATTATGTTCTATTGTTTATGACAGGAGTCAGCTGTACGCTAAATTCACTTCTTTTTTGCTTGCTGGGGAGTATTGAATTTGAAAAAGATAATGTCTCCATCTTCAACAACGTAATTTCTGCCTTGTTGTCTGTATTTTCCAGCACTCTGAAAACAATTACAAAATGGATATAGTTAAAACAATCACAACATAAATTATGTACAAATATACATTGCTTTCATAAACAATTCAGTTTCAGCTTATCTCCCAACCCAAACAAATCTAGCAGCAATTTTATTCATTCTGCAATTAGTTTCCAAGATCTGAAATGAACAAACAGGAAGCATAAGAGATTTTACAAAAGGCATATAATTTGAGAATATTTCTTCCGTTTTTAAAAAAAAATTGAAATTTTCAGTTTTACAATCAAATAAGCAACTCAAAAAATGCAGCAAATGTATAAGTGAGATACCAGAACAAAATCAAAACTCATAATTAAAGACACTTCTGAAATAAAGGAAAAAGATTTGCATTTTGTAGCATTTTTCACACCACCAGATATCTCAAAGTGTTTTACAATCAGGCAAGCAATTCTGAACTGTAGCTATTGTAATGTAGGAAATGTAGGCCACTGCCATTTTGTGCACAGTCATCAACAGCATGATGACAAGTTTATCTGTTTCTGTGATGATAACTGAAGTATAAATAATTAACCAAGACACCAGGAGGAAGACCCCTGCTCTTCTACCTAGTGACATAGTCCTTTTCATCCACCTGAGCTGGCAGACAGGGCCACAGTTTACTGACTCAACAGAAAGATAACATCTCCAACAGTGCAGCACTCTTTCAGCGCTGCATGGGTCTGTCATGCTTTACTTTGTGCTCAAACTGTGGAGAAGAATGGGACTCAGGCAAGAATACAAATGAATTATGGCTTACACTGAATTATCTTAATAAAGATTTAATAATACATATTCTTCCCCAAAGTTAAATTACAATACAAGAAAACTATAAAATTAATTAATCAGCTAGGATCTGAGTGGTACTTTTGGACTGTTTAGACTGTTAATCTAGAAACCCAGGTAATGTCCAGGGTCCCCGGTTCAAATCCCACACGGCAGATGACAGAATTTGAACTCAGTAAAAAAATCTGGAAGATTTAATGATGATCATGAAAACATTGTCAATTGTTGGGGGAAAATGAAACATCTGGTTCACTAATGCCCTTCATGGAAAGAAACTGCCATCCTTACCTGGTCTGGCCTACATGTGACTCCAGGCCCACAGCAATGTGGTAGACTCTTAAATGTCCAATGGGCAAATAGGGTCAGGCAGTGAGACCCTCAACTCGCGAGCAAATATTCTCTGTAGGAGGGCTATTGTATTACTAAAGTAAACCTTAGCTGGGTTGCAGACATCAGAGATCTACAAATTCTGCTACAGGCAATCTTGAATCTTTAGTCTAAAATGGGATTTAAGTTAACTCTTCCAAAATTTTCCACCTATCTTCCTCAAAACATGCCTGGTAACAACACAAATGGCAAAACAAAGACTGGAAAATCACTGCTTAGAATCAGAGATGCCAATTTGAGGTTGTCCACTCCAAAGTATGTTTATGGTGCTCATCTTACCCATTCCTTTTTGGAAAGTTTAGTCCAATAATGTTTAATATTGAAAAGAAAAACAGCAATTTTATTTCCTCATTTACCAGCTGAAAATAAGTCATCTGCACAAACTGTAAGATATACGCGAGTTTCAAGTTGCTTTTATGACAAAATTGTTTGCGCATTCGTGATTATGATAAGCAGAACTCTTATCAATTTGACACTTAAATTACAGATATAGAAATAACAAAACATGTGTATAACAGACAAATATAGTTCAAAGAAAATTCAAGTGAAAATCTGCAAAAACATGATATATAAATAAATATGGCGTTCAAATAGCAATAAATACATTAAAGAAAAATATATTTTAATAGAATATCAATATACATTTAAAATGTTCTGCAAAGTGCAACAGCATTACTTAGATACTATTTCTTAATTTGTAGACTCCGGTTTTTTGTCTGTACTAATCAAAAGACCAACTGTCCTAATATTCAAGAAACGACTTAGTCTAAGCTTTTTACATTGCAGAAAAATATTTTAAAAAATTAATGACGATTTGTGAATCCTAAATATGTATTAAGCTAGATAGTGTGCAATCAGTTCATTTGCACTTGAAAGCAGCCATCTGGAAAGGCCAGCATTTCACAATCAGATATGACGGCTAATAATGCAACATCCCTGTTGACTACAAAGCCCTACCAGAACCATTCAAAGTGAAGTTCATAGACCAAACATTAAGTGTTATTAGTCAAACCAGTAGTGCAAAATGCTTTCCTTTATTGATTTTTCCAGATAAACCTAAATTTATGGAGGAGATATAATGTAAGTCCCTTTAAATGGCTCTTATGATATCCTTCAAAAGTATATTTCTTCATACAAATTATTTTCTATGATGCATGTCAATATAAATTTATTTTGAATTCAAAATAACATACCATATAGCACCGTAAGCTCAACAGAAAATTGCGAAGTGCTTAACAAATATAGAAAAAAAAGATGAAATTTATGAAAGATTATGGGTTGTGACAGAAGCTCGATTGTAGAAGTAGATTTTAAGGATGCTTTTGAAGAGAAGGAACAAGCAAGACTTAGGTTGAATATTGTCGAGGCATAAGCAGGCTTTACTTCTAATTATTGAATGAAAAGAAAGCAGGAACCATAGGAAGTTACAATCACAGCAGCAAATGTCATTGACTGAAACAAAGGGCTGAACAACGGAAAATACATAATTGTTGCTAAAGCCAATAAATGATTCAAACATGGAGTTGTTACTCCATATATTAAGCCATTGAGCCAGTTGAGGGTAAAAGACATTACATGAAAGCTAGTAAGACATTACATGAAAGCTAGTAAGTATAACTAACTTACTTAAAAATAGAATTATGTTACATGATTTTGGTTAAATTTATTTTGAAAGACAAAGCACAAGTGCCCTTATTTCAGCTTTATTTGTGTCCTACTTCATTGCTTCTCATAGGCCTTTAGTAGGATAATCTTTATCATAAATGTTTCTTAAATAAACTTGGAAAAACTTAACAGGGTCACATGTTCCTCACACCCAAAAGAAAACTGCCAACTATTCAATGTTATCTGTTTGACAAGATGACTGTGGCACAGCAAAATCGAAAAATCCCAGAGTAAGGGATAGTTTTGAAAAGTCCAGAAAATAGTATTGTTGTGATCAAGTAATCCAACAGCTTCAAGCAAAATGGAAGATCAGTGATGATTGCACTTAAACTAGCAATTGTGTTCCAAAGTAATTAACTAAGTTAGATAGTATGCTATCACCTGAAGCTTTACATTTTTGATTGAGGCAGGTATGAAACCTTGGGCATTCCTTGATTTGCCATTTATGATTATTGCTAGCCACATGTTGGAACTGGAGGGGACTGACAACCGAATTACTACTGTACTAGCAATAGGATTTACACATAATGTACTAGCTCTTCTATTCCCTCTCAGGTATTGCAGACCTGGCAGAGATGAGCATTGCACAGAAAGGTGCAGGAAGCTCAAGTGAAACAAAAAAGGCAAAGAGAGAAGTTTAAATTAAAGATCGTAAAATGCAAATAAAATCTAGAAATACTTTTAAGTATGTTAGTGAAACTTGCTAAAGCATTCAGAAAGCTCTAGCTGCTAATTGAGCCATGCAGTAAAATAATATAAACATAACACTGATTAATGTAGAATCTGCAAAAGGTTTTCTGAATCCTTTGAACATTTAGATTTAAAGTAATGGTAAAAGTGTGACTTAATTCAACATTTTCCTTAGGAATGTTTACCAAATCATATGTGCATCCTCACCTCAGGAAGCAATTCAAACATTTGCAGTCAGAGGCTCCCTTAGCTTTTCTCAAGACATAGTGGAAGGCTATGACTGTCACGCAACTATCAACTACAAAGTATTTTACCAGTTTAAAAACCTGTTGGATACATTTCAAGCAGTTTGGATATCACTGCAAAATAATTTTCAAAATCAACCTACCAAGTAACAGAAAACATTTCATAACGGAATAATGAAAAGTTAACCTCACATTTTTATGTGATTACATTATAAATCAAAATTATGCATTGATGAATTCAAAAGCCAATTATTAAATAAAGCCAGCACAGGATTACAGAAATCAAATCTCCTGCTAAATAGGCAAACTGATAGAATTCCTATAGTGTGCAAGCAGACCATTTGGCCCATTCTGTCTACACCGACCCTTCAATGAGCATCCCACCCAGACATATCCCCTATACCATCTCTGAAATCCTGCATTTTCCACCTAACCTGCATATTGCTAGACACTATGGGAAATTTAGCTTGGCCAATTCGTCATGTGCACATCTTTGGACTGTGGGAGGAAATCAGAGCACCCGGAGGAAACCCACGTAGACACGGGGAGAACATGCAAAGTCCACACAGCGTCGCCCAGGGCTAGAATCAAACCTGGGTCCCTGGTACCATGAGGCAGCAGTGCTAACCACTGAGCCGCCATGCTTGAGAAATATGTTTACACATTTCTCCTTTTGCACTCAGAAAAAGGTTCCAGATATAGCCGATCCTTGCTGTCCTGTCAACTTGGCCATGGGAAGATTTGCCTTGTCTGAATTTAACTAATCCACAGCTCCTGCTGTATCGCCATGCTGAAAATAGTGCAACCAATAAGCATTCTCTTCTCAAGCCATATAAATCACTCTTTCCTTTCCAATGTATATGTTTCAGTCCTGATGAATGGAAAGCGAAAAGCTTCAACTTTGCTTCTTTTCAGCGGTGGTTAGGTTGGGAACAACAATTATTTGGACATATGTAAGTTGTTATGTAAGTGGGTAAATAATTAACAGATGAGCATAATGTAGAAAATGTGAACTTGTCCAATTTGGTAGGATGAACAAAAAAGCACTAGATTATTTAAATGGAGAGAGACTGTAGACCTGGAGGTACAGAGGGATCTGGATGTTCTGGTACACAAACAACAAGAAGTTAGTTTGCAGTACAGATGATCAGAATGACCAATGCAATGTTTATTGCAGGAGGGGGTGGAATGTTAGTGTAGGGAATTTTACTGCGGTTGTATGTGACTGTGGAGTGACAACATTTAGAGTACTGTGTTAAATTTTGGTCTCCTTTGAGAAAGGGAGACTATTATTTATTTTAATTATAAAATATCACCAATATTTAATATTTAGTACCAGAGGACTGGAAGATTGCAAATGTTGTGCCCTTCTTCAAGAAGGGCCTTAGAGATGACCCAGGTAATTATAGACCTGTGAGCCTGACATCTGTTGTAGGAAAAGTTTTGGAAAGGATTATAGGAGATAGGATTTATAATCATCTAGCAACCAACAATTTGATTGGAGATAGTCAACATGGATTCGTCAAGGGCAGGTCGTGTCTCACAAACCTCATTGAGTTTTTTGAGAAGGTGACCAAGCATGTGGATGAAGGTAGGGCAGTTGACGTGGTGTACGTGGACTTCAGTAAAGCCTTTGATAAGGTTCCACATGGTAGGCTATTGGAGAAAATAGAGGCACAGGATTGAGGGAGATTTAGCAGTTTGGATTAGAAACTGGCTTTCTGTAAGAAGGCAACGAGTGGTGGTTGATGGAAATGTAGAGGAGACATTGGGGAAGTGAAACACAAAAACTGGGTGATTATAAATACTGAAGTCCACGTACACCACGTCAACTGCCCTACCTTCATCCACATGCTTGGTCACCTTCTCAAAAAACTCAATGAGGTTTGTGAGACACGACCTGCCCTTGACGAATCCATGTTGACTATCTCCAATCAAATTGTTGGTTGCTAGATGATTATAAATCCTATCTCCTATAATCCTTTCCAAAACTTTTCCTACAACAGACGTAAGTCTCACAGGTCTATAATTACCTGGGTCATCTCTAAGGCCCTTCTTGAAGAAGGGCACAACATTTGCAATCTTCCAGTCCTCTGGTACTAAATATTATAAATATTTTAACATCTGTGGAGGCAGGGGAGAATAAACAATAGGAAGGGATAGATCTTAAGAGAGAGAAAAACAGTTGGACAGAAAAGAAGTGGACAAAGACCAGCCTAGCAGAATGAATAGCTGTTAATGAGGACTATTAGTAGCAAACAATGGGTTGTGTATGGTAGCCATGTGATGGCAAGGCCCGGTATATGGGGGTGGGGAATATATGAGGAATGGTGCTCAAGCCCTGAAATTGTTGAACTTGATATTAAATGCAGAAGACTGCAGGATTCCCAAGTGGAAAATGAGATGCTGTTCAGAGCACTGCAGACAGAGATGTTGGTCAAGCAACCCAGTAGTGTGTTGGAATGTCAAACAACAGGAAGCTCAGGGTCTTGACTGTGGACCGAACGCAGATGTGTTCTGCAAAGCGGTCACCCAGTTTTTGTGTTTCACTTCCCCAATGTCTCCTCTACATCATGTCAGCTACGTAAAAACCATCCTTTTCCTCGCTACCATCATTTCTTAAGAAGGTGTGCTGAACCCTAAAAGTCATCTCTGATTTCTCTCCACAAATGCCATCAGACCTGCAGAGTTTTCCAGCAATTTCTGTTTTGGTTTTTGATTTCCAATATCCAATATCCACAGTTATTTTGGTTTTCTGTCTAAGGATATAACTGTGTTTGAAGCCACTCAGAGAAGGTTCATGCAATCCATTTTGAAATGAAGGACTAATTTTATAAAGAAATGATGATTTTAGAATGGATGATTGGATTTTAGAAGAATCAGAAGTGATCTTGTTAAAACATATAAAATCCTGAGGGGACCTGACATGGTGGATTCTGAGAGAATGTTTCCCATAGTAGAAAGGTCTAGAACAAAAGGACACAGTTTAAGAACAAAATGTCTTGCTTTTAAGACAGTGAAAAGTTTTCTTTTCTTTCAGAACGTTTATAGGACTGTGGAACTTTCTTCGCTAGAAAATGGTTTTCGCTAAGTTAACATATACTCTTGTTCTTAAGTCTTCTGTTTTTATCATACACTTAGGATATTCTAAAGTGCTTTATAGAAAGTGAAGTAGTCATGAAGCCTTGCCACTATTGAAATGTAGAAAAACATGGAGACAACCTATTCAGAGCAATGTCATGCAAACAGGACACAGGGTTTGAGGGCGACAAAGCTGCAAATAATCCAGGCTTCTTTCTTTTACATCCAAATGACTGGCAACAGATCAAGATAGTCAAGAGGCAGGTACTTCTGGTTTGTCAGCCAATGGTGACACATAATTGTTACTTCCTAGGCTGGACATATTTTTAAAAATAATGAACCAGATAATACTACCCTTTAGAGATAAGATTTTATTACAGCAGTACTTGTCAAGTTACAAACATATATTGGCCCTAAGGAATGTGACAACTGGAGAAAGAATTCAGGAAATGGCAAACTTTAGCACCCATGTCTGTGCCACAACAGATCTTCAATCCTAACTTTTTTAACAGGTTGATCATACTTTGAGATGCACCCACTCTGTAAGTTGATGCTGAAGGAGATAACAGAAGATATCACAATTTAAGATATTTACGCAAATATCTGAACAGCAATAGCTGACAATATAATGGGAAATCTAAATCTATTTTTCATACCATTAATAGTCTACATTAAAAACAATGTAGTTTAAGTGGATCATAAAACAAACGTGTTATGACTTGCAAACAATATTTACTTTTATTATTTTGCTCACCAATCAGGTTCATATATGGGAATAGCTAGTTAGAACATCATCAATTTTATAATTTACAACAAAACTTAATATATTGCAAAATCAGAATCTGAAAAACTGGAATCTTTTAGTTGTGCCACAAGTCGAGAAAAATTATCTACTATGATCATAAAGCAGGTGCAGAATAAGGCCATTCTGCTCCACCAATATTTAATATTTAGTACCAGAGGACTGGAAGATTGCAAATGTTGTGCCCTTCTTCAAGAAGGGCCTTAGAGATGACCCAGGTAATTATAGACCTGTGAGACTTACGTCTGTTGTAGGAAAAGTTTTGGAAAGGATTATAGGAGATAGGATTTATAATCATCTAGCAACCAACAATTTGATTGGAGATAGTCAACATGGATTCGTCAAGGGCAGGTCGTGTCTCACAAACCTCATTGAGTTTTTTGAGAAGGTGACCAAGCATGTGGATGAAGGTAGGGCAGTTGACGTGGTGTACGTGGACTTCAGTAAAGCCTTTGATAAGGTTCCACATGGTAGGCTATTGGAGAAAATAGAGGCACAGGATTGAGGGAGATTTAGCAGTTTGGATTAGAAACTGGCTTTCTGTAAGAAGGCAACGAGTGGTGGTTGATGGAAAATATTCCGCGTGGAGTCTGGTTACTAGTGCCTCAAGGATTTGTTTTGGGACCATTGGTGTTGGTCATTTTTATAAATGACTTGACACAGGCATAGGTGGATGAGTTAGTAAGTTTGCAGATGACAGCGGGGAGTGGACAGTGTGGAAGAATGTTGCAGGTTGCAGGGAGGCTCGGATAAACTGCAGAATTGGGCTGAAAGGTGGCAAATGGAGTTCAATGCGGATAAACGTGAGGTGATTCACTTTGGGAAGAATAAGAGGAAGGCAGAATACTGGGTCAATGGAAAGATTCTTGGTAGTGTGGATGTGCGGAGGGATCTTGGTATCCATGTACATAATAGATCCCTGAAAATTGCCGCCCAGGTTGGTAGTGCTGTTAAGAAGGCTTATGGTGTGGTAGGTTTTATTGCTAGAGGGATTGAGTTCCGGAGCCGATGTCATGCTGCAACTGTACAAAACGCTAGTCCGGCCTCACCTGGAAAACTGCATTCAGTTCTGGTCGCCCCATTACAGGAAGGATGTGGGAGCATTGGAAAAGGTGCAGAGGGGATTTACCAGGATGTTGCCTGGTCTGGAGTGCAGGCCCTATGAAGAAAGGCTGAGGGACTTGGGTCTGTTCTCATTGGAGAGAAGGAGGAGAAGAGGGGATTTAATAGAGACATACAAGATGATCAGAGGATTAGATAGGGTGAACAGTGAGAATCTTTTCCTGAGGATGATGACATCAGCTTGTACGAGGGGGCATAGCTACAAATTGAGGGGTGATAGATACAATACACATGTCAGAGGCAGGTTCTTTACTCAGAGAGTGGTAAGGGTGTGGAACACCCTGCCTGCCAATGTAGTTAAGTCAGCCACATTAAGGGCATTTAAACAGACCTAGGATAAGCATACGAATATTGATGAGATAGTGTAGGGGGATGGGCTTAGATTAGCTCACAGGTCAGCGCAACATCGAGGGCCGAAGGGCCTGTTCTGCGCTGTATCATTCTATGTTCTATGTTCTAATGGCTGATATGTTCAACAGCCCCACTCCCCTGCCCTGAATCACCCTTGAATCCCTTATTAATAAAGAACCTATCTATCCCAGTCTTAAATACACTCAACGACTTGGCTTCCACAGCCATTTGCGGCAATGAGTTCCACGCCACCACCACACTCTGGCTGAAGAAATTCCTCCTCATCTCAGTTCAGAAAGATTTTCCCTTCACACTGAGGCTGTACCCTTGGGCATAGTCTCTCCCACTAATGGAATATCTTCTCCTTGTCTACTCTATCCAGACCTCTCAGTATTCTGTAAGTTTCATTGTGTGTTTCAGAATGTGAATCCATTGATGATTGTCAGAAAAACCCATCTGGTTTACTAGTATCCTTTAGGGAAGGAAACTGCCACCCTCACCTGGTCTCGCCTACATGTGACCCCAGATCTACAGCAATGTGGGTGACTCTTAATTGTCCTTTGGGCGATTAGGGATGGGCAATAAATGCTGCCTGGCCAGTGATGCCCTCATCCTGTGAATGAATAAAGGGGAAATTGCTCACAATTGCTCTGGCCAGAGCTTTACATATCCTTAGCAGTACATTCATATTCTTGCATTCCAGCTCTCTTGAAATGAATGCCAGCATTGCATTTGCCTTCCTAACTGCCAACCGAATATGCATGTTAATCTTAAGAGAATCGTGAACCAGGAGTCCAAAGTCCCTTTATACTTCAGATTTCTAAAACCATTCCGCATTTAGTAAATATTCTATGCCTCTGTTCTTCCTACGAAAGTGCATTGCTGCACATCTTCCCACACTGTATTCCATCTGCCACTTCCTTACCAATTTACTTTAAAGGAAGCATTTATCAAGGCTAGGAGGCTGGGAATACACGAAGCAAGATAAATCACATTTACTGGCTCTCCTTTGCCTAACTTGCTCATTCCCTCCTTAAAGAATGCTAACATTTGTCAGGCATGACGTCCCTTTGACGAAACCGCGCTGACTCAGCCCTATTTTATAAGGCACTTCCAAGTATGCTGTCTTTAATAACGGACTCTTAAAATCTTACAAGGAAAGTCGAACGAACCTTAAACAAGGAGTCAGAAGGGCTAAAAAGGGGTCATGAAAAGTCATTGGCCAACAGGATTAAGGAAAATCCCAAGGCCTTTTATACATAAATAAAGAGAAAGAGGATAGCCAGGGAGAGGGTTAGCCCAATCAAGGACAGGGAAGGGAATTTGTGTGTGGAGCCAGAGGAAATGGGCGAGATAATAAATGAGTACTTTGCGTCAGTATTCACCATAGAGAAGGATTTGGTGGAAACTGAATCTGGGCAAGTGCGCGTAAATATTTTGGGTCATGTTGAGGAGATATTGGGGGTCTTGAAAAACATCAAGGTAGACAAGTCCCCTGTGCCTGATGGTATATGATGTGGAATATGGAGAGAGGCAAGGGAAGAAATTACTGTGGCCTTGAGGGAAATTTTCATATCCTCACTGTCTACAGGGGAGGTGCCAGAGGATTGGAGAATAGCCAATGTTGTTCCTTTGTTTGAGAAGGGTGCCAAAAATAATCCAGCTAATTACAGGTCGGTGAATCTTACTTCAGTGGTAGGGAAATTATTGGACAGGATTCTTCGAGACAGGATTTACTCCCTCTGGGAATCAGTGGGCATATTAGCGAAAGGCAACATGGTTTTGTAAAAGGGAGGTTGTGTCTCAGTAACTTGTCTGAGTTTTTTGAGGAAGTGACAAAGATGATCGATGAGCATAGGGCAATGGATGCTGTCTGCATGGACTTCAGTAAGGCCTTTGACAAGGTCCCTCGTGGCAGGCTGATACAGAAGGCAGAGTCGCACGGAGTCAGAGGTGAGCTTGCAAGATGGATAAAAAATTGGCTCGGTCATAGGAGACAGAGGGTTGCAGTGGAATGGTGTGTTTCTGAATGGAGGGCTATGACTAGTGACATTCCTTAGGGATCAGTGTTGGGACCTTTGCTGTTTGTTTTATATATATATATATAAATGATTTGGAGAAGAATGTAATTGGTCTAATTAGTAAGTGTGCCAATGATACAAAGGTTGGAGGAATTGTGGATAGCGATGAGGACCATCAAAGGATACAGCTGGATATAGATTGGTTGGTAACTTGGGCAGATGGAGATAAATCTGGAAAAATGAGGTAATGCATTTCAGGTCTAATCCAGATGGAACATATACAGTAAATGGCAGAACCCTTAAGAGTACTGATAGGCGGAGGGATCTGGGTGTACAGGTACATAGGTCACTGAAAGTAACAACGCAGCTGGAAAAGGCAGTCAACAAGGCATAAGCCATGCTTGCCTTCATTGGCCGAGGCACTGAGTTTAAAAATTGGCAAGTAATGTTGCAGCTTTATAACCTTTGTTAGGCCGCATTTGGAATATTGCGTTCAATTCTGGTTGCCACATACGAGGAGGATGTGGTGGCTATGGAGAGGGTACAGAAATGATTTACCAGAATGTTGCCTGGTATGGAGGGCATTAGTTATGAGGAGAGGTTGGAGAAACTTGGGTTGTTCTCACTGGAACGGCGGAGGCTGAGGGGCGACCTGATAGAGGTCTATAAGATTATGAAGGACATGGACAGAGTGGACAGTCTGAAGCTTTTTCCCAGGGTGGAAGAATCAGTTACCAGGGGCCATAGGTTTAAGGTGTGAAGGGCAAGGTTTAAAGGTGATTTATGAGGCAAGGTTTTGTTTTTACCCAGAGGTGGTGGGTGCCTGGAACTTGCTGCCAGGGGAGGTAGATACTACAGTGTTGTTTAAAGGGCGTCTTGACAAATACATGAATAGGATGGGAATACAGGGATATGGTCCCCGGAAAGGTAGGGGGTTTTAGTTGTGATGGGCAGCATGTCAGTGCAGGCTTGGAGGACTGCAGGGTTTATTCCTGTGCTGTAATTTTCTTTGTTCTTTCTTTTGTTTTTTGTTCTAACTCTCCTGGCTTGTTCAAGTCCTTCTGCAGCCTCCCTGTTTCCTCCACATTACTTGTCCCCATACCAATCTTTGTGTTATTTGTAAACTTAGCAACAATGCCCTCAGTTCCTTCATCCAGACTGTTAATGGGCAACATGAAAAGTTGTAGTTCCACAAGGATCCCATGCAGAATTCTACTAGTCACCAGCTGCCATCCTAAAAAAAGTGCCTTTAATGCCACACTCTGCTTTCTGCCAGTCAGCGAATCCTCTATCCATGCTGGTACCTTGCCCCTAACATCACGGACTCTCATTTTATTTCACAGCCTTCTTTTGCATCTTGTCAAAGGTCTGTAGAAAGCCAGATAAATCACATTTACTGGCTCTCCTTTGCCTAACTTGCTCATTCCCTCCTTAAAGAATGCTAACATTTGTCAGGCATGACGTCTCTTTGACGAAACCGCGCTGACTCGGCCCTATTTTATAATGCACTTCCAAGTATGCTGTCTTTAATAACGGACTCTTAAAATCTTACCAACAAGTGAGGTCAGGCTAACTGGCTTGGAGTTTACTGTTTTCTGCCCCCCACCTCCCTTCTTAAATAGGGGCGTTACATTAGTCATTTTCCAATCCTCTGGAACATTCCCTGATCACACCATTCCCTCTACAATCTCTTTCAGAAATATGGGGTGCAGTTAATCTGGTCTAGACGATTTATTTGCCTTCAGATCTTTCAGCTTCCCCAGTACTTCTCCTTGGTGATGGCCACTTTCTCCCCTGCCACTGACTCGCTTGAGGTTCTGGTATACTGCTGTCTTCTAACACAAAGACTGATGCAAAGTACCTATTCTGTTCTACTGCCATTTCTTTTTTCCCCATTATTACTGCTCCTGCCTTAATTTCCAGCAGTCTAGCGTCCACTCTTGTATTCCTCTTTTCTTTTTGCTATCTAATAAAACTCTTGCAATCTTGTCTAATATTATGAGCTCACTTACTCTCAAGTTTCATCTTCCACCTCCTTATTGCTTTTTTAAAATTATCCTTTCTTTTCCTTTTATTCTGTTCCTCATTTCCCTTGTCAGCCACATCCTCCTCTTGCTGTGTTTTTTTTCTTCCTTGCAATGAATTTCTGCTGTGCCTCCTGAATTACCCCCAGAAACTCCTGCCATTGCTGCTCCACCGTCTTCCCTGATAGGCTCCCCTTCCAATTAACTCTGGCCAGCTCTTCCATCATGTCATTGTAGTTACTATTACTCAATTGTAATACTGTAACACCTGATTCCAGCTTCTCCCTCTCAAACTGCAGGTAGAATTCTATCATATTATGGTCAGTGACCCCAAGGGGTTCTTTCACCGCAAGCTCCCTAATCAAGTCTGCCTCACTACACATCACCAAATCCACAACTTCCTGTTCTGTTGTGGGCTCTACGACAAGCTCCTCAAAAAAACCATTTTGTCAACATTCCACAAATTCCTTTTGTTGTCTCTCCTTCCAACTTGATTTACTCAGTCCACCTACATATGGAAGTCCTCCATGCTTTTCGCAATACTGCCTTTCTTATATGATTTTTCTATCTCCTGATTTATTTTCTTCCTCACATCCTTGTTACTGCCAGGAGGCCAGGACAAAGGTCCTATCAGGGTCTTCAACTCTACCAACGTAGATTCGACCCATCCTGACTCTATGTCACTTCTTAGCGTTGATTTAATTTCACGTCTCACTAACAAGGCAATCCCACTGCCTCTGCCCATCTAGCTATACTTTCAATAGTATCCTTAGGTATTTAGTTTCCAGCCCTGATCCCCTTGTAGCCACAACTCTGAGATTTCCACAATGTTGTATCCGCCAATTTCAATCTATACTACAAGCTGATTTATCTTGTTTTGTGTACTGCGCGCAGTTAAGTACACACTCCCAGTCCTGTGTTGACTGTTGCCTTCTCATAGCTGTCCCTTAATCTGCTGTACCTGAAGTTAGATTTCTGACCCTTTCCATACTCTCTGTCCTATTACTTGGTCGTAAAACTTTAATAACCTTTGCTGAGCCTGGCCCCTCTTAATATTTTCCATAACTGTCCATCCAACTGAACGCTCTCATCACCACTCTTTACTTTAAAGCCCTATCCACAGCCTAGTTATGCGATTCACCAGGACTCTAGTCCCAGCATGATTCAAGTGGACCCATCCCATCAGAAAAGTTCCCTCCTCTCCCAGGACTGGTGCCAATGTCCAATGGATTCAAAGCCTTTTCTCCCACAATAAATATCAGTCAGTTATATAACATGGCATCTGTGCTCACAAGGAAGTTTTGTCAAATATGTTATATGAATGCATTTGATTCTTTTATATAATGCACAAAATCATTTGAATTGCACATTGGCAGGGTCTTTTTCTATTATTTTCAAAATATAAATTGAATTTCAATGATGTTGATAGAAGTGCAAATAGTCAGTAATAAATTTTTAAAAACCAAATATGATTACTTTCTACAGTGGAATAACTTTTGTCAATTAACAGAAATAAACAGGATAGTATTGGCTCCTAGGTGACCCAATGGAGAGGAATGCCGAATAGCGCATACAGCCTGGACTTTGGCTAATGCATGGCGTAAATATGCCCAGACAAAGAAAGAAGCTTTGGAAGTCATATTTGGTGTCAGGAAATTCCACCAACACCTTTACAAATGTAAATTTGCAATAATTACGGACCACAAATCCCTGCTAAGTCTATTTAAAGTCTACTTTCCTTGGACACATAGATAAGCTGCAGAGCTGGGCTGAGAGGTGGCAAATGGAGTTTAATGCAGACAAGTGTGAGGTGATGCACTTTGGTAGGAGTAACCGGAAGGCAAAGTACAGGGCTAATGGTAAGATTCTTAGCAGTGTAGATGAGCAGAGAGATCTCGATGTCCATGTACACAGATCCTTGAAAGTTGCCACCCAGGTTGACAGGGCTGTTAAGAAGGCATACAGTGTTTTAGCTTTTATTAATAGAGGGATCGAGTTCCGGAACCAAGAGGTTATGCTGCAGCTGTACAAAACTCTGGTGTGGCCGCACTTGGAGTATTGTGTACAGTTCTGGTCACCGCGTTATAAGAAGGATGTGGAAGCTTTGGAAAGGGTGCAGAAGAGATTTACTAGGATGTTGCCTGGTATGGAGGGAAAGTCTTACGAGGAAAGGCTGAGGGACTTGAGGCTGTTTTCATTAGAGAGAAGAAGGTTGAGAGGTGACTTAATTGAAACATATAAAATAATCAGAGGGTTAGATAGGGTGGATAGGGAGAGCCTTTTTCCTAGAATGGTGACGGCGAGCACGAAGGGGCATAGCTTTAAATTGAGGGGTGAAAGCTATAGGACAGATGTCAGAGGTAGTTTCTTTACTCAGAGAGTAGTAAGGGAATGGATTGCTTTGCCTGCAACAGTAGTAGATTCGCCAATTTTAGGTACATTTAAGTCATCATTGGACAAACATTTGGACGTAGATGGAATAGTGTGGGTTAGATGGGCTTGAGATCGGTATGACAGGTCGGCACAACATCAAGGGCCGAAGGGCCTGTACTGTGCTGTAATGTTCTATGTTCTATGTTCTAAACTATGCAGGTGTCATTAGTAGCTTAAGGGGGAAAATAATGTCTTTGTACTGAAACTGCCATCTAGTGTTTAGAAAGCAGATTAACTATTCGGTATCTATTGTTTTAAAGTACATTACAGCTTAATGGAATCTTAGATTCTTAAAAGCTAGGATTAAAAATATTAATTCGCAGTTTAGTAGAGATACTTGTCACTTTACTCTACACTACCCCAACGAATAAAATCATTACTGGAAGCCATTCTTTGGTTCAGTTAATGCATAACCAAATTTTGAGACAAGATTTTTTTTCCTAAGCATTTATAGTGCAATGACGTACTCTGTAAGGAATATAACCGATTGGATTCAGTACTCAAACATGAAGGTAAATTGTACCTGTTGACGTAACAAAGCAAAAATATTATTTTACAGCCCGGTTAAATAGCAAGCTATCAGAAAATTAGATAAGAAACACAATCATTTGAACAAATTTTAAAAATGATCAATTCACTGAAATAAAGGGAAAAGAGAACATGTAAAATAGAAGTAGGTTATCGAACCCCTCAAACTTACCATGCCATTCAATAAGATCATGGCTGATCCGATTGTGCCCTAATTCCACTTTCCTGCCTGCCCTCCATATCCCTTGGCTCCCATGTAAATCAAAATCTCTCAAACTCTACCTTAAATATATTCAAGCATTCAGTCTTCATTGGAATTCTCTACCCCAGAGAGCAAATATTAATGATTCGCAGAAGAAATTCCTTCTTATCTCCATCTCAAAATGGGAGACATCTTATTTTAAACCTCTGCCCCTTAGTTTTCAATTTCCCCATGAAGGCAAGCATTCGTTCAGCATCAAGGCTCTTCAAAATCTTATATGTTTATATCTTATAAACTCATCTTGCATTGAAAGAAAATGCTGACATCTTTAAAATGATATCCCACTGTAAAATACTGATCCATGTACTATGTTGACTCACCTCGGAAAGAGACACTGGATTTTCCAATAGTGGAATAAAAAGGACAATTTATCATTTTAATTCAACAAAAATATCTAACAACTCTAAAATGCAGACTAGTCTTAAAGCCTTTGATGTGATTTTACAGTACAGTACCTGTGCTTTTCAGCTGCCATTCATTCTTGGACTCTGTTACCTTGTCATGTCTTTTATAAGAGAACTAGGACAATTCTTTCCCCAGTGTAAATCTATAACACCTTTGTATCAACAACCATTCTGAAAGTGAATGTGACTGCCATGGTCACTTATCACTGCAGACTTCTCTTAATTTAAAGAAACGTCTAAAAAGCTGCAAGAGCACTCTCACCTTGACAGCAGTTTCACTGCCTTCAGCTTTAAAATCTTCAAATTTCATTACATCAGCCATAATGAAGCCCTTCTCGAAATCTGTGTGGATCTTGCCAGCAGCCTGAGGTGCCTTCGTCCCTTTCTGTCAGTAGAAGGCCAAAGGAAAATTAATTGTTTTTAAGAAGATGGATTACAGGAGAGATGCACGTCCCTTTGATACAGTATCAGGCTTCAGGGAAACTTCGCTTCATATCACTTGACATGTCACATATACAATCAACCTTATCCTGATATTGGATACCCATTTAGGAAACCAGAGATAAAGTAACTCCTGTTATCAATGCAAAGCAGCAATTTTTGATACAGATTTTGAAGGTGGTATTGATTTTAGATGAAGTAATCTTGTCACTGTGAGCCCAGCGACATCTCTTCTCATTTAGGATGTCTGAGGCAACATTTTGGATACATGATCTGAGAATATAATTGAATTTATTGACCCAAAAGGGCACAAACAGCATTTTTCAGAATGTTAGACAAGCGTTGCTCATGACATTTTCACAGTATGTACATTGGTACTCAAACTTTCAATTCAAAAATCAATTAAATGTTTTCAGATATTAAAATTCTTTTAAAGAGATTCACGTTGGTCAGAATGACTGAAATAAAAAGAAAAAAACATATGGCATGTTACTTATATAAATGACTATATTAATCTTAAAATGAAATACTTAACAATAGCATTTTTAATGTTCAAATATCTATCCAAAAGGATGTTGCTACATAATTTTTCCAGTATTTTTGCCTTGTTCAATGAGGGTACTTCAGGACATGGGTGAAAATAAGCTTTAAAATTGTGTCATCAAAGCTAAGCTTGAATTTAAATTTCGAGAACTCAAAAATACCCAGCTCAAAAAACAAGAGAAATATGCCAACATTGTGTTCATTTGTTAATAATAAACCATTGTAAGCATGAAGTAATTTTCCTTGATTGAACACTCATAAATGTAACCATAATAAATCAGAGTTTAGCTTATGTAGGAGGACAGGAATACAATATTACGTGATTACCCATATGCTGTTTTACAAGGGGTCTGCAATGTCAAAGATGGCCATGCAAGGAAATGTGACACATGATGACAACCTCAAAGATGTTTATCAGAGCATGATAAAGTGAGGGATTAGAAAATTTATCTTTCATAGTGGAAGAGGTTTTAAGTCAATATGGTTACTCATCGGTGTTTCCCTCACTAAATATCCTGAAGTATTCAAAGTTAATAACAGCATTTAACAAAATGTGTCCATAATTAACATAGGCAGAAAAAAAATTCCTTCCTGACCATAAGGTTATTTTATTGTACATACAATTTTATATCATAAGGTCTCCATATTGGTACTATGAGCTCAATTGTAAGAGAACCATGGGCTCTATACTCCCCGCTGGATTAAAGGCCAGGGCAGAGCTGGTCCAGGACAAGAACAGCTCTGTAGACATTTAATTAGAAGCAATAAGCTGAATTTCTAACTAGTGGCATGAAGCTCCTCTTCAAAGTTTTCTGTCAGCCAATCAGAGGTTGCCAGCTTAAGGTGCACTGGTAGCAATTACAGGACTAATGCTGAAACTGGCTTAAAGTGTTAAGGATGCAAATTGCAAAGAATTAGAGCTTTGGAAGTATTTGGATTGGTTAATAGGAGGGCAGGGGGAGGGAAGAAGGGGTTGGCATGCAAGTTTGAAAGATGATGAGGATAAGGTAACCTGGGGCTCTTTATGGTTTCTGGCAGACAAGGGCCTCCAATGGCCCCAGTGACCTACTTAAGGATGGACCCCATCATCACAACCAGTCGGTGCAATGAAATCTTAAAGACTTGCTGCTTGATCGAGGCAAGATAGAGCCTTAGTTGCCCCTTATGGCCTCTATAGTCCACTGGCAGGTAGCCACTCAATGCACTCCCCACCACTGTTATAGCTGTGTTGAACACCGGCAAAGACAAGATTCCACCCAGTGGATTTAGTGTGTCCCCACAATAAAGGTACCAACCAATATGGATTATATTCAATCATATATTAAAAAAGTAAGACCGCCAGAACTACAGGTTATTATTTTAATATCTATTATCATTTGGTTAAACAGAGACTTATTTTAATCTGAATTGGTTTTTAGTCACCAAATACAAAGTTTCGGCCTAAAACAGCGGCAATGTTACATCAGACTTCCAAGATTTCAGAAAGCTAATATACTCATATTACCTAACAGCTTTAAGCAGTAAGCTTATGATCCTACTTGCAATGGTCTTAATCAAAAATGCAAACTTTGTTCACTGCATGCTATACCCCTTTTCCAAGGTAACTCATTTCACACCACCTAACTTGACTTTTCAATCAGCACATATACAGCAGTGAACAACACAGTCAATTATGCAACACAATCATTATATTGCACTTCAAACAGTCTGGGGAGAGTGAAAGACTACTATGGCAGCAGTGGTACATAAATTCACCTCTTCATGTAAAAAAGTATATTTATTACTACATAATTTATGTGGTTACTCAAAATACAATTTAAGTACAAGTTTTAAAATTAAACTAGAGATAATAAAATACTATTAACTTGATATCAAAGCATATAATTGAATAACCAAAGTCATTCTTAATGCTTTAAAAATAAACTCCCAATTTGATAAAACTGTGGCAAAACAAACAGGCAGAAAAAAACTCAAGGAAGGAAATAAATAGTACACTCCTGTTCCTATCCTTCAAACAAACTACATTCCATTCAATGCCATTTCCTTTAAAGGTGTGCATGTGGAACGTACAAAGAAATTTAGCATTTTGTTTCTCTTCAGGTGATAGGAAGTGCTCCATTAACATTAGCTGCTGTCTCTATCATTTGCCTCTACTGGGCTGAAAAGTAAATTTCAGCTTTTGAGAAATAAATAACAATGAAAGAGATGTAAATCCTTGTTTCTACAAGACAATTACGCAGTGCCCAATAATTTTGAAGGTCCCTATATAATACAAATTAGGGCTTCATTTCAGAAATAAAAATTATGCACACTTCTGACACGGAAGAAATTTTAACCACTATTATTCCTGATATAAAACCAGGAAGAAGTTTGAATCAAAGTTAATTTTATAAAATTCCCAACATCACAATTTACAACAAGGATCATCGACCTTTTATGTTCACATTTGGTGAGAGTACAATGTCTTGCCAAGTAATTTGAAATATTTACTTCTGCAAGCTGCATCACTAAGGAGAGAACAACTCGTGATTGCAATGCATGCTTTAAAGTCGAAAACTTGTAACATAAAACTCAAATAATGTAGTCAGAAGCATATATTCAACTACGATGAATAACTCCCTACCATCCTCGGTACAAATAGTTTATGTCAAATTGCCAGTAGTCATTAAATTTTAACCTGCATATTTCAAATTTTAGAAACAAATCGAGACAATAGTCTAATATTGAAAAAAGACTGATTTTGTATTGTATACTATGAACGTGTAGAATTCAAGTGTCATGAAAAGCTCAACTGTGTGCCACAAACATTAACCTGCACGAGATCAGCATTAAAAATGGGTAATTTAAAGTAAATTCATGAATATGATTTTAAAAAAACACTTTACATACTAACAGCAGATTACATAATACATTGCTTATAAACTTCATGTTACTCAAGCAAGAGAAGAGGCCAGAGACAACCCAAACAAACTTAGCAAATACCAAATGAAAAGCAACATCAATTTCACTGGCGACAAACCCAGTCACACAGATTAAGCAAGCACAATACTGAGGTGCCTTATCTCTGACCACAGGAGGAGGAAAGATAGATTCTGCAGGATGAAGAAATTCATACTATGTAATAGGCAGAATCAATTGCTACCTGCCTCAATCAATGCACCCCACTTTCACTGTTCAACAGCTCACAAATAATTAAAGTTAACACGAACAAAACCCAGTCTATAATGACTAGAAAACCACTGCCATGACAAACTTAAAAGTCGATGATATCAATCTGAATTCAACAGTGTGGAACTGTGTATGGCTGACAACAGGCTGTGAAACATACCTTTATGGTCCACGCTCGCACTTCATCTGGCCCTGCAGTAAAAAAATATTCAAGCTGTAGAGATGAGAATCCAGTCTTGATGATCTTGGGCAATGCACTGAAATCACAAACATACTGGTGTTTCTTCTAAAGTATGCCCAAATTATTTCATTGCAAACAGTTTAAAGCTATTTACTAACATTTTAACATTTTGCAAATGACTATTCCTAAATAATGATGCAAATATTGTCTTTCATAAAGCTATTGTCCAAAATGTTTTATTCTCTATTATTTAGACTTGTTTATAATAGTCATAACTTGATTCATTGTCAGAAAACATACACATTGAAATTCTTCAAGTATGTCCATTTGAAGTTATACCACAAGCACACATGATACTCTAAAGAGTTCCGAAGAAGTCATTTGACTTGAAACGTCAATTTTATTGGTCTTTCCAAAAATGCCACCAAACGTGATGGAGTATCTCCATAAGTTTTTGTTTTAATTTTTAAGACTCAGAACACCCTCTTCCATGTCACATCAGATATACTAATAAAGATTTTGCAAGGATAACGGTCCTGGGTGATATTACCCATGATCTGATTTGAACCATCCAACATCTGTAACATGATTATCAGCTATCAATACTTGGTGATAAGAAATACAATTTCAGGCTTACCAGTATTTCTAAATAAAAACAAAGTCAGATTCCAACAAAAAAATAAAATTTAATAAAGTTAATATGAGCCTGAACAATGCTTAGTGCAACTGTATATATGGGCTATACCAACAGAAATGCACACTTTAACTCTGCCTCATTTAGAAAATGAAAAATCATGGGGCGAGTTTCAATGACTACCAGCCGGTGGCTCTGACCTCCATAATTATGAAGTCCTTCGAAAGGTTAGTCATGGCTCACATCAATTCCAGCCTACCAAATTGCCTTGATCCTTTGCAATTCACTAACTGGCACAACAGGTCCACAGCAGACACCAGCTCCTCAGCCATACACTCATTCTTGGAACATCTGGTTAACAAGGATACCTACGTCAGGCTCCTACTTATTGACTATAGCTCTGCCTTCAACACCATAATTCCAAACAAACTCATCTCAACACTGAGACCTAGGTCTCAGCTCCCCCGTTTGTAACTAAATCCTCAACTTCCTGACCCATAGACCGCAAAAATAGGTGACAACACCTTCTCCACCATAATCCTCAACACTGGTGTCTCACAAGGATGCGCACTCAGCCCCCTACTATATTTCTTACACACTCATGACTGTGTCACCAAATTCCACCCAACTCCATTTACAAATTAAAAATTGAAAGAGCTGTGGATGCTGTAAATAAGGAAAAACAAAGTTGCTGGAAAAGCTCAGCAGTCTGGCAGCATCTGCGAAGGAAACAACAGGATTAACGTTTCAGGTCCAGTGACCCTTCCTCAGAACTCCAGTTAATTCTGTTGTTTCCTTCACAGATGCTGCCAGACTTGCTGAGCTTTTCCAGCAACTTTGTTTCTGTTCCATTTACAAGTTTGCTGACAGCGCCACCATTGTATGTTGGATCTCAAACAACGACAATACAGAACATAGGAAGCAGACTGAGTGCTTAGCAGCATGGTATAGAGACAAAAATCTCTCGATCAATGCCAGCAAAACAAAGGAGCCGGTCATTGACTTCAGAAAGTGGGGTTGACAGAATGCCCGTCTGCCTCAATGGTGCTGAGGGAGAGATGGTAGAGATTGTCAAATTCCTGGGAGTGATGATCACCAACGATCTGTCCTGATCCACCCATGTCAACATGATGGTCAAGAAACCACAACACCACCTCTACTTCAAAAAGCTAAGGAAATTCGGTACGTGCACAAGGACACATCAATTTTTATAGATACACCATAGAAAGCATTCTATCTGGATGCATCACAGCATGAGGGGATGACAACTGCTCTTCCAAGTCTGGAAGAAACTACAGAGAGTTGTGAACATGGCCCAGTCCATCTCACAATCCAGCCTTCAATCTATTGACTCTATCTATGCTTCCCACTGCCTCAGGAGAGCAAACAACATAATCAAAGTTCCCTCCTGCCCTAAGTATTACTCTCTTCCACCCTCTTCCATCTGGCAGAAGATATAAAAGTTTGAATACACATACAAACAGATTCAAGAACAGCTTCTTCTCTGCTATTATCAGACTTTTGAGCAGACCTCTCAAGCGTTAATTCTGATCTCTCTCTTTGTACCTTCACCTTGGCTATAACACCGTATTCTGCACTCTGTTCTACTACCCTGATGCACTTTGTATGGTACAATTTGCCTGTGCAGCATGCAAACTGACACTTTTCACCATACATGGTACATGTGACAATAATAAATCAAACTCAATTCTGCACCATTATCGCCATAATTTGATGTGGCACATTACTTACTTTTGACGACCTGTGACAGATTTCTGCTGCTTTGGATTCACAAAATAGTAGAGTTACAAGAAATATTCCATTTTAAAATAATGAGGATGTAAGCAACGTGCAAAAGCTCCTCATGATGAAAGCTGACTTCCGGTTTCAGTTTAACATTTCATAATTTAAGAAATATCTTCTGTACAGCTTCTTAGAAAAGTAGGATTATATGTATTGAGGAAGTGAGAAGAAAATATGAACGAAGGTAAAATGATCAAACAAGGGAGATACTAAGTAATTTGACCCCATCCTTGGAAACCTACTTGAATACAATTCAACTCTCATTTTCCAAATGCCTAAACACTTAACAGCAGAAAATTGAGCTGCGTAGGAGGAGAATGAGTCAATAACTTATTAATAAGGAGTAAGCCCACAAACAAGAGCATAAATGGCTTAGGGCAATGCCTGATTCACCTGAACTCTATGAACCTGGAACAAATTACTTTGGGGGAAAAAAAAGAACAATTTATTTGAGGGCAGTTATGATACCAATGGCATTATCTCTGCCTCTAGGCCAGGAGGCCTGGGTTGAAGTCTCACCTGCTTTAGGGGTGGTTAAAAAATGTCCATAACAAATTACTTATACCTCTGCTTCATGTACAAAGTATGCAGATCAAATAAACAAATACAACCGCATACTCTTCTGACAAGCACCAAGAAATCAAAATGCCCAATAGTTTTGTAAAGTGTATTTTCATTCCAGGCAAGACCACCAAATTTGGGAACAATAGCTTTTTTTAAAAAAGTAGACATCACTAGAAATCCCAGATACATGTAAAGATTTCATAATTTTGAACAAATACAATAAACTTTAGACCATTAGAAAAATAAAACAATTTGCTACATACACAAATACACATACAGAAGTTATATTTTAACATTCAGATTTAACGTCAGGTAAATGTGTGTTAAGATATTTATAGTGCACTACGCAGCACATTAAATGTCAGATGCAGATGAGATAGATCCCACAGATTTCTCTACAATTCACCCAGATCATATAATGATGCTACGGGTCACCAAATCTTATTATTTTTTGCCTCCTTTACAAAGGATTCCAATTATTCACATTTGAAGATATAGCTCTGAATGTCCCTCAAAGTCACTCCGCCATGGACTGCCTCAATGAGTGCTTATGTCCTGGTACAAGTCTTTTGCCTCAAGACCATAATCCCCAGAATCTGCAAGACTGCTGACAAGCAGCCAATTACCAGCACAATTTCAGCTTTTTACGAAACTTCATTGAGTTGCCTGAATTTCTCAGAGCCTCAATTTTTGACAGTTACACCAAACAAACAGTACTTAAGAGCTTTCTTCATGCCCCCTCTCAGGTACAAATTGCTCTCAGAACCAGAAATACTTACTTATCAGCATCTCAATCTCTTCATCCAAGACTGCATCCCATTGACTTTCACATTCAGCAGTTTTCTAGCAACACAGGGGTCACCTTCTCTTACTCTGCCTCACTGACAAACTGGCTAAATCATTGCTGTTGGTATGCCCTCTTAACACATTCCAAAAGGGTCGCACAGCTCCAAAGCAAAATCAAATGTAGCAACCATTGGAACACTGTGCATTGAATGTTACAATATTCATAGGTTGCTCCCTTACACAACGAAGATGGATGCAAAGACCTTTTCCCCCCAACAAAGTATTTACTAAAAACAAATTCTGCCAATCATCATTTAAAAATGGAAATTCGCAGAAAAAATATAGGTATTAACCTTTGCGTTTTGTTTTCTTCCATGTATTTCTTTGTTTCATCTTCACCCATTTCCTGTATCTTTAGTTCAAGTGCTCCGCTGAAAGGTATTACCATTGCTCTTGGGTCATGCTTGTCTACCCACTCTTTAATTTTTACCAACCTGTAAACAAAAGGCACAAAAACATTATCAGGAGCTGCATGCATCACTGTATCACATTCATTATCCAGTACAACATTCATATTCATTAGCAACGTGCAGTTTTTATGATGCTTTTTTTTTGTACATTCCTTCCAAGGTCAAGTCGTCAAGTAATGATTATGCTATGAATCTGAAATACCACTAAAGTTGCAGTTAGCTTTTACTAAATCTCAAGTTGCAGTCACATAAATATGGAAGCTTGGGAAAGGGCACATAACAACACAAGTAAATTATTCAATGCCATTTGTCTTGCCAACACAACCCACTGTACTCTGTTCGCAAATCTGCCAGCTTGTTAAGGTCAACGGACATCTATGTAGGTTGATTTAGCTACACGGAGCGTCAAAGATACAAGAGAAGTGGGGCATGAAACATCAAGAGCAATGGAGAGTACAGCAAAGCCAATCAAGATGGAATCTGCTGTAACAATGCTAAGTTCTTTGAATAAATGTATAGACAGCTAGCTATCAGAATGCAAATAAAATATATTTGGAATGTTGCAGTGAACCAACTTCTTTGGTGCAGAATTTAAATGATTTACCCCAGTTTGGAATTCTGTCTTCAGATCAGGCACCTTTGTTACGTTAACCTGAAACCAACTTAGAGCATTGAGATAATAGTTAACACAGCTCCCAACCAATGCCATGACTGCAGTAAAAACAGCCAGAAACCTTTCTGGGAGTAGGCTAGACTCAGGAGTTATTAAATGGTATCACGAGTGGATTCTTTTGTTGTCCCATTGTGTCAACACCCCTTTGAAATTTCTGACTTTGGTGTCACCATCATTGAGTTTCAAATTATTTATGCGGAGCAGACAGTGTAAGTGGCCTCTTGCCTTTCTGGAGATGCTTAATGAATCAGCCTTGGTTAGCAAGCATATTTATGATTGGCTTGATGTAAAATGAACTTAAAGCTTCTTTTCAACCAATGGCTATTGAATTATTTCAACTATGCTTTCCAATTGTGAATCCAAACATGCAAAATGACAAGCCAAAAGACAGATATTGTTGATCAGGGAGCTAGAGATGAGAGGCTTGAAGTCAACAAGGGACTGAAGGGTAGCTGGAAGCAAAAGCTGGTGAATTGCTTGCCAAATCTTTCGAAGCTCCTTTGAAAGATTTGGCAACCAAGCATGGTATTGTGCTTGTAAAGCAATTCAGAAATGCACTACGATGCATGAGGAAGGAATAAACTTCCACAGCCCTCCGAAAACACAAGTGTAGAGTTCAATTTTACTGATTATCAACTGTCAGCTAAGTCTCATGAGATTGTATTCTTAGTGCCGCAAAAATCCCATTACTACTTTCCAAAGGACAAAAGTCTAAATGATCTTTAAGACTTTAATTATGGCAATTGCAAAAATTGTTTAAAATTAACTTAGCCAGCTAGTTGCTTCAGAAGTATATAACTACTTTCAAACTAAGAGGGTACTCTTGCTTTTTGTATCACTCAATAACTTTTCTGCTAAGAAATTCCAGTCAAGCTCAGCTGGATTGGCCAGTATCAACTCTAAGGCTACTGCTTTGAATGCCACCTTCCCACAACCTCATCAAAGTGGTTATCTCTGGTTTGTTACCTCTGCCACATAACAGTGAGGCAAAGAGCAGGGAGAGATTTCAGCTGAACACGTGGCTGCAGGGATGGTGCAGGGGGGAGGGCTTCAGGTACATGGACAATTGGGGCTCATTCTGGGGAAGGTGGGACCTCTACAAACAGGATGGTCTCCACTTGAACCAGAGGGGCACTAATATCCTGAGTGGGAAATTTGCTAGTGCTATTCAGGTGGATTAACTAGCTCAGAAGGGGGATGGGAAACTGAGGTGTAGTTCTAGTACACAGGAGGATGAGCGTAGGGAGGACATGGACAGGACCTCACTGTCACAGGAGTGTGCTGGCAGACAGCAAGCTGGATTGAAGTGTGTCTACTTTAACGCCAGGAGTATCTGGAATAAGGTAGGTGCGTTTGCAGCATGGATAGGTACCTGGGACTTCGATGGTGTGGCCATTTCGGAGACATGGATAGAGCAGGGTCAGGAATGGATGTTGCAGGTTCCAGGGTTTAGATCTTTCATTAAGGTCAGGGAAGGTGGTAAAAGAGGGGGAGGTGTGGCTTTGCTAGTCAAGGACAGCATAATGGTGCTGAAAGAACTTTTGATGAGGACTCATCTACTGAGGTGGTATGGGCTGAGGTCAGAAACAGGAGAGGAGAGGTAACACTGCTGGGAGATTTATAGGCCCCTGCAAAGTTCCAGGGATGTGGAGGAGAGGATCGGCAAAACTATTCTGGGCAGGAGTGAAAGGAACAGGGTGGTCATTATGGGAGACTTTAACTTCCCTGACATTGACTGGAAATGCTATAACTCTAGTAGGTCGGATGGATCAGTTTTTGTCCAATGTGTGCAGGAGGGTTTCCTGACTCAGTATGTCGAAGGGCCAACAAGAGGGGAGGCCACACTGGATCTGGTACTTGGTAATGAACCAGGCCAGGTGTTTGATTTAGTGGTAGGTGAGCACTTTGGAGAGAGTGACCTTAATTCGGTTATGTTTACTTTAGCAATGGAAAGGGATAGGAACATGCCACACAGCAAGAGTTATAGATGGGGGAAGGGCAATTATAATGCAATTAGGCAAGACTTAGGAGGCATAGAATGGGTTAGCAAAATGCAGGGAGCTGGTTTAAGGAACAGATATTGCGTATCCTTGATAGGTATATCCCTGTCAGGCAGGGAGGAAGCGATAAGGTAAGGGAACCGTGGTATACTAAAGAAATTGTATCTCTTGTTAAGCAAAAGAGGGAGGCTTATGTGACGATGAGATGAGATGGTTCATTTGAGGCGATGGAGAGTTACAGATTGGCTAGGATGGATTTAAAGAGAGAGTTAAGAAGAGCAAGGAGGGGACATGAGCAGACATTGGCAGGTAGAATAAAGGAGAACCCTAAAGCTTTCTATAGGTATGTGAGGAATAAGACGATGACTAGGGTAGGAATAGGGCCAGTAAAAGACAGAAGTGGGAAGTTGTGTGTGGACCCTGTGGAGATTGGAGAGGTGCTAAATGATTATTTCTCATCTGTTTTCACTGAGGAACAGGAGAATATTGTAGAGGAGATTACTGAGTTACGGGCTACTAGAACTGAAAGGATTAAGGTTAGCAAGGAGGAGGTGTTATCAATTCTAGAAGGTGTGAAGGTAGATAAATCCCGTGGGCCAGATGGGATTTTTCCGAGGATTATCTGGGAAGCTAGGGAGGAGGTGGCAGAGCCTTTGGCCTTGATCTTTGAGTCCTCATTGTGTACAGGTTTAGTACCAGAGGACTGGAAGATTGCAAACGTTGTGCCCTTCTTCAAGAAGGGCCTTAGAGATGACCCAGGTAATTATAGACCTGTGAGCCTGACATCTGTTGTCGGAAAAGTTTTGGAAAGGATTATAAGAGATAGGATTTATAATCATCTAGCAGCCAACAATTTGATTGGAGATAGTCAGCATGGACTCGTCAAGGGCAGGTCGTGTCTCACAAACCTCTGAGTTTTTTGAGAAGTGGCCAAGCATGTGGATGAAGGTAGGGCAGTTGACGTGGTGTACATGGATTTCAGTAAAGCCTTTGATAAGGATCCACATGGTAGGCTATTAGAGAAAATACAGAGGCACAGGATTGAGGGAGATTTAGCAGTTTGGATTAGAAACTGGCTTTCTGTAAGAAGGCAAAGAGTGGTGGTTGATGGAAAATATTCAAGGTGTGTCTCAAGGATCTGCTTTGGGACCACTGCTGTCTGCCATTTTTATAAATGACTTGGACGCAGGCATAGGTGAATGCGTTAGTAAGTTTGCAGATGACACTAAAGTCGGTGGAGTGGTGGACAGTGTGGAAGAATATTGCAGGTTGCAGGGACACTCGGATAAACTGCAGAATTGGGCCGAAGGGTGGCAAATGGTGTTTAATACGGATAAATGTGAGGTGATTCACTTTGGGAGGAATAAGAGGAAGGCAGAATACCGGGTCAATGGAAAGATTCTTGGTAGTGTGGATGTGCAGAGGGATCTTGGTGTCCATGTACGTGGATCCCTGAAAGTTGTCGTCCAGGTTGATAGTGCTGTTAAGAAGGCTTACAGTGTGTTAGGTTTTATTGGTAGAGGGATTGAGTTCCGGAGCCGTGATGTCATGCTGCAACTGGACAAAATGCTAGTGCGGCCTCATTTGGAAAACTGCATTCAGTTCTGGCTGCCCCATTATAGGAAGGATGTCGAAGCATTGGAAAAGGTGCAGCGGAGATTTACCAGGATGTTGCCTGGTCTGGAGCGCAGGGCCTATGAAGAAAGGCTGAGGGACTTGGGTCTGTTCTCATTGGAGAGGAGGCGGCGAAGAGGGGATTTAATGGAGGCATACAAGATGATCAGAGGATTAGATAGGGTGGACAGTGAGAGTCTTTTTCCGAGGATGATGACTTCGGCTTGTACGAGGGGGCATAGCTACAAATTGAGGTGTGATAAATTTAAGACAGATGTCAGAGGTAGGTTCTTTACTCAGAGAGTGGTAAGGGCATGGAACGTCCTGCCTGCCAATGTAGTTAACTCAGCCACATTAGGGGCATTTAAACAATCTTAGATAAGCATATGGATGATGATGGGATAATGTAGGGGAAGTGGCTTAGATTAGTTCACAGGTCAGCGCAACATCGAGGGCTAAAGGGCCTGTTCTGCACCGTATTGTTCTATGTTCTATGTAAGTCTTCCGTACCAACAACATATCAGATATCAAATTTTGAAGCCAGGTTCTCAGTTTTCTTGCCCGGAACAATTTAGCACTTAACATAAATAGGAAAAATAGGAGCAGGAGTAGGCATTCAGCCCTTCAAGGTAACAAAGTGGGGAGCTAGATGAACACAGCAGGCCAAGCAGCATCCTAGGAGCACAAAAGCTGACATTTCGGGCCGAGACCCTTATCTAGGCCCAAAACGTCAGCTTTTGTGCTCCTAAGATGATGCTTGGCCTGCTGTGTTCATCCAGCTCCACACTTTGTTATCTCAGATTCTCCAGCATCTGCAGTTCCCATTATCTCTCATTCAGCCCTTCAAGTCTGCTCTGCCATTCAATATGATAATGCTGATCACTCAACTCAGCACCCTGTTCCCACTTTCTCCCCTTTGATGCCTTTAGTTTATAATGCACGGGAGAGAGCAGGAAAAGTGGCTTCTGTAGCAGTTCAGAACTGGTGGATGCCAGTGTGATAACACAGTGATAGTAGGAACTGCCGATGCTGGAGAATCTGAGATAACATGGTGTGAAGCTGGATGAACACAGCAGGCCAAGCAGCACCAGGGGAGCAGGAAAGTTTGATGTTTCGGGTTGAGATCCTTCTTCAGAAAAAGGGTCTAGGCCCGAAACGTCAGCCTTCCTGCTCCTCTGATGCTGCTTGGCCTGCTGTGTTCATCCAGCTCTACACCTTGTTATCTCAGACATTGAAGCAAATAGTTCATAACGTTCACTAAAAATTTTCCAATCAAAATGAAGAAAGAGCCACCTTGGTTATCTAAGGCTTCAAGGAGAGTATCCAATCAAAGACTAAGGATTGCTGGTAGGCCAGTGAATTGCTTTCCTTTTTAGGAACCAAATGAATGAAAAAGCTAAGAGAGGGGCAGAATTGATTATGAAAGTAAATTGGTAAGAAGTATAAAAACAAACAGCAAGAGCTCCTGTATAAAAAGAGTTGTTAAAGTAAATGTTGGACCCTTGGAGGGCGCAACTGGGGAAGCTGATACTGAGCAGGGAAATGTCAAATAATTTATAACAATACTTTGCATTGGTCTTCACAGTGGAGGTCACTAAATCCCCAAAGGTAACAGATAAGCAAGGTGTTAATGGCAAGAAAGATCATGTAACAGCATCTATTTTAAGGGACAAAAGTATTTGACAAATGAATGGGACTAAAGGTAGATATGTCACCAACACCTGACGACCTGCATCCCAGGATTTTAAAGGAAGTGGCTACAAAGACAGCGCAGGCATCGATTATAGTATTCCAGAGGGTTCCAGTAAATTGGAGAAATTAGATATGCTTGCTTAAGAAGAGAGAGATAGAAAACAGTAAACCAAATGTCAATAAGCCTAACATTTGTCATTGCAAAACTGCTCCAGTCGATTATTAAGGAAGAAACAGCAGAACATTTAGAGAAAATTAACTCAAACAAGCAGAGTCAAAATTGCTTGTGAAATAGAAATCATGTTTAACAAATTTGCAAGAACTTTTTAAGGATATAACATGCAGAACTGATAGAGGAGAAAGCTGTAAATGTCATATATTTGGATTTTTGAAGGCATTTACTAAGGTGCCATATAAAAAGCTTTGCACAATATCAGAGCCTACCATATTGGAGGGTAATGTATTATCATTAATTGAAAATTGGTTAATGCATAGAAGGCAGAGTCAGGATTAATAAGTAGTTTTCAGCGGGAAAGGTGTAACTGGTGGAGTGCCACAAGGATCAGCCCTCAGGCCTCAATTATTTACTAACTATATTATTGACTATGAGGAAGGCAAAGTATAGCATATATACATTTGCTGATGTTAGGAAAAAAGGTGGCAGCATATTGTCATGAGGATAAAAAGAATCTGCAAGCGCGTATGAATATGTTGTATGGCTGTGCAGAAACCTGGAAAATGGAGTTTATTGTAGGAAAGTGAGGGATAGGGAAAAAAAAAGACAGAGAGCATTCTGGGTCTTCTTGTGCATCAAACACAAACAGTTAGCATGCAGGTACTGCATATAATTAAGTCAAATGCAATCTTGGCCTCTATAGTTAGTGAGTGAAACTTAAAAATAGACACATCTTACATCGACTGTATAGTATACTGGTGAGTCCACAGCCAGAGTACTGTGTAGAGCTTTTGTTCCTGAATTTAGGAAAGAATGTATTGGCATTGGATTCAGACTGATCCTTGAGATGACAAGGTGGACATATCAAGAGTGGTTAAACAAGTTAGAGGTCTATACATTAGAGTTTGGGAGAACGAATGGTGATTTTACTAAAACATAAGATTATGAAGAGGCTTGGCTGGCTAGATGATGAAAGGATGTTTCCACTTGTAAGGAACTCTAACAGGGAGTCATAGTTATTGAATAAGGGAATGTTCATATAAAACTGAAAGATGTGTAGAAAATTCTTCTCCCAAAGGGTAGTGAATGTCTGGAATACTCTATCCCAGACAGTTGTAGAGGCTGGATCAGTGGGAGTATTTAAAGAGGAGGTAAAATACATTATTGAAATCTCAGGAAGTTCAGGCTATGAGGGGCCAGTGTGAAAGGAGGAGTTGAGGCCTGCGGAAAATCAGCCATGATATTACTGAGTAGCAGGCAGACTTCATGGCCAAATAATTCTCTTTTTTAAATGTTCGTTGTATAAGCTAAGGTTTGATATGGGACACTGTTCCAAATAAAGCTGGATAAAAATCTGAGGTCTTGCTTCCCTTCTCCAAACATGAATAACCTAGTTGTCACACAGTACCAACACAACAGTGTTGAGTTCTGGCAATCTATCTGTAAAATATTCTTTATTTTCTGTAAAGTCTTTCTTGGACTAACTGAATGAAGTATTTGACAAGCATAAACAACCACAGAATATACTGATGTCTATCGTGTTGGGTTCCTGCAATATGATGAGTGACTTGGAAAAGGGTTTGGAAATTTACATGTACAGAGAAATTTATTTGGTAATTAATATTATATCATTCACACAATGTGTGTAAGAAGCTCTGCAAACCCTTTGATTTCCTTTCCAATC
Organism: Stegostoma tigrinum; assembly: GCF_030684315.1. Lineage (NCBI taxonomy): Eukaryota > Metazoa > Chordata > Chondrichthyes > Orectolobiformes > Stegostomatidae > Stegostoma > Stegostoma tigrinum. Next base: position 47,981,983 of record NC_081360.1, on the reverse strand, counting down.
TTCTACTGAATACCTCCTGCAGGATCTATTTGTTGACTTCAAATGGTCAACAGAATTATAAGAGCTCTCTAATCAGATTCTCACGTGGCTTGGGAACGAAGCACAATATCCCAGAATGCTGTGTCAGTACACATCGGTTGTTAGTGCTCGCCATCACTTACATCATCTTCTACCATAGATTTTTGGATGCAAAGAGAATTCGGTGCATTGAACTATGTTTACCATTCAAGTACATCATACTGTCAGAGAATGACTGGACAGATAAAGGCATTTCAATACATCGTGTCAAAACTGGTCACCAAGCACTTATCTACTTTTAATCTATTTTCCAGCCCTTAGTTCATAGTCTTGTGTGCGTGGCACTTCAAAGCGTACATCCAAATACTACTTAAATGTTGTGATGGCTCCCATTTCTATTACCCATTCAGGCAATGAGTTCGAAATGCCCATGACCCAGTAGGTGAAAAAAAGTTTCTTTTAAATCCCCTCTAAGGTGAAAAGCTTCTTCATATCTAACCCATCTATGCTTCATGATTTTGCACACCCTCAGCCTTCTCTGCTCCTAGGCAAGTAACCTCAGCCTAACCAGTCTCTCTTGATAGCTGAAATGTTCCAGCCTGGACAACATCCTTATGAATCTTCCCTGCACAATCATATGCTTCCTTTCATGCAATCAGAAATGCCCATAGTATTCCTGCTATGGCCTAACCAACATCTCATATAGCTCCACGATAATCTCCTTACTTTTGTACTTGATGTTTCAACTAATAAATGCAGGTATCCCATATGCTTTCTTAACTATGCAATAATCTGCCTGTTGCCTTCACAGATCTATGCACATGCGTACGAAGGTCACTCCGATACTCTGTACATCCTACAATCCCACCATTCATTGTGTACTCCTTTCCTTGTTAGTCCTCCCAAAATGTATCATCTTTCACTTCTCAGGATTAAACTCCAAATGTCTATGTCTGTCAGCATATCCATATCATTCTGTAGTCTAAGGCTTTCCTCCTCAATGCTTACCACACTATCAATTCTTGTGTCATCTGCAAACTTACTCATCAAACCTCCTGTATTTGTGTCAAGATAATTAAAGTACACTACGAACTGCAGGGAACCCAGCACTAAAACTTTGGGTACAACACTAGATGCAGGCTTCCAGTCACTAAAACAACTTTCTATCATTGCCCTGCGTCTCCTGCCACTAAATCAGTTTTGGATAGAACTTATCAAATTCCACCTTTTACCAGCCTCCCATGCAGCACCTTCTCAAAGGCCTTACTGAACAGTAAGGCCAACTGCACTACCCTCCACCTACACATCTAGTCACCTCCTCAGAAAATTCAATTAAATTTGTTAGACATGATCTCTGTCTAACATGCTGACCATCCTTTATTAATCCTTCCCTCTCTGAGTGGAAATGAATTCTGTCCCGCAGAAGTTTTCACTAAAAGTTTCCCAACTACTTATTTTGGGCTCAATGGCCCTGGCTTATTCCCACCATCCTATAATTGTACCATATTAGCTATTTTCTATTCCTCTGGCACCTCTTCTGTGGTCAGAGAGGATTTGAAAATTAACATCAGGGCCCATGTAATTATCTTCTTTGCCTCCCATAAGAGTCTGAGATACATAACATTCAAGTCTGGGGAATCATCCAATTTTCACCCACTAAAATTATTAAGAACTCCTTCATCCCAATGCCAATTTATTCAAGTTTATCAGAGCGTCTTCCCTAATTTCCAGTCCTACTTTGTCCTGCTCTTATAATATAAATGCGAGGCGCTCATTCAAAACCTATCTACATCTTCTGGTTCCACACACAGATTGCCATTTTTGTCCCTAATCATCCCTGCTCTTTCCCTGGTTATCCTCTTGCCCCAAATCTTCTTATAAAGCAGATTTCAATTTTCCATAATTTTACCTGGCAATGTATATTTTTGCTCCATCTGCGCTCTCCAATTTCTTCTCATGCATTTCCGATACTCATCGAAGTCTTCCACTGTCTTTAGCTGTTGGTATCTACCTTAAGGTTCCCTTTTTTCCTGAAGCCAATCACCAATATACTTCGACATGCAGGGTTCCCAGGTCTCGTACAATGTTTTTCTTTCGTTTATCTATCAAACTATCAATTTCTACCCTAAGCATACTCAAAAGACTATGGAATTCTCAATCACAAAGGCTGTAGAAGCAAACATTTACAACTCTGAGTAAAAGATGTTCCTCATCTCGATCCTTATTTTTAAATTGTACACTTGGGTTCTAGACACCACAGCTGGAGGAAACTTCTTATCTGCATCCATCTGCCTTTTGGTTTAAGCATTTTGTAGGTTTAAATTAGATCACCTCTCATTTGTCAAAAACCTAGCGAATACAAGCTCAGTTTGCCCAATCTCTCCTCACAGGACAGTCCCATGGTGTGGAGGGTGAATCTGAACAACAATCATTGCACTGTCTCTATGGCAATAATAATATCTGTGGCAATAATTTTAGGCCCCACACTTTAGGAAGGACATACTGGTGCTGGAGGGTGTCCAGGGGAGATTCACAAGGATGATCCCTGGAATGGTAGGTTTAACGTACGATGAACTGCTGAGGATCCTGGGATTGTATTCATTAGATTTTAGAAGGTTGAGAGGAGATCTAATAGAAACCTACAAGATAATGTGTGGCTTAGAAAGGGTGGACACTGGGAAGTTTTTTCTGTTAGGCGGGGAGACTAGGACCCGTGGGCACAGCCTTAGAATTAGAGGGGGTAAATTTAAAACGGAAATGAGGAGACATTTCTTCAGCCAGAGTGTGGTGGGCCTGTGGAATTCATTGCCACGGAGCACAGCGGAGGCCGGGACATTAAATGTCTTCAAGGCAGAGATCGATAAATTCTTGATCTCACAAGGAATCAAGGGCTACAGGGAGAGTGCAGGGAAGTGGAGTTGAAATGCCCATCAGCCATGATTAAACAGCGGAGTGGACTCGATGGGCCGAAAGGCCTTACTTCCACTCCTATGTCTTATGGTCTTATATCCTTTCTGAGGTTACACTGTTCCTTGTGAGCATGGAAGCATCTAACTTAGCATTTTTACAACTGAAGCAACACTTCACTACTTCTACACTGAAATCCTCTTGCAATAAAAGCTATCATTCGATTAGACTTTCTAGTAGTTTGGGCAACGGCATCTTATCCTTCACTGACTAATTGACAAAGGACATCTAGCTTCCTTTGTACATCTATATTTTCAACCTCTTAAATTTAAGAAATACTCCGCATAGCTGTTTCTTCTTCCAAGGGGGATAACTTTTCTTTTTTCCACTCATTCCATTTGTCATGTTTTTGCCCAACGACTGCGTTTGTCCAATACCTTCTAAGCTGCTTTACATCTTCCTCAAAACGTACATTTCCACTTAGATTTTTGTTTTCTTCAATGTCAGAAATATTACACTTGATCTTCACAACCAAATCATTGATGTATGTGTGCAGCTGAGGCCCAAGTACAGATCTGAAATGACATTTAGTACTGCATTCATTTATGGTCTTCATTTCACAGAAAAATGTAATGGCACAGAAAAGGACACAAAAACAAATGTGTAATGACGGGACAAAAAATGCATGGTGTAAACAATAGGAAAGGATCAACAGGATAATTTTCCTCTCTCATGAGCAAATGCTGAGAAGTGACCTATTAGTGGTCTTCAAATACTTGGAAAATTTTGATGGAACATAGAATATAACCCAAGGCTAACAATACAAGATAGTCACCAAGAATTCTAATATGGAATTCAGAAGAAACTTCCTTATCGAAAAAGAGTAGTGGGAACATGCAAACAGTTCCGATAGGTAAGAGATGAAGTAAATAATATTGCTACATTTGAGGGAAACGAGACAAGCATATGAGGGACAAGGATATAGAGGATTATAGTGGTAGTTTGGAGAGAAAAATGATTGGAAGCTAAACAAACATGAGGGAAAAATAAATAAAGGTAATGATGATAATTTAGAAGAAGAAATCTGAAAGGAAATAAACCAGTACAAGATAAATGTACTCATTTACAAGATGTGGGCTTTGCTAGCTGAGCCAACATTGATTGCCCTAAATGCCCTTGAAAAGATCATGATGAACAGGTTTCTTAAATTTTACGGTGGGTAGGTACACCTATAGGAAGAGATTATCAGATTTTGATACAGCCAACAGTGACGGGAAAGCAAGGCAACATTATTCCAAGTCAAAATGGTGCAAGAGCAACTTGCAAGTGATGGTGCACCCACGTATATGCTATTCTTGACCTTACAGGTGTTATAGATTCCAGTTTTGCAAGTGCCTTGGTGAACTGCTACATTGTATCTTGTAGATGGTACACAATGCTGGTACTGTGGATCGCTAGAGAAGTAATGAATGTTTAACATTGGTGGGTGGGTTGCCAATCATTCAGGTTTCTTTGTACTGGATGATGTCATGTCCCAAGAATATTGTTAGAACTGCAATCATCTAGACAAACGGAGACTTTTCTATCATACTGCTGAACATGTATCTTGTAGATAGTTAATTAGAGAGTCAGATGTGTAACTCACTGCAAAATTCCTGGCCTGATCTGTTCTTATGGCTAAAGTATTTATACGGCTGGTCTGGTTCAGATTTTGGTCAATGGTAACCCCCAGGGTGTTAATATGGGGGATTTAGTGATGATAATGCCTTTGATTGTCAAATGGAAATTCTCCGATTGTCTCCTGGCACTTAATGGCAAGTAAAACTTGTGCCACACATCATCCCAAACTTGGATGCTGTCCAGGTGTTACGTAAATGGACTGCTTCAATATCCGAGGAGTTGCCAGTAATTCTGAACATTGGTGCAAATGGACTGATTCTGTGCCTGTGTATCTTATATGAATGTGATCAAGCATGGAAGAGGGAAAATTAATGCAGGAAATGAGAATGTGGCAAGGAGAGGCAAGACTCTTCAATGTAACTGGAAATTTATGCCAATGGGAAAAAAATCACTTACTCACTGCATCTGTAAGATAAATATGTAAATTAGAATTGATAATGTTTAGAAAATCTTCAAACATTAGCTCCAGACCTAGCACTAGAACTGAATTTTCAATCAGGGTTTGTAAGCAAGCAACTCCACTGTTGTTCCACTAGGTGGCAGTCAGCCTCAGCTTCCAGTCTAACCAAGCTTTTACCAATAATAGTGATAATGGGAACTGCAGATGCTGGAGAATCCAAGATAACAAAGTGTGGAGCTGGATGAACACAGCAGGCCAAGCAGCATCTCAGGAGCACAAAAGCTGACATTTCGGGCCTAGACCCTTCATCAGAGAGCTTTTCCCTGAGGGAGGAGGGTGGGGTCTAGGCCCGAAACGTCATCTTTTGTGCTCCTGAGATGCTGCAGTGTTCATCCAGCTCCACACTTTGTTATCTTTTACCAATAATACCTCACTTCTGGTATCCACTGTCTTGTACTTCATGCACAACCACTTTTCAGACTAGCCCAACCCTTTACCGAGAGGCACTTTAGGTCTCATCCAGTTGTATTTAAGGACCCTTTGAAGGCTTCTCCCATAAAGGTGTGTTTACACAGGCTAGAAGCATCCCCAAAGAACAGAATTCCAACTCGGAGGAGATCCAAACCCAACCAAATGACAGAATGAAAACACAGCATGGAAGGATCTTTTCTGGCTGTGAACTCATCACTGATATCTTATGTTACAATACTTTGGCTTTACGAGGTGTATTTTTTCCTTTTTTTTTAAAATGAAGCAAGGTTGAGGCAGGGGTATTGTACAGTCTGCTCAAAGCCAATAAAGTAAACAGCTGGTGAGGCCCTGGGTTTTTTTTTAAAAGAAATTGGAACAGAAGCAGCTTTCATGGGAGGAGTCAAGCTCCCACAAAAACAGGATTTTTAAATTTTGGCTTTCTGCAGTTGCTGGGATATTGAAGCTAAATGTGGAAGCTCTTATTCATCTAAAAGCTGGGGTTCTCTTCCTGCTTCTCAAATCGCATGTGAGACAATTATTTTACTGAATTTGCCTTTGCCAGGTGTGTGTTTATAGGATGTTATTATATTGGAACAGTTAATTGGTACTAGTTTAAACACACATATTGAAATGCTTAGCAAAATAACAGAATTACAGTTAAGCCAATTGCCTTCTTTTTATTTTGTCTGTATTTTAACTGTAGTTTGACCAATTAATTGCATCTGGAGCGCAATGCCTTACACTTACCTTTAAAGTAAGAAAGAAGTTAAGATCTAGACTATCTTCCTAATATATTTTGAGAGTTCTCAGTCTCGTTAATATATCTCATATTTATTATTTCCAACTGATAGCATTTAGACTTTTTTTTGCCTTTCCAAACATTTTTCTTTTTTCACTTTTCCCAGTATGCTCCTGCTCACATTTTTTTGCTTTACCCTCTGACCATCCTGTCATTTTTCCTTCCCAGCACTTCTCTACTTTAATCCAGCTATCCTACGCTCCCGCCCCCAACATAATTAACTTAGACTTGATTTCATTTTGACACAAACTTGCCCGAGTACACTTCTTACCTTACACAATGTAAATTTGCTACCTTAAAGTATCACACCAAAAATGAATACGTAGGGAACGAATTAACCAAAAAGTGGCTAGAATATAACTAATAAGAAACTACAATGCATACATGATAACAATCCTGGAATTCCTTTCCTAATAGCACTGTGGGTGTACCTACTACTACATGGACTGCAGTGGTTTAAGAAGGCAGGTCATCTTTTCAAGGACACTTAGGATGTGCAATCTGCCCAACATGCATGAAAGAACAGAAAATAATTCCCAAATGACCAAGGTAAAAAAAAATCAGTTTATTCATAAATAAAAGTTCAAAAGCTTTTAAAGTATGTCCAATAGTATGCAGCCAAATGAACCACCTTAATATTAAGAACCTCCTTGAAATCACTCATTTGAGTGCCATTATTAGAAACTCATAATGGCAATTAATTTGATTTGGACTGTGGCCAATTTCTGTTGGGGGGGGGCAGCACCATTATTCAACACACTGCTTCTAAACCACTGCAAAAGATCTCAGAAACTCTATTTGCATTGGTGATAATTTTGGCTCTACAATCTTTTATGCTGGTATAGAAACAGTGTGCTAGATATTGGCACTGCTCTCAAAGCTGGCCAAAGTCCAGTCTAAGTTAATAAGCATTAAATTTCAGCTTTTGTCAACGTGATTTATCTGAAGTCAATCAAACCGACACAGAAGATTACAAAAACTCTATTTGGATTGGTTGCAATTTTTAATCTAAATTCTAAATTCTTTGCACTGGTTTGTCTGATTTCAGACAAATTCCATTGATTAAAACAGTGCAACTTTAAGTCCAAGCCCATATAATACTTCCCAATTGGTGCATCTTACAAGTTATCTTGTAGTCTATCCTCAGTTTTAACCATCCTCAACAACCTGGTAGATAGATACTTAGTACTGTTAGTTACATGTATGCCTAAATTCATGTCATTTTAAAAAAATTTGAGGTTTATAAAAATTTATTTCACCGAATTTTCCTGGTGAAAACCTATTGCTTTTTGTTCTCATCCAGAAACTCACCGGTACAGTGACATTTGTTGACTACTCTGCATTGCAGTTAATAAAGAATCAATGGTTTATTGCTTCAATTTTGCCCACCCTTCTTTCTATTTGCACCACTAAATCTTCAAGCCATTCTAGTCACTTAGGTACTTCTCACTGGTTCCACACATTTCCAGGTATGACAGGCATCATCCAAACATTCCAAATCAGTGAAAAATAATCTGTACTCTCTCTTGAAGAAAGCAGCACACAGCAAGAGAGAAAGCCCAAGGACCTAGTCCTTCTCTATTTTTGAATGTTGTGGCCAGTGGTGACTCCTATTCTACAAACAAGGAGTTTATTGGATTAATTGCTAAACTGCTGCATTCTTTTCATTGCGCAAATGTTAATACATTAACTGAAACAGGAATGAAAAGCGCTTTTGTAAAAGCAATGCACAAGCTAACTGTCCATCATGTTAGTCAGATGGAAGTACGCTTGCACATAAAATGGTGTTAAATTTTCAGTGTGAGAAACTCTCATTAGAGCTTGAATATAACAGGTTTTAACAAGTACAGAGGCAGGGTGAAGGGACGGGAGGCAGACAAAGAGAAGATATGATAAGGTGGAAGGCAAGAGAGATTATGCGACAAAAGAAATAGTGATGCCAAGCAAAAGGAGATGACACTGGGACAAGTAAAGCAACAAAAGATGGGTCTAAAGGTGTAAGTGAAAAAAGAATAATTAACAGCTGTCATCCAAAAAAAAGGGAGCAGAGGTTACAATCTAATATTGTTGAATTCAATTGTATAAATATTTAAAGTAGCAACCTAACTCTCAAAAATCATTCATGATACAGTATTCACATTTCCTAACTAGTCTACAACATTTTTGAAGAGCTACATTAATTAGGGAAGGATCTTGTTGTGACTCTGGTCAATAACTTTTGACACAGGAAAGAATATAATTACTTCAATTTTTGGCTAGAGTTCAAATTCTGTATAATGACAGTAATATACTTTCACTTTAGGGGTTTTATGATCAACCTTTCCTGCACAGACTTGAGTTCCTTATATTTTTATGTAGCTGTTTCTGTGAATATAAATTTACAGAATCAATCTTTCTCTACCAAAGCAAGACTTTGATCTGTGAACATGCTATTTCACTGTAACTATAATTGGCGCAACCATGACAATGTTGAGTATCACAAGGTGAGCAAAAGACGGCATTTCAAATTGTTGACAGCCCATATTCAAAATGCAGAAGCAGAGCAGATATATTTTACCAGTAAATGAGCGTTAAGGTCTGAAGGTCCCTACAATGAGTGACATCAAATGTGACAAAGACTTACTTAGAGAAAAAACTATTAAGAGGCACCATGTTGGGTGCAAACAGTTAACTCCACAGCCATAGCGTCATAGTTGTGTCTCTAGCTTTCAACTGAGATGGAAAATACCTTCTAGCCAATTTGACATCATCTCTTAGGCAATTATCACCATTGAGTTGGACATAAATCTGACATCATATCACAATTATTGTAAAATATAACATTGCCTTATTGACTACTGTTGATTTCATTGATTATTATTGTTAGTAATAAAGTGTATTTAATTATTTTGAAAACGAACATGAAATCTTGCTTCTTGCAAATTTTGTTTTAGAAAGCCAACAGACTGATGTAACATATAATGACAAAGAAAATAAGATTAAAATTAAAACTATGAAAGGAGTCAACAATAGGAATCAATGCCTTTTGTAAATTATATGATTATTAGACTGAATCATTTTAAAGTATGTAGGCAATATTGAACACACAGATGGATGTGTCATTGGCAAACATTCCAAATGATGCCAACAATGGCAAAGGTGATGAGAAAGTCACATTAAGCACTGACGCACACAAATATAAATATTCAGATGACATACAGGTGTCAGGAATGATTCATTTGCAGAAAGGCCCAATATATTAATAGCTTATACATAACATATCATTTGACATAACTTTAAACATTGGGTGCATGTATTTAAATACATATTTAGAAAATTCATTGTCTATAATCAACTTGATTACAAAGTTGATACAAAGTAGTACAATGGTTTTTCTTCAGACAATATAAATTGCTTGCATTTATAGTTACTAACGAATAAGTCAAAATTAATTTACAAATAGTCCACAGATTGACAATTTATACAATTGTAAAAAAATGCTGCTCATGAGGAAATCTCATTTTTAGAATCTGATCTTGTATCATCTAGTTTGCAAAGTGAGGTTTAGAATGAAGATTACTTAGTTAACTTCACAGGATTTAGTGGACGTTGTTATAACCTGATTGGTTCTATCTAACATTTCCTTCCATAATTAACTTATCATGTCAATTTTTAAAAATTTATCAGACAAGACTGTGATGCTCTATAGAATCAACCTTGGGGACAGCAGGCAGCAGTATGGATTGGGATTGGCCTCATTGGTCACCCCCACACAGCAGAAAGCCAACTAAAGCTGAGAAGAAGAAATAAAGTTTTTCTGATGAAGGTTCTAGGCCCGAAACGCCAGCTTTTGTGCTCCTAAGATGCTGCTTGGCCTGCTGTGTTCATCCAGCTCCACACTTTGTTTTCTCGGATTCTCCAGCATCTGCAGTTCCCATTATCTCTGATCTCAAAGCTGAGAAAAAGTTTGACCCTATGACCTTGCAGTGAATGCAAAAATGACCGGTAAGAAAAGTTACAATCATAGAATCCCTACAGTGTGGAAGCAGGCCATTTGGCCCATAAAATCCACATTGACCCACTATACAGCATCCCACCCGCCTACCCTATCCCTGTAACCATGCATTTCCCATAGCTAACTTACCTAGCCTGTATATCCCTGGACACTGTGGGCAATTTAGAATGGCAATCTGCCTAACTTGCATATCTTTGGACTGTGGAAGAAAACCAGAGCATTCGGAGATAACCCACATGCACAAAGGTAGAATATGTAAAGTTCACACGAACTGTTGCCAGAGGGTGGAATTGAACCTGGGTCCCTAGTGCTGTGAGTCAGCAGTGCTAACCAGTGAACAGTCGTGCTGCTCCAACCTGGAGGGAAGAACGAGGGTCAGAGCCGTGAAGCAAAATCAGAAGAAACCAACCCAACTCAAATACTCTTTTGAAGGCTTAAACTCTTTCCTCACTGAACTGTCATACAGCTACTCAGAGGAATTTAGCACATTCACGGATCAGAACTGCTAACCTAAGATTCAAAAACTGAGTCCAGCCACATGGATATCAGCCTTTTCTATCTTTAACATAATATCTACCTCTACTACTAGCTGTTTATGTTATCTTTCAGGTTATGTGCCAGCTTAGGTGAAATGGGAGAATTTTAAGATAATAATCCCGTCAGTTAATCATGGTTTTAAGAGTGTGTATCATTACCATTCCTAATATTTTGTAAAGTACTTTCGTTAGCAATAAACAGGCATTCCTATTTTACATAAAACAATGTCAGAATTCTTCACAATATGTAAAACACAGGGGCTGTAAACTGATGGAGGGGACAATTGTGTGCAAGTATTGCAATAACCTCTCAGAAGTTTCATCATGCTACACACCTGTAGCTCACCACTTGTGTTTGTCAATGTGGTTAATTCAACGTCCATGACAATATGCACACTAAAGTCCCCCCAATCCTCGGTGCTTCACAGGATTATGGCCATTTACTGTGCATTTCCTTGCTTTGTTTGTCCTGCACAAGAGCATGACCTCATAGTTATCTGGACTGAATTCCAGTCGCCACTGAACAGCCCATCTATATTCTCCTGTAATTTAAAGCTATTCCTCCTTATTATTTATCACCCACTAATTTTCACATCATCCACAAATCTACTACCACATACTAATCATTCACAGCCTTCCTCCGCTCAAGTCTAAACATATACACAAACAGCAAAGACTCCAACACTGATCCTTGTGAAACCCCACTGAAAACAATAGTCACAAAATATTTCTCAACTATCACCTTCTGTTTCCTGCCATTTAGCCAATTCTGGATTCAATTAGCTAAATTTCTTTGGAACCCATGGACACTTATCTTATCAAAAGCTTTGCTGAAGTCTAAGTAGACTATGTTAAATGTATTGCCCTCATGAACACAACTGGTCACCTCTTTGATCAACTTTATCAAGTTGGTCAGCCACGATCTCCCTTTAACAAAACTATGCTGACTCTTCTTGATTAATCCCTGCCTCCCTAAGTGTTGATTAATTCTACCCTTCAGAATTGCTTCTAATAGTTTCCCAACCACTGAGGTTAGACTGATTTGCCTGTAGTTTCTTATCTTATATCTTCTTCCCTTCTTGAGCAGCAGGTGTCCTTCAGATCTCTGGCACTTTGCTGTGGCTTGAAAAACAATCCTGATGCAGTTTAAAGCATTTTGCTCTTTTTAAACCTTTTACATTAGGACTACCCCGGTAAATATTGGGAAGTTGAAATCCCACACTATCACTACCCTATTCCCCTTTACGGTTCTCTGAAAATTGCCTATGTATCTCTTTTTTCTATTTCTCTAACTTGTGTGTGTGTGAGCGCGCGTGTGTGCAGTGGGATGTGGTGGAACACTATAGCCCACACCTTGCAATATGACCGCTCCACGTTTGGTTTTTTAAATCTTTTTGGTTTATAGTCTTCTATTTTATTCATTCATTCGCAGGATGCATTGTCTGAAACACTCATGAGGTATCTTCAATATTCTGATGTGGCAGCCAATGCCAGTTTAAGGGCCTCTACTGGAAAATGGTTTGTCCTGAAGTGCTAAACATTGTCCAGGTCCTCCTGCAGTCTAACCTGGAAAGGCACCAAGAGAGGCCTCCAACAAAATCTCAAGTGTTGAAAATCCAAATTACTTAACGTTAAGCCAGAAGAAGCAGGAGCAATGCTGCAAGTTTCACAGCAATATTGTGGTTTAATATAGTACATTTCCTCAAAAACGTGGAAACCTTATACACAACCTTAAAAAAGGGTATAATAGGTGAGGCGTTATTACATGCTTTCATAAAGCACAGGATCCAATATTCTACAACAAGGTGTAGAGCTGGACGAACACAGCAGGCCAAGCATCATCAGAGGAGCAGGAAGGCTGACGTTTCAGGCCTTGACCCTTCTTCAGGAATGGAGGAGGGGCAGGGGTTTCTGAAACAAATAGCGAGAGGGGGGAGGCAGATAGAAGATGGAAAGAGAAGAAGATAGGTGGCGAGGAGACAGACAGGTCAAAAAGGCGGGGCTGGAGCCAATAGAGGTGAGTGTAGGTGGGGAGATAGGGAGGGGATAGGTCAGTCCAGGGAGGATGGACAGGTCAAGGGGGGCGGGATGAGGTTAGTAGGCAGGAGATGGTGGTGAGAAGAGGGTATAGGTGGGACGACGAACAGGTTAGGGAGGCAGGGACAAGCTGGGCTGGTTTTGGGCCCATCCCAGGCCGCAAGAAGACTTTCCACATCAAGCAGATGTTCATCTGCCCATCTGCTAATGTGGTATACTGCCTCCGCTGTTCCTGTTGTGGCCTCTTTTACATCCGTGAAACCAAGTGGAGGCTTGGGGACCACTTTGCAGAACACCTATGCTCGGTTCACACTAAACAACTGCACCTCCCAGTCACGAACCATTTTAACGCCGCCTCCCATTCCTTAGATGACATGTCCATCCTGGGCCTCCTGCAGTGCCATAATGATACCACCTGAAGGTTGCAGGAACAGCAACTCATATTCCGCTTGGGAACCCTGCAGCCCAATGGTATCAATGTGGACTTCACAAGCTTCAAAATCTCCCCTCCCCTACCACATCCCAAAACCAGCTCAGCTCGTGTCCACCTCCCTAACCTATCTTTCCTCCCACCTATCCCCTCCTCTCACCTCCATCTCCTACCTACTAACCTCATCCTGCCCCCTTGACCTGACTATCCTCCCTGGACTGACCTACCTCCTCCCTATCTCCCCACCTACACTCACCTTTACTGGCTCCATCCCCGCCTCTTTGACCTGTCTGTTTCCTCTCCACCTAACTTCTCCTCTATCCATCTTCTATCCGCCTACCCCTCTCTCCCTATTTATTTCAGAACCCCATTCCCCTCCCCCATTTCTGAAGAAGGGTCTAGGCCCGAAATATCAGCCTTTCTGCTCCTCTGATGCTGCTTGGCCTGCTGTGTTCATCCAGCTCTGCACCTTGTTATCTCAGATTCTCCAGTGTCTGCAGTTCCTCCTATCTCGGATCCAATATGCTGTTTTTTTTAAAAAGGTGACAATACGTTTAATCCATCATTTAACTAGTCATGGGATTTATTTACTTGCTGCAAACATCACTGGCAATATCAGCATCACTGGTCATCAGAAGGTAATGAACTTCCTTTTTGAATTGCTGCAGTTTGTGTAGTGACAGTACTTCCATTCTATTAGAAAAGGCACTGCAGAAGTTTGACCCTGGCAACAATAAAGGAACTGTGATATATCTACGAGTTAGTATTGTTAAAGATTTGGCAGTGGCAATGTTTCCAAGGCTTGCTATCTTTTGTCCTTCTAAGATTTACAGGTCACCATACAGGTATATTGTTGGATGGTAAAGGAGGAGGCTTAGCAAATTTCTGCTATGTATTATTTAGATTGTGTGCACTGCAGTCGACGGTAAAAGAAGTGAACATTTAAAATATCAGCAGGGCTCTGACCAAACAACTTACTATCACCTGCATAATGCTGAATTTCTTGATTATTTGAATGTTTGCTTGTGCAAATTTTGCTTTTTTTTTCAATTTTTCTTTTGCTAGGATCTGCTTTGTTTCCTTTCACTTAAAAAAGTACTAACTATTCACTCCACTTTTGAATTTTATTTGAGCCTAATTACAGCATGGTCATTATTTTCTGAACTACTTGCCTGCATATTATCTTCTCTTCCAATTTCATTTTCTAAAACTAAATACAGCAATAGCTCTTTCTTTAAAAGGAGAATTTAAAAGATACACAAAAGGCCCATTGTGCCTGCAATGGATCTCTGAAAGAACTATTGTGCTAGCCCCACATCCCTGTTTATTGTCTGTAATCTTGTAGGTTCCTTATCCTCAATTGCCTGCCCAACCAGCTTTGAAAATTATTTCTGATATCAGCTACTACTAGCTTTTCAGGTAATGTTCCAGATCCCAGTCATTTTGAAAATTTCCCATCTCCCCTCCTTTCTTTTAAAAGATTTGACAACTTTTGACTAAAAACCTACTGGTCTAGAAAGCATGTCACAGAAACCTGTTTTAACACCCTCTTTGGGGAATTAGCATCACCACACACAAGATTCCCATTACTTTGGTAAAGAAACCCAGACCATTAAAGAAAAGACACAGAAATTACCTGTTTGGACAACGAGTGTGGTTAGAATCAAGCATCACAATGGTACCTTTTGCAAACAAATAACGAGGCCACACTCAGTAACAAGGCTCAAACGTGAATACTGACGATTTGGAGGGTGGGCAGCTTTAGACAGCTGAAACTGTATACTGACAGAAAAAGTAGTGCAGGAGGATTAATTGCCAGATTCACGTTGGAAAATATCATACAATTTGTCAGTGAAATACTACATGTAATTAATTAATCAAAATTACCCAAAAAACTACACTTAAAACCTAGTTGGCATGAATTATACCACATTACCCCAGTATTAATTTTTCTTTTCACAAAAAGTCTTTTACATCAATTATTGCATTCCTCTAGGAATTGACCCAATCTATCTCAAGATTAGTCCAGTATGCCTCATGAAACATGTTGGCACCAAAATAAACTACATTTTTAATTGACAGTATTCCAAACTAAAATAAATTATTAGCACTGTCTTTTTGATTATGAAAATCTTTATTATTTATAGCAAAGTTGACTGAGTAGCCCCCATAAATATTCTTCTACTTAGATATATTTAATTTGCATCCCTTACCATTCTTACAGTTAAGGATATTTTTAAAAACATATCAGCTTTAATCAGTGCTGCGCAGGAGGGAGTGCATGATGGGTTTAAAAGTAACAAGCTTTTCATTAAAGGAAGATCCAATATGTAATTAACACAAAGGAAAAGAAAAATTTGTTTTCTATCATTTCATCAAAACTGAAGAAAATATTAATTTCAATTCAGCCAATTAAGTTTAAGACTTTTATTTAAATTTTCAACTGAAAACATTTTCAAATTTATTATCCAATCTATAATCTTCATTTTAAAAACTTCAGCTTTCAAATGATATACTGTATTTCCAGAAAAAGGAGGTGGAGTTTTCCACTGCTTGAGTGACGTGGATAACAGCAAATTGTTGGGAAATTTCAATGTGAATTAAAAAATCAGATTGCCAACACCAAGAAAAATATTTTCAATTTCCTCCTTAAAGTTCTCCTTAAAGAGTTGTCAATCTCACTAATAAGCAGTGGCTACCGTATCTCATTATTAACTAATCTCACCTCATTTCTATGTATTCATAGAAACTTCACTAAGAAACTTGATGGTCCCAATTCCTGACATGGCAGTCAGGATGGTCTCCTGACAGCAAAAACTTGCTGTTTGCTTCTCTGTATCAGGTATGTTAGTGGGTATTCAGTATATCAGGTATGTGGAGCCAAATGTCTGGGGGCTGGGCTGTCCTGTGAAGTTAGACCAGCGAGTGGGCCACATTCAATCCTGTGAGTTTGAATATTGATAGTCAAGCTGTCCACGGAACCCTGCGGAAATTAGGAAACTCAAATCAGGGGACGGGGTTAATTGGATTGTGTTGCCAAGGGAACAATTATAGTGAAAGGTAGCACTTCATGATAGAATAGTCGTGTTTGTAGAACCTGTAAGGGATCAGGAAGCTGCAGATTCTCACAAATCACTGTCACTCTGCCATCACATGATATCAAACGGTCAACAACAGCATGACAAAATCACAAAGCCTCAGGCTCAAGAGCAAATTGAGAAAATTACTTAAAGTGGATGAACAGAAACACAGAAATGGAGGTATGGGAAACCAAAAGATGATCAGTCAGGCATGTTAAAGGAGAACATGAAAGACAGGGAGTATTATAATTGGACTCAGACATAGGCTACTCACTTAACTTGTCCACATCTCTGTGCAAATCTTTGTGTACTCCTCACAGCCTACGGGATTCCCAAGACAGGAGAAAGTACTTTCCTCAACAGAAGATTACTTTTACAAGGTTTATTTTAGAATGAAAAGGCTAATACACATTAACAGATTTCATTTCAACTTACTCACATTTACCTTCAACCTCAAACAAGCTAAATATTGCCTAATTCAATGAAGAACTGATGTCCAATGAGGAGTATTTGTGAAAGATGTTGGGGAGCCTTTAAATTAAAATGGCAGAGGAATGGAAACCTATGTATAAGATCACATGACCGTAAGGAGTAGAAACAGGAGTAGGCTATTTGGCCCCTTGAGCCTGCTACAACATTCAAAAGGATTGTGGCTGATCCAACTCTCTCAAATTTCCTGCCTTCCCCCATAACCCTTGATTCCTCTATTACTCAAGAATCTATCTAACTCGGCCTTTATCTAACTCGGTCTTAAAACACACGAGGACTCCGCCCCCTCAGCTCTCTGTTGCAAGAAGTTCCAAAGACACTCTACCCGCATAAGAAAATTCATAGGAAAATTCTCCTCATCTCAGTCTGAAAATGTCCTCTGATCCTAGACTCTCCAATGAGGGGAAACATCCTCTCAGCATTTATTCAGTCAAGTGTCTTAAGAATCCTATATATTTCAATGACATAATCTCTCATTTTCCTAAATTCCAATTAGTAGAGTCTCAACCTGTTTGGTCTTTGTTCATAAAGTTATCCCTCTATACCAGGATAATCCTCATGAACTTCTCTGAATTGTTTCCAATTAAATATCTTTCCTTAGATAAGGGACCAAAACTGCTTACAGTACTCTAAATGTGGTCTCACCAGCACTTTATCCCGTTGCAGTAAGACTTTCCTACGGTAATACTCCAATCCCCTTGAAATAAGGGCTGGCATTCCACTGGCCTTCCTGACTACCTGCTGCACCTGTTTGCCTTTGTGTTGCAGCTCTCTGCAGCTTTTCTCCATTTAAATGACACTGTTCTTTTGTTCTCCTTTCCAAAATGAGCAACTTCACATTTTTCCACATTATGGTCCATTTGCCAATTTTTCACTGACTGTATTGTCACCGTCTCTCTGTAATCCATTTACATCCTCTTGTCACCTGCCCTTCTGTCTATTTTAGTGTCATCTGAAAATTTGGCTACAGTACATTCGCTTCCTTCCAAGTTAAGTATACACTACAAGAAGTTAGAGGAAAGTACGAAATTTGAACTGTAACAAGTGTTAGGCAGAGAAATCAAGGGCCAGAATCAAACAGAGACACAGTGAAAAATAATGGGAACATGGTAAGTAATCTTAAAAAGTCAAGCGTTAAGGCAGAGTGTCTTAACATGCAAAGCATTCGCAATAAAATGGATGAATTAATCACTTAGATAAATGAAAGCAAGTGTGATCTGGCCAAGATTACAGAGGCACAGCTGCAGGGTGATAAGGGACAGGAACTGATAACAACAGACAAAAAGGAAAGGGCAGTAGAGTTACATTGCTGGTTAAGGAAGAAGATAACTCAATAGTGAGGAAGGATATTAGTTCCAATATTGAATCTGAATGGTTAGAGCTAAGAAATTCAAGGGAAAAGAAATATTTGTGGGGATTGTACAGATTCCCCTCCCCTGCCAAACTGAAATAAAGGAATATCTGTAATTATAGGTGGATTTCATGTGCACATAGATTGAGCAAATCAAATTCATAATAACACCTATACATAATAATAATTATTTCTGGAGTGTACATGGGATGGGTTTTATGGACCAATGTGTCGAAGAACCAACTAGAGAACTGGCCATCCTAGACTGCATATTGTGTAACGAGAAAGGAATAATTGGCAATCTAGTTGCTTGAAGCCCCTTCAGGATAAATCATGTAGAATGATAGAATTCCTTTTCAAAGTGGAGACTGCTAGTGTTGATTCTGAGACTACGATCTTGGATCTAAGTATAGGATATTACAATGGCATGAGGCACAAGACTGGGGGTCATTGTCAGGTGCAAAAGTAAAATGGAGAAGATGGCCATACCAATGACTTACAAAGAAAATTAGAGATAGCATTAGGTCCAAGGAAGAGGCACACAAATTGGCCAGAAAGAAGCAACAGTCCTGACAACTGGAAGCAGTTTAGCATTCAGCAAAGGAAGACACAGGGATTGATTAAGACAGAAGACAGTATAAGACTAAGCTCATCGGGAACATAATAAACTGACTGTAAAACCTTCCATATAGACATAAAGGGGAATGTGAAGATGGCAAATGTAGATTCCTTCCACTCAGGAACAGCGAAGTTTATAATGCGGAACAAAGAAACTGTTGACCAACTAAATACATACCTTTGCTTTGTGTTAACAAAATGATCTTACAAATAACATGGCAAAAACATTGGGAAACACAGTTTACTGACAGGATGGTCATCAGTACAAATAGAGAAATAATGTTGGAGAAATTGAAGGGACTAAAGACGACTGAAACCTTAGGGACCTGATAATCTGCATCCCAGAATACTTATGGAAGCGGCCCTGGAAACGGTGGATACATGGGTGATCATTTTCCAAGAGTCTGGAGCAGTTCTTAGAGAGTGAAGGGTAGCTAATGTAATCACTCAGTTTGAAAAGGGATGCAAAGAGATCAGCTTGACATTGGTAGTGGGTAAAATGTTAGAGTCCATTATAAATGATTTACTAACTGAGACTTGTAAAGCAGTGAGAAAATCAGACAGACGTGGCTTTGCAGAAGGGAAATTAAGCTTGACAAATCTACTGCAATTTTGCGGATATAACTTGTAGAGTTGACGCAGGGGGATGAGTTGATGTGGCTTATTTGGGTTTACAGAAGGCTATCAAGAAGTAAGAGATTAGTGTGTAAAGTTAAAACACATGGGATTGGGGTAGTATTTTGAGACAAACAGAAAGCTGGTTGGCAGATAGCAAATAAACTGGGAATAAATGGATCTTTTTCCAAATAGTAGGCAGAGGTTAGAGGGGTACTCCAGGGGTCAGAACTAGGACCCCACATATTCACATTAAATTTAGTTCTCTCGTCCAAATCATTAATATCTCCAAATTTATAAATAACACAAAACTGGGTGGGAGGGTGAAATTTGAGGAAGACACAGAGATACTTCAATGTAATTTGGGCATGCTGACCGCATGGACAAATGCATGGCAAATACAACACAATGTGCATGAATGTGAGGTTATCCACTTTGTGGGCAAAAGCAGAAGGGCAAATAAATTGAGAGAGGATAATATACAATTAGACCTAGGTGTCCTCATACACTAGTCACTGAAGGCAAGCATGCAGGTATGGTAGACTGTCGAGGCGGCAAATTGGTATGCTAGCCTTTATAGCAATAGGATTCAAGCACAGCAGTGGGGATGTCTAGCTGCAATTACACAAGACTTTGTGAGACCACACCTGGAACAATGTGTGCAGTTTTGGTCTCCTTATCTAAGGATGGATATATAAAGACAGTGCATCAGTGCTTACCAGATTGCTTCCTGGGATGGCAGCACTGATGCCTGAGAAATGGTTGAGTCAATAAGGATTACGTTCATTGGAGTTCAGAAGAATGAGGGAGGAAAATAAAATTCTATAAAATTCTAACAGGACTATTCAGAAAGGATATCCCTGACAGCAGAGAAGTCCAGAACCAGGAACCACAGTCTTATGGATAAACTGCAAGCCATTTAGGATTGTGACAAGGTGAAATTTCCACACCAAGTGGTGGTCTATAGAATTTGCCACAACAGAAAGCAGCCGAGGCTAAAACGTTGTCTGATTTCATAAGAGAGTTGGACATAACACCTCGGGCTAAAGGGATCAAAGAACAGGAGGGAAAAGCAGGAATAAGGCTACTGAGTTGCATGACCAGCCATTATCAAAATGAATGGCGGAGCAGGCTCAAGGGGCGAAATGGCCTAATCCTGTTCCTATTTTCTATGCTTCTATGAAAATATCTATGATGCATACATAAAAGCTGGCACAGTTTTGAAAGTCATGCTGCTAAGTTTCTTTTTTTTATATCTTCATACAGTAAGCCGCTACTTATTTATATAAAAACTCAAAATTAACTTCACTAAATTAAAGCTTTTAAAATTTATTCATTTACTTACATATCATGTTTGAAAACATTCACAATTCAAGTAGATAAAGTGAGACACTGAAGAAAATAATATCTGGACAGCTTTGGCTAATTAACTGCTACTGGTGCGCCCAGAGAAACTATATACAACAGATGTTCAGATCACAGATTAATCTTCATGTAAGAATATTTCCCATTCTGGACAAAGATATGAAATCATACGTCATATCTTTAGGGAGAGCTGAGGTTTCCAAATAACAAAGTGATTGCGACAATAATTTTAAATAAATTTTGTAACGTTGCTGTGGAATATTATATCTTAACCTTTGTTATGTCATACTCGCTTGTATGTTACTATGGAGAACTGATGGTCAAGAAAAAGAAGAAAATAACACATTTTGGAAGGAAATAATAAGAACATAGAGCAAAGGGAGAAAAGGCCCTCAGAACATTACAGATGATTTAAAACATCAGCTGCAGAACTACAACATGGAAAAGTTGGAACATACTAGAAAGAAAAGTAACAGAACAATTCATTTATTAAAGGTATTTGGATCATTCCTTAGAATGATAGGTGGGTTACATTTTTGTTTGCTGCTCAGTTGGCCAGAGTCACGTTCAAATCAAATTGGGAGCCACACAAAAGCTAAAGAACATTTTGGTCACATGTCAGCTTTTAAAAAAGCGGCAAAACTGAATAAGTGTGATTAACAGATGAGGATAGGAAGGAAGTGCTTGTACTGGTCAGCGTACAGAGACGACTCAACAGGATGCTGCCTAGGGCAGAACATTTTAGCCATGAAGACAGGCTGAATTATTTTCTTTAGTGTACAGAAGACTAGGGGGAATCTGATTGAGGTGGACAAGGTTATGAGGGGTGTGGAAGGATGGATAGGAAGCTGCTGTTACTATTGGCTGAACTGTCAGTATTGAGGAGGCATAATTTTATGGTGAAAGGCAGTGGCTTTAGAGGAGATCTGAGGAAAACACTTTTCATCCAGCGACGGTAAGATTCTGGAATGTACTATTTAGGAGGGTAACAGACGTGGGAAACCACACAACCTTTTAAAAAGTACATGATGGAGCATTTGAACTGTCACAACACTCAAGGCAATGGGTAAAGTGATGCAAAGCATGATTAGTGCAGATAGGACGTCACAGATTCAATGGGCCAAAAAACCTCTTCTGTGCTGTATAACTCAGGATTTTGGATGATAGCTAGTAACTGAAGAGTGACAAAATAGCAATAAGGGAGGTGCATCCAAATATGTAATGTACTGGATATACATTCAAAATGTAAAAGTATTCATAGAGATAAGACTTTATTTGATGGTATACTAAACACAACAGTAATTTGTTCAATGCACAGTATTCTCACCGTACAGCAATTTTCAAGCAATTAAAATATTTTAGTAAGATTCTTACAAATACATTATTATTGTTATATCCTCCATTCAGGGTTATTGTAAAATGTGCTGTTTACATGAGTGTAATTGGGCCTTAGTTTTTTTCAACTGAAATACAATTGTAATTTTCTCAGGCACACTTCAACTGACTTCAAGAATAATTCATACCCCTCTACTGTAAATACTGAAGTTAATGTGTTCAGCAAACGACAAGACATATGTCATTTATCAAATATTCTTTCTTTGATACTTTTTAATTCCAATTTTAGCCATCAGGTGTCTACCACAATGCTTCACTATAAATCTTTATGCCAGGAATCATTATTGCGATACAAAACCAGCAAAATACTTGCATTTATGGAGCACTTTTCAAGACTGCTAGATGTCTCAAAGCACTTTATGGCTGATCACATACAGGGGATTGTTTACATCAACTAGAGCAGCCAGAAGGGGCCCCAGTTTAAATGTCTTATCCAAAACACAATACCTCTGACAGTGCAACGTCCCTACTTTGATCCCTAAACAGCCTCATTCTTTTTACCGTTTATATGCCAGAAAAGAATACTGCATTCCTTTCATGTTAGCTACCTGTCTCTTCTCAGTCTCTTTTCACTTAATTTTTTTTTGCACATCTTCTCTGAACTTACTGTCTACCCGACATGAGTCACGTGCATTTTTTTTTTCTTTTTTAATCCTTTTTTTTCCTATCACAGTCATCATCCAGGGGGCTTTGGAATTGTTTGTCCTACCTTTCACTCTTGTGAGAGGGTACCTGCCTAAAGAACCAAAGATGATGTAAAAAGATAGAAACAGGAAATCATTTGCTGTTTTGTAAACAAAAATTGGTTAAGCCCCTCTGGGTTAAAAGAAGTGTTAAGATTATGGGGAATGGGCAGGGAGGAGATCAGTAGAATTGCTTTTGCGGAGTGTCTTTGTGGACTCAATATGACAAATGACCTCCTTCTATGCTGCAATCATTCCATGGCTTTAGATTGTACTCCACATCATCAGGCCAGCTGCAACAGCAGATGTGGTGGATATTAGAGATCATAGCAGACCATTTGAGATCAAATTAGTTCATATGGCCTCTTGAACTTGTTCCACTATTCAATAGCCCACGTTGGATATTCCAACTCAACTTCACTTTCCTGTCCACTGCCCCAAATCACACTCCACAATCTCAGCTTTAAATATATAGACAATGGAGCATCCACAACCTTCTCGGAAGAGAAATTTCTCTTCCCAAGCGTTCTCAATCAACCCTTGATATGAGGCTCTAATTGTATTCTGAATACCCAGACACGACCTCTCTTACCTGCTCTGACAAACTCCTTCTGATTTTGTATGTTTCAATGAGATTACTTCCTAATCACCGTTATAAATAACAACAGACCCCGTTAACATAGCCTCTCAATGGTCAATGCTCTCACGTGGCATAGAGGCTCAGTTGGTACCTCTGCTGCCTCACAGTGCCAGGAACCTGCATTCAGTTCTAACCTTGGGTGACAGGCTGTGCGGAGTTTGCATGTTCTGCCTTTGTCTGCAGGGGTTTCCGCCAGGTGCTCTGGTTTCCTCTCACAGTCCAAAGATGTGCAAGTTAGGTGGATTGGCCATGCTAAATTGTCTGTAGTGTACAGGGATGTGTAGTTTAGGCGTGTTAGCTATGGAAAGTACAGGGATAGGGTTAGCGGATAGGTCCGGGTAGACTTGTTGGATCAAAGGGCCTGGTTCCACAGTGGGGATTCTATGCCCAGAGCCAATTTTGTGAATCTTCACTGTTCTACCTCCGAGGCAAATATATCCTCCATTACATTTGGAAACCTAAATCCCATACGTTGCAACAAAACACAACTTACTGTTATATTCCAATATCCTGCAATAAAGGCGAAGGGCCATTTCTCTCCACAATTACTTTCTGTACATTGCATGCTAACTTTTTGTGTGCCTTTACCGAATATATCTTTTCCAGTCCTTCAACACCATATTGGCACTTTTCCCAAGTCTTATTAAATATCTTGATCAACCCCCATCAGTTCTCTCACACCCCTACTACCCTCCCAATTTTGATGCCTGATCACATTTGTATCACTGCTGCCATTCTCAAACTCGCGCACAACCTTCCAAACAGCTACAAACCCTCACTAGTGCAACTTTCAGTTCTAACCTACCTCCTGCCTGTCTGATCATGGAACACACTTTCCACCAACTTGTTCTATATTCTGTGGTTTAAATGGTAAACCTATGAAAGCTTTAAGTATATGGTGGAACTAACATGTAATTGTATTAGGCCATTGATTTACAATTTCTGCTTATTTCTCACTTCAGCTTTAACCAATCTTCCATAATACACAAATAAAATATAATTTAACATTATAATTCACTGTTAAGCAAGTATATTGGATATTCCATTCATAAATCACTGTATTCTTGGGCTTCACAAAGCAACAGTTAGATTCAAATGATGCATGTGTACCGTTTTCCATCATGTCATTTCAACTTCTTGATTATGGTCCTGCATTATGGTCATCCCTTAACAGCTGTTTCATGTTTCTGTAGAACTTGGACCATGAAAAAGTCGAAGTCAGCAGGCTAATCTTTACACTGTACATTGGGAAAAGGGCTCTTAACATGCATATAAATTATTCAAAAAATGCTCGCAACTGTGTTATCCTCAACAGATAATTTCCCATCACATTTTGAAATCTAACACTTCTCATAACTCACTTTGCAACAGCATCTAAGGCCTTATAACTCAAGGTTTAAATTTGTAGTTGGCTGCTGTAATTATTCAGACAAAGACATTAATGGTGAATGGCATAGTGAGGCCTGATGTCCCATTATTCAAAAAGTACTGAGTTGCGATCTGTACCAGGTCCTTTTCTTCCCTGAATAAATGGTGCTTGCAATTTTTATTCTTGCAATGATTGCATCTCAATAGCTTCTACTGAAAATCTAGTGGAAATGTTTGCATATTAAGTACAAAAATTAAATGTTAACCACATTTTAATGCAATTATAGCAAATGAGATCATTATTTCTGCTAATCATTCATCAGTTTAAAATATTTAAACAAATAGTGACCAAAAATGTTTATACGCATTTCAATTTCTTAGTTCAGGTAACTAAAGCATTGTAAATATGAAAAAAATACACAGTCATCCTTTGATGTTAAGTATATTATAAAAGTCATTATTGTTTTTATTGCCATCAGAACTAATTTCCCCATCAGAAGTACACACTAATCCAATGAAAAATACCAATGGTTTTTATTTTAAAGAACTCTAAAATGTTACTGTTAATTCAAATTCCAGTAATAAGCTTGTTATGGCTTTTGTTAAACTTTTTTATTAGACTACATATGGAAATTAACATTTCTTTTTGGTGGTGACAAACACACCATGCAATTGTTACATTGCTGAAGGTGCATAAATTGCCAGTAGTTTGAGTTTTTACGTGAACAAGATATTTACTTAATTTCAGATTCCACCTGTCCATATAATGTTAACATGACTGGAAGAATTCATCCAATAAACAGTAATTCTCACTATTACGAGTTAGAAAATCTAAATACTACAATTAATTTATCAACATACGTAAATTGAATGACATTGAAACACTCCTGCTCAATTGGCTACTAAGTTCAGTTTCCTGCTATGACAATATCCAGACATGGAAGATCAGCAGCCTTGTAATTTCAGAATGAAGGAAGGTCTTATCACCCTTATTTCTTTGAAATATGAAATGCACCAGATGCAATTGTTATTTCAGATATTATAGATTTTGCGGATAAAGGAAAAACTTGAGAGTTTAGGTTAAAAAAATGTAAAAACATTACAGCTGCTTTATTATTAAAGAATGCAGTATACATTGATTTTTAGAAATCATTCAAACCAAACAATGAAATACTTATCCCTCAATCTTTTAGAGTAAAGTTCATGCCATTATTAAATCTACTAGAGTTTAGATGAATGAGTAATCATACCAACGCATGAAAATTCTTAAGAGCACCAGAGGGTAGATGCTGGGAGCACACTTACCCTGAATGAGAAGAAAATGAGAGAACTAATTTGCAGGCAAGGTGTCTGCCATTTTGGTTCAGAGATAGTAGGAACTGCAGATGCTGGAGAATCTGATATAACAAGGCGCAGAACTGGATGAACACAGCAGACCATGCAACATCAGAGGAGCAGGAAGGCTGAAATTTCGGGCCAGACCCTTCTTCAGAAATGGGGGAGGGGAAGGGGGTTGTGAAATAAATAGGGAGAGAGGGGGAGGCGGATAGAAGATGGATAGAGGAGAAGATAGGTGGAGAGGAGGCTGACAGGTCAAACAGGCGGGGATGGAGCCAGTAAAGGGAATATACCTTCTCCCACCCACATTCCTGCAAAATGCCATCCCCTATTCCCAATTCCTTTGCCTCTGCTGCATCTGCTCCCAGGATGAGGCATTCCACTCCCGCACATCTCAGATATCCTCGTTTTTCAAGAACCGCAACTTCCCCACATTCAGTCGTCGAGAACGCCCTCGAGTGTGTTTCCCACATTTCCCGCAAATCGTCCCTCACACCCCCTCCCCGCAATAACAACCAAAACGGAAACCCCCTCGTCCTCACATACCACCCCACCAACCTCTGGATGCAACGCATCATCGTCCGACACTTCTGCCATCTGCAATTCGACCCCACCACCAAAGACACTTTTCCCTCCCCACCCTTATCTGCTTTCCGGAGGGACCACTCTCTCCACGACTCCCTTGTCTGCTCCACACTTCCCTCCAGCCCCACCTCACCCGGCACTTTTCCATGCAACCGCAGGAAGTGTTACACCTGGCCCGACAGCTCCCCTTTCACCCCCGTCCCAGGCCACAAGAAGACTTTCCACATCAAGCACATGTTCACCTGCACATCTGCTAATGTGAAATACTGCATCTGCTGTTCCAGATGTGGCCTCCTCACATCGGGGAAACCAAGCGGAGGCTTGGGGACTGCTTTGCAGAACACCGGTGCTCGGTTTGCACTAAACAACTGCACCTCCCAGTCGCAAACCACTTCAACTCCCCCTTCCATTCCGCAGACGACACATCCATCCTAGGCCTCTTGCAGTGCCACAATGATGCTACCCGAAGATTGCAAGAAGAGCAACTCATATTCCGCGTGGGAACCCCGCAGCCCAATGGTATCAATGTGGACGTCACAAGCTTCAAAATCTCTCCTCCTTCCACTGTATCCCAAAACCAGCCCAACTCGTCCCCGCCTCCCTAATCAGTTCTTCCTCTCACCTATCCCCTCCTCCCACCTCAAGCTCCACCCCCTCCTCATACCAATTAATCTCATCCTGCCCCCTTGACCTGTCCGTCCTCCCTGGACTGACCTATCCCCTCCCTAACTCCCCACCTACACTCACCTTTACTGGCTCCACCCCCACCTCTTTGACCTGTCTGTCTCCTCTCCACCTATTTTCTCCTTTATCCAACTTATATCCGCCTCCCCCCTCTCCCTATTTATTTCAGAATCATATGGGTAAGATGGAGGTGGAATTTAATCCTTTTCACCGTAATAAAATTTGTGGTGGTAATGGCATTAAATCAGAGGAGGTATGGAGTAGGGTTCCCATCACCTTCCTTCTTCCATACCAGTTAAGTCTATGACAGGAAGGCATTATTGCCCATTCAAGGGCCTCATTTCACTGCCACAGATATACCACCTGTAAAGAGCAGAGGAAAAACCACAAACAGCCAAATAAGCAAATCCGCAAGATCCTGCGAGGTTATGATGGTGGAGCGATCCTCATTCAAAGATATTCTTCCTGATCTCGGGACCCACCAGCACAAAAGGAGGAGCTCACAGGGATACATCAGTCCTTTGCTCCCAACCACCCTTCCCTGCAAAGCCCACTCCACAGCCAACCTCCCAGCACTCACCTAGCTTTGGGGCATTCTATAAACCTCAACCTCAGCTGCCACTCAATGAAAATCTGCCAGCCTTCAAATGGTCAAGTTTCAGTGGGTGGAACCACCATGCTAAGGGTGCTTGATCCTGGGTAAGACCCACCATGTTTCATTAAGTGCTACAGTGATATTTCCATGAAATATAACCCAAAGCCTCCAACATGACCCAACTTGTATAACTCTCATGTCAAAACAATGCTCAGTTTTTTTCCATTATATCTGATGTCTTTTATTCCCTAAGAAAATCTAATCATTAAGTCAAAGGATAAATAAGGGCTATCCAAATCTCAGCCCATAACCAACCATCCAATGGACAATGACCATCCATTGCCTACACATTTATACAGCAAGTTTAAGGATGAAAGGTAAGCAAATCTTAAAATGGAGAAAATTAAAAATAAAAAAAAATCTGAACAATTGGCATCAAGAAAAATAAGACACAGCGCAAAAACTAATAGAAAACAAATTGATTTAGGGTTGAATTAGGTTGTCAGCACTGGCAATCAGAGTCATTGCATTAGACCATCAACAGTTAAATGTTATATACTTATATAGTTAAGTCTCGTAATTTACTAAAGTTTTAGCAAAGATTTGTAGCTCAGGCTGTGGGTGAGGTTGTTGACTCACTTGCCAACCTGGCTTGTTCTCATTCAGACATTTCGGCATCATGCTGGGTGACATCATCAGCGAAGCCTCTGATGAAGCGATGTTGTTCTACTCCGCTTGGAATTTGTACTGTCTGGTCCATTATGGTGAGTAGTGTCATTTCCGGTTTTGATCTGTATGGGTTTGTATATGGGTCCAATTCTATTGGTTTGTTGATTGCATTATGGATGGAAAACCATGCCTCTAGAAAATCCTGTCCATGTCTATGTTTGGCTTGGGCTACTATGGTTACCATGTCCAAGTTGAACCGAGAACCTTCATTGTCTGAGTGAACTGACGACCTTCATTATCTGAGTGGACTGATATTAGGGAAAGTTCATCACGCCGTTTTGCTGCTAGCTGATGTTCATGTATTCTGATAGCTAGGTTCCTTCCTAAAGCAAGCTAGCTTGGTGAGCAAGTCAACAACGCCACCCACAACCCGAGCTACAAATCTTCCAAGCACAGTAGAACAACATTGCTTCATTAGAGGCCTCACTGATGTCACCTAGCATGGTGACAAAACATCTAAATGAAAACAAGTCAACGTGGCGTGCAAGTCAATAATCTTGCTATTCTTCACTAATTAAATATTCAACATTCAATGATTTATTTTACATAAACTGTCCCTCTTTATTTTCCACCCTGTGCCAGGACTTATTTCCAGTAATTGGACATTTTTAATTTAATTCATTTTCCCGCTTCTTTAATTAGATAACTTTGATATTAAAATCAATAGACACTTTTTCACCTTTATACAGTAGAAAAGTGGATCATGAATATGAGTAGAAAGCGAGTTTTGAGAAGATTTGTAGCTCAGGTTGCGGTTCTGGATGTGAGTTTGCTCGCTGAGCTGGAAGGTTCGTTCCCAGACAATCCGTCACCATTCTAGGTAACATCATCAGTGAGCTTCCGATGAAGCGCTGGTGTTGTGTCCCACTTTCTATGTATCAGGTTAGGTTTCCTTGGGTTGGTGATGTCATTTCCTGCATTGGTGATGTCATTTCCTGTTCTTTTTCTCAGGGGATGGTAGATTGGCTCCAAATCAACGTGTTTGTTGATGGAGTTCCGGTTGGAATGCCATGCTTCTAGGAATTCTCGTGCGTGTCTCTGTTTGGCTTGTCTGAGGATGGATGTGTTGTCCCAATCAAAGTGGTGTCCTTCCTCATCTGTGTGTAAGGATACGAGTGATAGTGGGTCATGTCTTTTTGTGGCTAGTTGATGTTCATGTATCCTGGTGGCCAGCTTTCTGCCTGTTTGTCCAATGTAGTGTTTGTCACAGTTCTTGCAAGGTATTTTGTAGATGATGTTCGTTTTGCTTGTTGTCTGTACAGGGTCTTTTAAGTTCATTAGCTGCTGTTTTAGTGTGTTGGTGGGTTTGTGGGCGACCCTGATGCCATGTGGTCCGAGTAGTCTGGCAGTCATTTCAGAAATGTCTTTGATGTAGGGGAGAGTGGTTATGGTTTCTGGGCCCGTTTTGTCTGTTTCTTTTGGTTTGTTGCTGAGAAATCGGCGGACTGTGTTCATTGGGTACCCATTCTTTTTGAATACGCTGTACAGGTGATTTTCTTCTGCCCTTCGTAGTTCCTCTGTGCTGCAGTGTGTGGTGGCTCATTGGAATAATGTTCTAATGCAGCTTCGTTTGTGGGTGTTGGGATGGTTGCTCCTGTAGTTCAGTATTTGGTCCGTATGTGTTGTTTTCCTGTAGACGCTGGTTTGAAGTTCCCCATTGGCTGTTCGCTCTACTGTGACATCTAGGAATGGCAGTTTGTTGTTGTTTTCCTCCTCTTTTGTGAATGTTATGCCGGTAAGCGTATTATTGATGATCTTGAAGGTTTCCTCTAATTTGTTTTGTTTAGTGATGACAAAGGTGTCATCCACATAGCGGACCCAAAGTTTGGGTTGGATGGTTGGCAGAGTCTCTGCATTACTGCCTCTGCTAAGAACCCTGATATCGGAGATCCCGTGGGTGTACCGTTGGTTTATCTGCAGGTTTTGTTATTGAAAGTGAAGTGGATGGTAAGGCACAGGTCCACTAGCTTGATGATGTTTTCCTTGCTGATGAGGTTGGTGGTGTCTGGTGTATGTGTCTTCGGTTCTTCTAATAGTGTAGTCAGTATTTCTTTGGCCAGGTTGATGTTGATGGATGTGAACGGGGCTGTTACGTCAAAGGAGACCATTATTTCATCCTCTTCTATCTTTGGTGTTCAGGAATTCTTGGGTTGAGTGAATGGAGTGGTGTGAATCTTCTACTAGGTGTTTTAGTCTTTGGTGCAGTTCCTTGACTAATCTGTAGGTTGGTGTTCCAGGTAGCAAGACTATGGGTCTGAGGGGGGCTCCTGGTTTGTGAATTTTCGGTAGTCCGTAGAAGTGTGGTGTGTTAGATCCATCTGGTGTCATTTTTTGGAAGTCTCTCTTGTTTAAGTCTCCAGATTTTTGAAGTTTTTTGAGTAAGTTGAGTCAGTGAGGAAGATCTTAATGCTGGCTTCGGCCTAATGCTGGTTCAGGGGAGCAGCCAACCTGCAACGATGGCTGCGGCGAGTGCTCGTGCCCCGGGTCAGGGGGTCCGGAACATCATCCGTGTTTCCGTGAAGAAGGTGGATGAAGGTGCACCTGTGGACCGCACCTTCTTTGTGAAGAGAGTCCTGTTGGACTGTTGTGGGTTCACTGCTGCGGACATTTACTGCCTGCAGGATTTCCCCGGAGGAGGTTTTTACGATGTAACCTTCAGGAGTGCCAAGCTTTGCGAGCGCTTCCTGGAGGTTTTCAAGGAGAAAGGAGGTGAGGGCCCCCTCTCTGTATTGACCGCTGTCCCACTGTTCGTGATGCCAGCGTAGAGGAGCCGCATGGTGACTGTACACATGTACAACCCGCATGTGCCAGCAGTTGATGTCCTGACCTTCCTTGGAAGGTACGTGAAGGTGGAAGGGGACCTAACCACCATCATGGACCCCTTCGGGATCTGGACCAGTAAGAGGCAGGTCAGGGTGACACTGAGGATGGGCTCAGACAGGAACATCGTACACCCACCGTCCAGCTTCGCGATCGGTGGGAGCAAGGGCTACCTGACCTACGCAGGACAACCTGAAGTCTGCCATGCCTGTGGTAGGTCAGGTCACATGGCAGCCGACTGCAAAGCCACCATCTGCAGGAACTGCAGGGAGGAGGGACACCTTGCAAAGGATTGCCCAAAAGAAAAAAACTGCAACCTTTGCGGGGAAGCGGGCCACCTCTATAGGGCATGCCCGCAGCGGGGGACCACCTACGCCCAGGACGCCGGCAGGGGCAATGTGGGGCAAGCCCCCCCGGAGGAGAGGAAAGCACCAGGGCCCTGTAAGGACACCCAAATGTGCAGGAGGGCCAGGAGGTGCAGGACGGCCCAGCCCCGCAGGACGGACCCGAGGCCAGCAAATCGCCCCTGCAGGCTCCACTCCCCCCTCCCCGACAACCCGGAGTCGATGGAGGAGGCGACAGGTGACCCAGGGGAGTGGACGACGGTCCGGAAAGCGAGGAGGAAGGCGCGCCGGCAGGCCCAGGAACCGCCACCGTCAGGCGGGAAGAGGCAGCTACAGGGGGGCTGTAAGAGCTCCTCTGACAAGGGGGATTCAGAGGAGGCCCGCCCAAAGCAGAAGCTAAAGATCTCAAGGAAGAAGGAAAGCAGCACCCTGCTTCCAGGGGACGCGAGGCACCTGAGGCTTCCTCCGACACCCAGGCATGCGCCGCTGGGGCCCTGGGGGGACCCCCGGAACTTTCAGGCAGGAAGGAGGAAACAGCACGTCCCCAGCCTGACCCAGAGCCGGACTCTCCTGCCTCCGTACCCCTGACGGGCGGATGCCACCCGGAAGGCAGCACGGACGTTTTCCTGAGCCCGGAGAGCATCCAGCAGTTAGCCCGGACAATGGGCATGAAGGGACAGATGAAGGGGCTGGACCTTGGACTTGGGGAGGGTACTGCAGTCACTGCCCACAATGGGGGTACGAGTTGTGAGCATTAATGTGCGCAGCGTCAAGTCCGCCGCAAGATGTGTGTCCATGTTGGCCTGCCTGACCACCGTCAGGGCGGACCTCCTGTTTCTGCAGGAGTGCGGGATACCGCACCTCGGCAGGTACGGGAAATGGTCCGGCGCCTGGACCCTGTGGGCCTTCGATCTGGTCGGGGGGTAACGACTGTCGCTCCTCGGGCCTGGCTATTCTGTTGCGGGGGCACAACTTCACCATCTCTCAAGGTCAGGTGGTGGTGGGGGGGGGGGCGCCTCCTGGTGGCTGATGTCACCTACAGGAACGATCCCCTGAGGCTGATCAACGTGTACGCTCCAGCGGTACGGAGTGAGCGGTTGGCCGTCCTGCAGCGGCTTTCACCCCTGCTGGCTACGTCCAGGCCGGTCATCCTAGGTGGAAACTTCAACTGCATCATCGATGCAGATGGGAGATCCGGCGTGGGGACAGCGGGTGGGGAGAGTCAACTGGACGTCACGTCCAGATTCCTGATTGGCACGGTGAAGGACGCCAAGCTGCTCGACGTCTTCAGCACCCCTGCAGACGGAGCGCAGCAGAGATACACCTGGTCACGGCCAGACGGGTCTATTCACTCAAGGATAGACTTCCTGTTTGTCTAACGGGCTTTCTCGGTCAGGTCCACCGGCGTCGAGCCATTGTTCTTCTCTGACCACTGCCTCCTGCTGGCCGACTGTCACTTACAGGATGACCAGCAGGCCGGCAAGGGAACGTGAAAGCTCAACACGACTCTGTTGACCCCAGAGAATATCGAGGAGCTTAAGAGGGAGTGCGCCGGTTGGAGAACCGTGAAACCCCTCTTTGAGTCTCTGGGCGACTGGTGGGACTCGGTGAAGGAGAACATCAAGAGGTTCTTTGTCCTCAAGGGTGTTTGGAAGGCGAGAGAGAGGCGGGGAAAGCTGTCGCGACTCCAGAAAAGGGTGCAGAACCAGCTCCTTCTGCAGTTGATGGGGGTCGATGTCACGGAGGACCTCCACGAGGTGAGGGGCCAGCAAGCCTCGCTCTTCGCCGCAGAGGCCTCCAGGATAATCTTCCGGTCCAGGGTCCGCTCCGTGGAGCAGGACGAGATGTGCTCGCGTTTCTTCTTTCAGAAGGTGCACAAAGAGAGCTCTGTGCTTAACTGGCTGAAGGAGGATGACGGCTTGGTGACTGGAAGGAGTGGCTGGACCGGCCGATATCCCTGGGTGAGCTGACCAGAGCCCTCAAGTCCTTGGGAGAGGAATAAGACTCCCGGGAGCGACGGCTTACCGGGCGAGCTGTATTCCGCTCTGTGGGACCTGGTCGGCCAGGACCTGCTGGAGGTGTACGATAGTGCGCGTCGGGCAGGGGAAATGTGCAAGTCCATGAGGAAGGGCATCATCACCCTCATTTACAAGAGGAATGGGGGGAGGGAAGAAATTAAGAATTGGCGTCCCATTTCACTATTGAATGTGGACTACAAAATCCTGGCCAAGGTCATTGCCAACCGGGTCAGGTCTGTCCTGGAGTCGGTGATTCACCCTGACCAAACCTGTGCTGTGCCGGGCAGGAAGATCGCTGACAGCCTCGCGCTCATCAGGGATACGATCGCCTACATGCAGGACAGGCGGGTGGACACCTGCCTCGTCAGCCTGGACCAGGAGAAGGCTTTCGACAGGGTCTCTCATGCTTACATGAGGGACGTCCTCCCAAATTGGGGTTCGGGGACGACATCCGCAATTGGATCTGGCTGCTCTACACCAACATCATCAGCGCAGTCTCGATCAACAGGTGGGAATCAGACAGTTCTCCCGTCAGATCTGGAGTCAGGCAGGGCTGCCCGCTCTCTCCTGCCTTGTTCGTGTGCTGTGTGGAGCCCTTCACCGCCTCCATCAGGAAGGACGTGAGCCTGAAGGGCGTGACTATCCCAGGCAGCGGAGGCCTTCAGGTTAAGACCTCCCTGTACATGGACGACGTCGCCGTCTTCTGCACCGATCGTCAGTCGGTGAGTAGGCTGTTGGACATCTGCGGCCAGTTTGAACTGGCCTCGGGTGCCAAAGTCAATAGGGGTAAGAACGAGGCCATGTTCTTCGGGAACTGGGACAACCGCTCCTTCATCCCCTTCACCGTCAGGACAGACTACCTGAAGGTGCTGGGTGTTTGGTTCAGTGGAGCTGGGGCGTGCACTAAGACTTGGGAGGAGCGTATCACCAAACTGAAGCAGAAGCTGGGTAGGTGGACGCTCCGGTCCCTCTCCATCGCGGGTAAGAACCTGGTTGTCAGGTGCGAGGGGTTTTCGGTACGGTTGTGTGTGGCGCAGGCCTGGCCTATTCCCTGGACCTGAGCCGCTGCGGTCACCCAGGCCATCTTCCACTTCATTTGGGGGTCGCAGATGGACCAGGTCCCAAGGGACACCATGCACAAAGATCTGGAAAATGGGGGAAAGGGCGTACCGAACGCCACCCTCGCCCTGATGGCTACCTTTGTGTGCGGCTGCATCAAGCTGTGCGTAGATCCTCAGTACGCAAACACCAAGTGTCACTACTTACTGAGGTTCTACCTGTCCCCGGTGTTGCGAAGGATGGGCATGGCCTCGTTGCCGCGGAACGCTCCGAGTAGTTGGACCGTCCCGTACCACCTGTCCTTTGTGGAGACATTTTTGAAGGGAAGCACCTTTGACCACAAGGCCATCAGGCAGTGGTCAGCACGTAGTATCCTTGAGACCCTTCGGGAAAAGGAGGGGGTGGATCCCGTCGTGTGGTTCCCCACGCAGACTGCCAAAGTCGTTTGGCAGAATGCGTCATCGCTAGAACTTTCAAACAAGCGCAAGGACATTGCTTGGCTGGCGGTGAGAGGGGCTCTGCCAGTGAGATCCTTTATGCATGCCCAGAATCTCTGCGCCACCGCACGCTGCCCTCAAGGCGGCTGCGGGGGGGACGAAACTGTCAATCACCTCCTTCGGAGTGTGCCTGTACGCAGGAGGTCTGGAGGGGGATGCAGTGGTATTTGTCGAGGTTCATCCCGAGCAATGGGCTGTTTCCTGGGACGCACACCGAGACCAACATCTACTGCGCCTGAAGACGCTCTTTGGTCTGCCCGCAACTTGCTGGTCTGCCAACTGAAAGAACTGACCCCAACCGAGTGTTGCAGACTGGCGCACTCCAAGGTCCAGGACTACGTGCTGAGGGATGCGCTAAAGCTTGGGGCAGCCGCCGCCAAGGCGCAGTGGGGAAAGACCACCATATGAAACCCCTCATCCAGAATAGAAAAAAGGGCCCTATCTGGTAACTGGGCCCAGCTGGCGCCTTCCCCAATTAGTCAGGGGGCCAACGGGGACTGTGCAGGGTGATGACTACCGGGGTATTTTCCTTGCTTTGTTTTTTTTCTTCTTTGTTTTGTTTTTTTCCTTTTGTTGGTGTACGTACCCCCTGGGTAACCCGGAGTGGCTTGCATGACTGGTAGGTGTATAAATATGTTTCATTTTTTGTACATCTTATGAATAAAGTATATTTTTTCAAATAAAAAAAGGTGACGAAACGTCTGAAAACGAACCTTCCAGCTCAGCGAGCAAACTCACATCCATATGAGTGGAAAGGAAGATGGCAACTAAATGCACAACAGAAAACACAAACAAAATGGTTACTTTCTACTTTCTGAGCTCATACTGTTTTGTCAGAACAGTCACTAGTGTCAACGAAGTTTCTATATTTTGATCAATGGAAAAGAATGCTGCAAGAGGACATCCTTTGTTCAAGTTACATGTGTCCTTGCTTTTGCTTTCATCTTAAACACCATTTTTGGTACACCCTCAGCCTCCAAGACAGTCTGACTGTGAAATAGGAATACATATTTCATGTGGGACATATTAAGCTCTCACTCACAGCAATGCTTACAGAGAAGAACCAAAAAACAACCCTTGATTTTCCATGTTAAAGTTTTGTAGTCCTGTGCATATTTTTTGAAAATTAGTGGCCAGTGTTAAACATCCTGGATAATCTCCACTTTAAACAGTCTAGCCATTGAACTACTTCTGGTTAACATGAAAAATCTGACATAAACATTTCAAAAATTCAGTCTTTTTAACCTGGAAATCCTTATGAAAAAGTTGATTGTGAGATAACAAATGAGGACATGCTTGGTTACATTCATGCAGAATGAGAGAAAAGAATAATCTCCTTTCACCTTTAGATGAAGCCACCAATCAATCATATCAACTAACTAATTACATCAAATATTTTAATACATATATCAGACATTTGAACAGTAATAGTAGTATTAACACTGTCAAATTCAACAGTTAATCCACTGTAGAACAAACTAAAAACCAGGAAGACACACAAGAAGGGCATCATAAAGGCCAATGGTGATTTTAACTTGCATATTGACTGGGCAAATCTGATGGGGAAAGTTAACAAAGACGACAAATTTATACAGTGCATCAGGGATTGTTTCTTAAACCATGATGTTATACAAACTGTCTGGGCACAGGCTATTTTAGATCTGGTCATGTGTAATGAGGTAGGATTAATAAGAGATCTTGTAGTTCAGGATCCTCTAAAGGCTAGCAATGACCACACAGTGAAATTTGTAAAGTTGAGGGAAAGCAACTTGAATTGTGAGCCAAAGTACTCAGCTTAAAAAAAACGGCAATTACAGAAGTATGAAGAAAAAATGTTTTAAAACAGACTGAGAAGTAAACTTAATGTAAGGCCAGTAGATAGGTAGTGGCAGACATTTAAGCAGCTACTTCTTGACAATCAGCAATAATTTATTATGGTCAAAAAGAACCCGATAAGAAGAATGAACAACCTGTCGCTAACAACAGTGGTCAAGAAGGGTATCTAATCAAAATCTAATGAACAACAAGTGACAAAAACTCGTGATGGGCCAGAAAATTGTCATTTCTTTATGAGGAATGACCAGCGGATGACCAAAAGGTCAAAAAAAGGGGAGAAGATCAATTATGGAAATAAATTGACAAGATACAAAAACAAACAGCAAGAACTACCACAGGTGTCTAGGTGTCCTCATGTATATTAAAGTATGCACACTGTATTAGAACTACAATAATTTTAATTTTATAACTTTGTTTGAAGATTCAATCAATGCTAAATTCTGGGTATTTTTAAAAATATTTAACAACATGAAATTTACTGTAATTCTCCATTGTTGGATCAGACCAGCCCATAACACCATATTGGGACAAACTACCTTCAACAGTACAGTTAATCAAGATCAACTGCACAATTGTCAACAGTCTGTCAAGGTTCCCTAGGGAGGTAGCTTTATTGTCACCTAGCTGCAATTACATTGGTAATTTCTGTCGATTTTGACATATTTTGACCTGTGAGTGTGAACAGATCATTTAAATTATATGAGGTTTCATTTCATCCTCCATGAGAGAGAAAAAGAGTTTAAAAAAATTGCTCAGTTTACTTATAACTTACATTGTCAAATAATAAGAAAAAGCTATTTTTCTATGTACCAAATATGTAGAACTGTAGCTTTTTCAATTACATTCTTCCATGATTATATTCTATGAATATACTCTTCAATGGGTAATTGTTACTGTATAAGAATGTATTCATACAGTTTGAAATGATGTGTTGGGAGTTCACAACATGCAGCTTTCCTGACCAAACTGTCCAATCCTTCCCATTCTCTTCTCAGCCCCCTAATGATGCTTCATCGTGACTTAGATTGCAAGACTCGGAAGGAGGAATATACAAGTAATCTACAGGTAACTACGGTGGCTGCACTGATGTTCCCAGAAATCTGACTGCTGGGAAGATAAAAAGCTTCCCACAGTGCCTTTGACTTTCTACTGCCACTTCACATCATGAACTCATACATGCAATTTTATTTGTAGAAGACTCACAATAAGATGCATTAAGACATTCAGCAGGAACTCATTTCACACTGCACAAAGAGATTTCCTTTGTGGTTATTATTTGATGCATCTGTGCATGGTTTCAGTATCAAAAAAATCAAATACAAAACTTTACAATATTAATAGCAACTTAAGCTGCATATAAAGAGTTTAGTAGTACATAAGAAACTACAGGTAACTGAAATTTGGCACAGCATTCTGCACATTAACCAAGTGATTTTATTTCCTGGATTTTTTTTGAGAGATGCTGACGTTTAAAGAAAAATGCCTGATCTATGTTCTTTTGAGGGAGAAGACTCAATTTTTGGAGCTGAAAGCACAACAATTAATTTACTTATTCAGCAATCAATTGATTTCTACAGGCCTGATGCACAATGGCTGCATTCCTAGCAGTTTTATCTACCAAATCTCAACAGGATCATTTTATGCATGGAGCTGATGTAACGGAAGATAAGAGACAGTCCTGGTATTAGGATAAAATAACTGTATTTGTAACATGAAGTTAATTGAACCCCCACTGTTGTTTGAAAAGATCAAAGAATGTTGCCACTTGAAAAGTACAATAAGATATTCTATTAAAGGAGTTGTTATGCAATTTTAAAGTGCTCAAAACGAATGAAATCACAATTATTTTTCATCTCTGAATTTTTCCAAAGAAAAAATCTTAATAATCTTTTTCACAGAACAAAACTGTCATTTGAAGGATGAAGTTGCTGGAGATGCCAAGATAGAGGTTTGGTTAAAAGCGAGCAAATAATCTTATGTTGCTAGATATTTGTGTAGGTGTACGTGAACTGGTCTCTATATTTTATTGCATTCTCCACACTAAGTTCCAAAAATATTGTTATTACTTCAACGAC
This sequence comes from Stegostoma tigrinum, assembly GCF_030684315.1. Classification (NCBI taxonomy): domain Eukaryota; kingdom Metazoa; phylum Chordata; class Chondrichthyes; order Orectolobiformes; family Stegostomatidae; genus Stegostoma; species Stegostoma tigrinum. The sequence continues at coordinate 47,942,527 of NC_081360.1, read as the reverse complement.
AGAACAAAAATAACTATGTTCACAGATGTCTTACAGATAATGGCATCAGGATCAGTCCAAATTAAATATTACAACAAACAAGAGAATTAATCTCCATTGCTGGCCTGTTGGCTTTGAGTGTAAAGTGATATGTTTGAGTGAGACAGAAGCTGAGATTATCTGGAAATTTGGGTCGGGGGGAAAAAGATACTTTCAGCAAAGTTTACTGCAGGGTGTCTCTGGAATGAGAGGGAGCAGGAGAGGTTAAAAGATGGGGATGAAGAGAACTGGGAATAGAGCAAGACGTGAGTGGGAGAAGATAAAAGGTCTGTATTGAGAGACCTACCTGCGGAGAGAACAGCTGCAAAGTAATGTCATGAACCACAATGTAACAGAAGTGTAGGGAAAGCAGCTGATTGCCAAGTACTTCCAAAGTAAAAGTAAGGTCTTTATTTTGTTTAGGTCTCTCATATTTTTTTCCCCTCCCTTTTTTCTTACTTGTTAAGTATAAGAATGATACCGGTGTGTAATATGAATTAATTAAAGTGCAAAGATTAGGAGGATTCTTCAAGTGTAACGAACTGGGTCTTAGAATAATTAACTAATAAAATAAAATCTGATAGTGATGGCAGGACAGGTGATTCATTTCTGCTGGGCACCAGGGGGATCTGGGTAAAAGACATCTATACAAAGCGTTTGCAGTTAAAGGCACTTCAGATCAGAGGTGAGAAGTTGGAGATCAAGCTGTAGACACTGCACCACATCAGGGATGGGCAGGGTTATCTCAACACTTGCTCCAGGTTACACCCCTCAGATTAGGTAATCAAGTTTGGTCTGTGATCAGGGATATGGACGTATATTTGCAAATGAAGCAGAAATGGGACACTCTGGGGTATAGTTCAAGGAGTTTCTGACCCTGAAATTGATAATAGTCACAAGTTTCTTGCAAGCTGTGCAGATGAGAGAGATCTAAAGGATGATGAGAGAACTGACTACAGCACTATGGACGTGCAGTAATTCAGGTGGGGAAAGCAAACAGAAACATTGTAGGGACAGGGGATTGGAGAATTTGCGATAGATACTGCTCTTTGCAACCATGAGCGCAAGTACTGAAGTCTGTATGCCTAACCAGTTAAGGACATGTTCTCAGGCCTGGAGACAAAGTTGGAGTGGGCAGAAAAGGATGCACCTTGTTATCATCTACATTGCTAACAGTGACACTGACAGGCCTTTTTCTATGAAATTCCGCTGAAGAAAATGTGAACAGTTAGGAAATAAAATTAGAAAGCAAAATCTCCAAGATTTTATGATTACTTCTTGAGGCATGTGCAAACTGACTCACGGAAAATAAAGTCAAGGAATTAAATGTGTGGCTCAAAGGTTAGTATGAGAAGAATGGATTTCAATTCATTGGACTGGTACCAATATTGGTACAGAAGGGCTTTGTTACAGTGGGTTGGGCTTCACTTGAATCATGCTTGAAGCAGTGTCCTGATTAAATGAATAGCTAGGGCTGTACAGAGGACTGAATAGAGGGACGATGGTTCTGAAGAGGGGATAAATGGACTGACAAAGCAAGACAGAATTGCTGGGCAGTTGTGTGATACAAAATCCAAACTGGATACGATACGAGGCACTAGATAGATCACATCCAGGATACTGTGAAATGCTTTTCGTCCCCTTTTGTAAGGGACAAAATATACAAACATAATTAAAATCAGAAAATATGGGTCAAAGGGGAAAAATGATTTTAAAAAAAGCTGAATTAATAGCTCTTTACTTGAATGCACATAGTATTCAGAAGAAAATAAATGAATTAACAGCACAAATGCATATGATCTTTTAGCCATTTTCAAGACATGGTTACAAAGGATATCAAAGCTGGGATTGATGGATGATGCAAGTCTTTTCCAAAGGAGAGGAAGGGAAAAAAAGGATGGTGAGGTAGTTTTGTTAATATGAGATGGAATAAGAAAGAGAGCAAGAAATGATCCTGGACCAGAAGTTGTAGAAGCCGTATGGGTAGATATAAGATATTACAAGAGGAAGAATGCCCTGACGGAAATCGCATATTGGCCTCTAACAGCAGCTCTACTGTAGGACAGTGAAGAAATCAGTAGATTAAGAGTGCATGTAAAAACAGAGCATATTAACCATGGGTTACTTTAATCTTTAGGTAGGTTGGTAAAATTGAATTCACAGAAGTAAACACGAGGAAGAATTCATAAAGTGTCTTTCAGCCAGTTTCCTAGAATAATACATCATGGATCCAACCAAGGATCAGGCTATTTTGGATGTGGTAATGTGAGAAGGCAGGTTTAACACGTGATGTCAAAACAAATATCATAATTTGGTAGAATTCAGTATTCAATTTAGGTGTGAAAAGCTAGAGATAGAATTTAATAAATTTAAATAAGGATACTTACAAAGGAATGAGGACAGAGTTGGCTGCAGTAGACTTGAAAAGAAGTTCTGCAGAAAAGATAGTTGAAGAACGATGGCAGATGATTAAGAAAATAATAGGGTGGCACGGTGGCTCAGTGGTTAGCACTGCTGCCTCATAGCGCCAGGACTCAGGCTCAATTCCACCCCTGGGTGACTGTGTGTGTGGAGTTGCACATTATGAGGAAGCATAGTGGTTAGTACTGCTATCTCACAGCGACAGTGACCCAGATTCGATTCCACTCTTGGGAGGCTGTGTGGACTTTGCATGTTCTGCCTGTGCCTGTACCTGTGTCCGTGCGTGTGTCTGTGTCTGTGTCTGTGTCTGTGTGGGTTTGTCTGGGTGCACTGGTTTCCTCTCACAGTCCAAAGATGAGCAGGTTAGGTAATTTGGCCATGCTAAATTACCCGTAGCATTTAGGGGTTTGTGTGGGTTAGGTGGGTTAGCCATGGGAAATACAGGGTTACAAGGATGGGATGGGTCTGGGTGGGATGCTCATCTGAGAGTCAGTGTGAATTTGGTGGGCCGAATGGCCTGTTTCCATACTGTAGGGATTCTAATCTATAGTATCTCAGCAAAGATATAACCCAGCGAGGAGGAAGGGTTGTAGGAAAAGGATAGAGCACCATCAGTCAAGGATAACATCGAATTGACAGAAAAAAACAAATGTGACAAAGATAAGTGGTAAGTGAAAAGATTGTACAAGTTACAAATAAACCACAAAAACTTACCCGATAAAGGGAGAAAACAAACTTTGAGACAAAATAGAAAGCAATATAAAAAAGTCAGTAGATTTCTGCTTCTTCATATATAGAAAGGAAAAGAGAGACCAAGCAAATTATGTTCCTATTGTCTATGGAGCCTAAGAAGCAGGAACATAAGAACTAGGAGTAAGAGTAGCCAATTTAGCCCCTCAAGCTTGCTCTGTCATTCAATACAATCAGGGATGATCTCATCTCAGCCTCATCTTCACATTTCTGCCGGCTCTCCATAATCTATCTATCTCCTTAAATTTGCTCAATGTCTCGGAATCTAGTGCACTCTGCAGTAGTGAATTCCACAGACTCTCAACCTTTTGAGATAATCAATTCCTTGTCATCTTTTTAAATCTACTACCTCTTACACTAAACTGTGGTCTCTCAAATTAGACTGCACACAAGGGGAAACATACACTCTCCACCTACCTTTAAAACTTCAGATACTTCAATTAGATGCCCTTCATTGTTCTAAACTGTAGGGAATACAGGCTTAAACTGAACCTCTTTTTATAAGACAAACTCCTCATCTCTGGAATCAATCTGATATGTTAGTTATGTAAGGAACAGCTTCACTGAGGATAAAAGGACATGAAAGGTTAAATTCAAACAAGGTTAGCAGATGCAGGGTGAATTAAAACAGAGCTGGCAGGTGTCAGGTAAGGTAGGTGCTATCAATCTCCCATGTTTAGGATTCTACATAAATGCAGAGAAAAACATAATGGAGGAATGTTGAGTCATGGTGCTCCATGATGGATGGACATAGAAATAGTGAGCATTGGATGGAAAGAGACAAAATTAACCATATCAACAATTTCTCCTTCTCATTTAAGTTTTAAGGAAGAGCTGTTATTCAAAACAGATCCAGTGAAATCTGAAATTCAGAATTTCATTGCAAAAGCAAAAAGGACACTTGATCAGGACTTGAGCCAGGTCGTTAAGACCTCAAAGCACATTTTGGCTTTTACAGCTAAAATGGAAATGGCAGAAGAGAGGAAAAGGTGAATATATACTTTCCACTAGTCTTCATGGTAGAAGACACAGATTGCATTAAATACAATAACTATCAATCCTAAAGGTTCAAGGAAAACTAGTGGGGCAAAAGGCTGTTAAGTAGCATGGACCTGATGGGTTGCATCAGACAATATTAACAGAAGCAATCACAGAGGCAGTGGATGCACTGCTACTAATCTGACAAAAATCATTTGATTTTTGAAAGTGCCAGAGGAGCAGAAAAAGGGAATGGAGTATTGAAATGGCTCTGTCTTGCTGATACTATACCAGGCACTAGTTAGACCACACCCAGAATACCGTAAAATGCTTTTGGTCCCCTTCTTTAAGGAAAAACTTGTTACAGCACAGCAGGAGGCCTATAATGCAACATTACAACTGTACACAATACTCCAGCTGAGACCCCTAATTAGTATCTTATATAAATTCAACAGCTCCTTGGCTCTTGCATTCTCTGCCCTATTAATAAAGCCAATGGCATTACATGCTTTATTAAATGCTCCCTCCACCTGCCCTGCCACCTTACATTATCTGTGCATATATACACCCAGGTCCCCTTTGCTTTTGAATCCATTTTAGAACTGTACCCCCTATTTTATATTGTCTTTCAAAGTTCTTCCTACGAAAGTGCTTCAACTCTTACTTCTCTGTATTGAATATCATCTGTCACTTATCTGCTGCATTCCACCAATTTGTCAATATCCTTTTGGAGTTCCACACTGTCCGCCTGTCAGTAATCAGTTCTTCCAAGCTTCATGTCATTGTAAATTTTGAAATTGTGCACTGCACACCAAGATTCAGATCATTAATTTGTATCAGAAAAATCAAGGGTCCCAATACCAACCCTGGGGAACTCCAGTACAAACTCTACTCCAGCCTGAAAAATATCTACTGACCATACTTGTGACCTATCACTCAGCCAACTTTGCATCCATGTTGCTACTGTCACTTTTATGCCATGACCTACAATTCTCCACACAAGTATGTTGTGTGGTATTGTATCTAACACCTTGTCGAAATCTACCTCACTGTTGCCAGAATTGAGTCTGTCATCTCTTCTAAAAGAATTACAGCAAGTCAGTTAAACTTGATTTCTCCATAGAAACCTTGCTGACTCCTCCTAATCAACCTTTTTTTTGTGTGACTAATAATTTTATCCCAAATAACTGTTTGCAGAAGCCTCCCCACCATTGACATACTGTCCAAAAAAGGTTCACATAGTTGATACTCTGTATGAAGGGTTTCCTCATGGGGAGAGGTTGCATATGTTGAGCCTGTATGCATTGCAGATTAGAAGAATGAGAGGTGACCTTTCTGAGACATTTGAAGATTCTCAGGGAGGTTGCATGGCAGATGGGGGTAGGTCATTTTCCTCTTATCGGACAGTGTGGGACCAGAGTTTTGCCCATTTAAGGCAGAGGCGAGGAGGAATTTCACCTCAGAGGGTAGTGTATCTGTGGAATTCTTTACTGTTGAAGGTTGCAGACGCTGTGCTGTTAAGTACATTCATGGCTGACATAAACAGATTTTTAATCAGTAAGGGAATCAAGGATTATGGGTAAAGGCAGGAAAGCAGACTTGAATTCTCAAGTCAGCCATGATCTCATTGAATGGTGTAACATTATCATGTAACATTAACATTCTGCAACACGTGTACTTATGCTGCCTACTGCTGTTTTAAGGGGCAGTGAACTGCAGACATACTGACTTAAAAAACGAGATACAACAGTTTCTTAGTAGACCTAATTTTCTATATTTCACTTCAACTGGAGCATGATACGTGGAACATTTGCATGTGGATACTCAGAAATATTCCTAATGCTAGGCTGCAAGACTCAAAGCATAAGCATTATTAATGTGCCATTGGCCGTAAGTGCTATATTATTGCAGATACTTCCTTGCAATGCAACTATTTAGAGATAGTAAGAACTGCCGATGCTGGAGAATCTGAGATAACAAAAAGAGTAGAGCTGGATGAACACAGCAGGCCAAGCAACATCTAAGCAGCAAGAAAGCTAATAGTAACAATGGCCTATTTTCTTGAAATACCACAGTTTTTGTGGCAATGACAGATCCACAAAATTGCTGCTCTTTTGTGGTGGTAAAGGTCATAGAATGGGAGGGTCTGACAAAGACGTTTTGCATCTGGACCCTTCCTCAGAAATTGACTTTTTTTTTACAATTTACTTGTTTAATTGTGTAATTTCTGCTTAAAGATGAAATTTCATTTTTTTTGTTAATAGTAAGAGCTGTTGACTCATTCCCCCTGCTTATTATGCTATTTCCATTAATGTTAGCCCTTTTATTGTTTTGTATGAAGTAGTACAGGAGAAAAACAGAAGCTGTATGACTGCATTTGCAGCCACATTGATCCTCAATCTGTAGAACCCAGATGTCCCACCTCCCTCACATATAAGACTAAGGCATGATGGGTAATCTAGGATTTGTGCCCCATTCTGCATTGAAAAACATTGAGAGCATTTTGATAACTATTTGACATCTCAGCACAAACTGCAGGTCACCTCCCAACACATACACTGACCATCGTTAAGGTAATGACCATACTGAATTTCATTGCTAGATTCATTTCAGGTATCTAACATTGCTATCATCTGTCCAGTTTTCTTTTAACTTCTTCTTTGGATGTGCACAGCACCGGCCTACTTTGCTGCCAATCCTGTGTTGCTATAATAGTAACAATAACCTATTTTCTTGAAATACCACAGTTTTTGTGGCAATGGCAGATCCACAAAATTGCTGCTCTTTTGTGGTGGTAAAGGTCATAGAATGGGAGTGTCTGACAAAGTAACCTTGCTGAGTTGCTGCAGTGTCTTCTGAAAGTAGTGCATACTTCAATGCCTTCACGGCAGAGGAACTGAAGATAGTGTCCAGAGGCATATCAATCAAGTTAATGGCTTTGTAAACATTATAAGGTACAGCTAATCCAATTCATTTTCTTGTCATAATGAAATGCAAGAAGCTGATGCACAAGATAGATAACTGATGCTTCTTTGTTAAGGCAAGTCAGCTCATAAGGTCCAGCCAAGACAGCTAACATTAATATAAAGGGATGTGAAATTTTAATCAATGGTTGGATTCTTCATGAGTCAAAAATGCATGTTTATGTAGCATATTCTGCAATGAGGAAATATCCCAAAATCACTTTAGAAATGTCATCACTGTTGTAATGCTGTAAGACCCACATTGTAATACATGGATTGTAGCTAGGCTCAAGTCTTGCGGGGGGGGATATGAAGCCCAGACAGAGTGAACAGCAGCAGTAGACACAAGGAATGGAAAACATGAGCCAAGGAAAAAGAAAAGCTTAAGGAAGACCAGTGGTGGGTGAAAGTGGGTTGGCTACAGTGAAAGTGATAATGGGAACTGCAGATGCTGGAGAATCCAAGATAACAAAGTGTGGAGCTGGATGAATACAGCAGGCCAAGCAGCATCTCAGGAGCACAAAAGCTGATGTTTCGGGCCTAGACCCTTCATCAGAGAGATGATGAAGGGTCTAGGCCCGAAACGTCAGCTTTTGTGCTCCTGAGATGCTGCTTGGCCTGCTGTGTTCATCTAGCTCCACACTTTGTTATCTTGGCTACAGTGAAAGCAGCCTTTGTAATGACAAGACTATGTGGGTATAGGCAAGAACATGGAAGATCCTCAAGCCTTAAAATTATTGAACTTGATAGCGAGTCCTGAAGGCTGCAGCCCCACCCTCCCCTACCCCAAATTCCTGTACTCACCTTTAGCATATATACCAACGGTTTCCAAGCTACAATTAGTTCTGAAAGGTTACTGCACCTTAAGTGTTAACTCTGCTTTCTCTCCATACATGCCGCCAAACCCGCTGAGTTTCTCCAGCAAGCTGTTTTGTTGGAGCGGAAACCTTCGTTTATAATGCAAAAGGATTATGCATGGCTATTGGGTGTGATCAATGATGACTGGGACTGAAGTGTATAACCATTTGAAAAAGTAGCACCAATATATAGGAAAAAAGATTGCATAGCCTCTTACTTTCATGTCACCTTTCAATGGGGAAAGAATTGAAATTATGTGCTTTGCTAAACAAAAGTCAATTTCATAAAAACCGAAAGAACTACGGACGGGAAATCAGAAACAAAAACAGACATTGCTGGAAAAGATGAACAGGTCTGGCAGCATCTATGGAGAGAAATTAGAGTTAACGTATGGGTCCAATAACCTTTCCTCAGAACTGAGAAAGGAACCCGAAATGTTTCTCTCCCCAAATGCTGTCATCTCTCTTATATGTTTGAACTGCCAGTTAACCAATATTGCTGATGTTCTATATTACTGCAGAACAAGCAAGAGGCAATATTCTGAAGAGGAGCAGGAACCTTGACAGATAATAGCATTCCAGTCACAGGACAATAGTCAGCTGTCAGATCTCAAACAAAGATTAGCTCCTCTTCTTGACTTGCGAATCTAGATATCTTTCAACACTCGTATTGGGATGTTCCACAAGTGGTACCAACTGTAGCAATTTCCTTTTTTTAATTCATTCATGGGATGTGGGTGTTACTGGCTAGAACTGCATTTATTGCTTAGTCCTTCTTGAACCACAGTAGTCTTTGGGGTACAAGGATACCATTTGTTTGGGATGGAGTTTCAGAATTCTGACCCGACAGTACAGGAGGAACAGCAATATACTTCTAAGTCACAATTGTGTGTGCCTTGCAGGGGAACTTACAGGCGGTGGTGTTCCCTTCTTGGTTTCTTCATCAGCTGTCCATCTCCTTCTTAGTGGTAGAGGCCAAACATTTGAAAGGAGGCATGTTGGTGGGTTACTGCAATGCATCTTGCGGCTGCCACTATATATCATGGAATAGCAGTATAGATTGTAACATATCCATTCATGGGATGAGGGCATCAGCATTTATTGCCCAACCCTGATTGCACAGAGGGCAGTGAAGAGTCAACCATATTGTTGCAGATCTGGAGTTACGTGCAGGCCACACCAGGTGAGGATGGCAGATTCCTTTCCCCAAAGGATATTAGATGGGTTTTTACCAGAATCAACAATGACTACATTGTCACCTTTTGAATATTTCTAATTCTAGGCATTTACTGCATTCAAATTTCATCATCTGCCATGGTGGGATTCAAACCCTTGATCCTAAAGCAATAGCCAAGGGTTATGGGTTACTAGGCAGTGACATTACCACTACGCCACTACCTCCCCTAACATTTATTTGCAAGGTGGTGAGTGGGGTGGCAATTAAGAAGGCTAATTTGTCCTGGATTGTGTCAAGCTTCTGGAGTGTTGGAGCCTTATTCATCCAATCCATAATTTATAAAATCCTACAATACACCTTTCAGTTAGCATGGTGGCACATGCAGATTGGCAACACAAAACTTGTCTCCGAGATCTTTATGGACAATGGTTTGCTCAGATATTGTCTAAAAGAACTCTTTCAAATGCTTTTCAGGAGAACAATTAGATCAGGATTTCAGTTCTTACAGTGAACTGAACAAGGGTTTCTAAACAATCAGATGCTAAGCTGGGTGGCTCTCTCTCAATCACACTGTGACACAACTGGAATCTAAACAATTTCCAAACAAAAAACAACGCCAGATAGCCACAAACCCAGTCAAGTGATTTCCGGTACACAGGTCCAAGCAATTAGTTTAAATCTTGTTCAATTAGCTAAACAATTAATCAATTTGAGTGTCAAATGTCCTGCTTTCCTTCCCATAACTCTCAAAAGAAAAACAGGTTGAAGGGTCCATATGCATCACTGTACACAATCATTGTAACATGAATCTTCACAAAAACAATGAAGTACCTCCATATATTACTAGAAACACAACCTCTATAGGATAAATACAGCAACATTTGAGTGACATTTGCATACATTTTGGGTCAAACTATCACGTGGACAGACTTCCAGAATACTCCACCCAAAGTTAGACAGCAGTCACAGAGATGATCAGTAAATACAAAAAGATACCATATACATCACTGGGACAATCAGGTACTTCAGGCAAAAGTGTAGTTCAGACATGTAAACCGCAAACATAATCCAGAACAGATACTGGGTTAAATTATCAGAGTTCAAATTTGCAATAAAGTTCTTTTGCTTTACTGACCCAACAAAAGACGGCAACGAAATGCTTTGGCATGAGGGTGCTTGAACTCCCATAAACTTACCAATAATCTAAGAAAACAACTCTAATCAGATAAATTCACTATTGGCAAAGCTTCACATCAAAATCAACAATGTTCATCTTTACTATGAAACAACACAAGACCTAGGAATAGCAGTAGGGCAATCAATACCTTAAGCCTACCGCGCCAATCTGAAAGACTGCAGCTGATCTGCCCCAGTCCTCATGTGCTGTGCCAGCTCCTCATAGTTCTAAACTCCTTGATATTTCAAAAAAAAATTTACCATTTCATTCAGCAATCGAGTGTCCACAATTCTGTGGGGTAAAAAACTCCAGCATCCACCATCCTCTGGGAGAATAAATTTCTTCACATTTCAGCTTTAAATGAGGATCCCCTTATTCAATGATCATGTTTTCTAGTTTGAGATTCTCCAACGCGTAAAATCATCTTCTCATCAACAACTCGCCCCGTTAAGCTCCTTCAAAATTTTGTATGTATCAAAAGAATGCTCCTCATTCTTCTAAATACTAATGAATAAAGGCCTAAACTGTTTAGCCTCCCCTCCATCCCAAGAATCAGTGCAGTGAATGTCTTTTCAAGTGTCTCCCATATAACTATATCCTTTCTCAAAAATGGGGACCAAAACTATCCTAGCAAAAAAGCCTTTAAGTGGCTTTGCCAGCAATGTATTATTATGGATACGTCCATTTTACATTTAAACTTTGGTGCTTGGTTCTTGCTGAAAGTTTCATTTGCCAATTTCCATTCACAAGTAGTATAGGGAGTTTAAGTAGCATAATGCAATGATCAGATCCTTTGTATAAACTAAGAGTTTAAAAAATGGATTACTACATTGCAGATATGTGTATATTACACTCAGAAATAGTGAATAAAATTACAATAGATGAAGAGCTATTCATGTTAAACATGCCTTCCTAAACTAGCTCCAATGTCCTGCAGGTCACAGCACATCAAGCAGGCATTTAGGTACTTCTTTTAAACTAAACAAGTTGAAGTGGCACACAGAGTCAAAACAAGAAATGTGCTCACTTTTAGAAACGATTCAAGTTTTCTGAAGTACACCACCTACTGCTTTTTTGCTGGGATGAGTATGATCTCTCAACAATGTATCTCCAAAGCTCAGTTACTACAAAAACCACAAAGTCAAATCATAATCTGGAGTAGAAAGGTCAGACATATAAATCACTGATCTGAAATTTAGCAAAGAAATTACGATCAGCCTAATGCCAAGACAGAAATAATATAAAAGTGCTTCCAATCTTGATGACCAACAACATAATTCGAAGTTTTATGTTAATTTAGTAGCAGTAAGTTTGGTTATAAACATCACAGTTCCAGGTTAAAGTCCACATACTAATGAAGATTAAAGGTAAATATGATAATTTATCTAGAACTGGTCTGTGATACAATGGGTTCCACAATCAAAATAGACATCAATTCATGCTGTCCACTAACATAGGAAGATGCTACAGTCCGACAATGTTTGTAGAGAATCATACATTGATTCAAAAGACAAAACTTAGAAAAAAACACTCTTGAAGAAAACAGAAAAATACCCATGCATGAGCATATACAATGCAATCATGGCCTATTTTAATTTTAATCACAATTTCTTCAACATGGCCAAGATAAGTGGCAGGAAAAGTAATCTCACACAGGTTGGCTACCTGACATTTCCTTGAACTATTTGGAATACAACTTAAGAGATTCAGCAATAATCCAAACTTCTGCTGCTTGAATTTTATTCTTTGTAAAATTATAAGTGGAGGAGTTTTAACGTCCAAAAGGTAGATAAATACTGTTTGACAATTGCAAAATGCGTAAAGAGAGAAAAGCACATTCTGGAATAGAAGTATTTTTGCCATTTGAAAAAATAGGTGAAATAAATTAAAATTAAGTACAAGTTCCACAAAATGTGCCATTAACCCATCATTCAATGGCAAACTGTTATTATGCACAATGCAAATTTTTCCACTTCAACTTCCTGTGTGTGGCCTTTTGAAGTATGGGTCACACAATGGAGAGCTTGGGTCAATTATTATGAAAAATGGGCTGGAAACTGCTCATAGTAATATAGTACATGACTTTTACTACCAGAAAATAGACAACTTGTAGATCCCACTTTCTGTTGATGTTACATCCCTGAAATAAAATTACAGTTTACTAACCAAATGTCCTAGTCCTCCGTGATCCAACAGTTTCTGTTATTTTGATCCATTGCAACAGGAGGATTCACAGTAAACCATACTTGTAAGGTTAACTCACTCAATTTAGATGAGATCATCTGAAGGTGCAGTAAAATAAACAGAAGCATAAATAACGGAGGAACAGACCTCAGTAATCTTTGTGTAAACAACTTAAGACTGCGGTGCAAAAAAAATCATGACGTATAATTTAGTGTAATAATTTCTTAAATTCATAAGAAAAAGGGAGATGGAATCCGTAACCAAGTTGAGTAAGACAAGAGTTATTCAGTATCACGTTGAATTTAGTTGAGAAAATTCAAAAATACTGGGCTAATAAAAGGAAAACCTCCAGACAGAGCACAGTATAAAATTGAGAGAGCAGCCACGGTACAATTGAAGAACAGGAGAGAATGTATCAAATTTATTGCTTTTTTATTTAGAAAAAAGAAATTCCTTACATGCTGTACCAGAAGATTCAATGTTTAACTAAGCTTGTTGTGCTTAGTGCATCAGCAACACAATTCTTCCAAAAGCATCATCTTTAATCATACTGTGGACCCTACATCTTTGCCAAAGTAAAGGAATATACCAACAGAAATCTACTATTTTTTGCAGCATTTTCTTTTCTGTAAAACAGTTACTCCTTATCAATACCACTTTTTTCAAACAGCCTTTAAGCCTCCAACACATCTGTTCTTCATTGTTCTACATGGGACATTTATTAACTTACAGCATCTTCTCTAGAAACAATATTAATTCCTCCAATTAAAATGGATCAATACATGTAGCAAGAAACCAATGAATTTGTATAATATTAAATATACTTCATTTTTGATAGTTTTCAAATATATCAACATTAATTTATGTAATCATAAAACTGAAAAATATGAACTTGCTTCCTTTGAAAGTTTCTTTTTTCTGCATCACTCATCATCACTGACTAAAGATGAATTACAATTGCATTATTAAGCTGCTTCAAGCAATATACAATTAACACACCAATACATTGTTCAGTCTCCTACACAAGCTTTTATTCTTCACTTAACATATACTGCAAATTCCAACCAAATCTAATTTTGTGAAGTAAACTGCTTCCAAACATTTCTGAAAACCGAGACACAATAGTCAAGAAGCTAATTAAGGAAGAACTCCCTTGAATGTGATCTACACTCACTATTCACATCTGGAAAATAAGATCCTGACCTATAAGTGCTAACTTTGTTCATTATACTACCTCAAACTCACACAGCACTGTTTTATTACTTTTACAAGGTTTTTTCACAAACTCAAAAACAAAAACCATACTGTATAAATAAGCATTAAAGCTTAAGCATAACGTGTATTATAAAGGGCAATCACCTTCCTTCTGACCCATTTCAGTCGATGCCATTCCTTATCATGAAATGCTTCCACTCATAAATCTATGAGAAATACTTCCTTAATTTTTCTATGGGAAGGGATGTGCAGGGAGGTAGTCAGTGACTTGCTGGAGGGAAAATAGGAACAGCAGGCAGCAAGCCATTGAGAAAAATGGCGATGTGGTAAATCTGCATTTGGAACATCACTAGCCTGTATTGACTTTGATCTTCTGACAAACACAGACAACAGATCAAAGCAGTATATTTTATTGCACTGACTGAACAAACTACAACTGATTTCACAAACCAAGCCTGTTTTTGTCGTAGTTAAGATCAGTAGTTATTTTAGTTAAAACCATGTTTAATTCTTGTTGATTATTTCTTTTGAATCGGCCATAAGCTAATCACCATCGTAACTGGCCCAAAGTAAAAATGGGTATCTGCAACAAGCAAATCACAGACGGCGTCTTCTGCTAATATGCCTACTATTAGAGTCTGGAAGTAGTACTGCTGTACAATTACAGCCAGCAATTTCCACCAGTAATCATCTCTACACAGGTGCGAGACGCTTTCAGCATAAGGAATCTGTCTCATTACCTGAGACAGACAAATATATATCTTTCATATTCATGTAACAGTACTAAGACCAGGATAAAGGTATTGCAAGAACACAGCCTGAAATTTATCACTTAAGGCCAGGTAGCAATATATTCTGATATGTAGGTTAAAATCATGTGAATTCTGTACACTGAAGAGCAGAAAGATAGATTAATACATATTCACTTATTTAATAATATTCCTTTTGTTGGTAGGCTGCTTACCACACAATTTGTGTACTATATTCTAAACTATAGCAATTACTTTTCATTATTTCAAGCAAGCGTGCAATTAAGAAATATTCTGTGGTCCTACACATTTCTATAGTTTTCATTTACTTTAATCATAATTAGATAATCTCTCCAGATGCACATTCTAAATATTCATACATTCAGACACAAGTGAATAAATTATGTAGATGAGAGTACTCTCATTCTTCATTATTCTGCATTCCTTTATTGGAAAAGTGAAAGAAGAAACTTCATGAAATTAATTGTCCAGAAAATAATACAATTCTTACTTAAGAAAGTCAGTACAATACACTTGCAGTGACATACATTTATCAGACCTTTTAAAAATTATTTGAGATACCGTATGCCAAAAAACAAAGTACAATTCAAAATTCTACGCAAGGAACATTTGTGATTAGGTTTTACAAAGACCAATAACCAGATTCTGAGACAATTTTTTTTTTGAAATTCCAATTTCCTCTGCATAATCTTTCTGTAAGAAACTCACCATTTATTCTTCTTTCTGATGTAGTCTTTCTCAGACAGGTTAACCAAATAAATCATTGGTTTTGATGTCAAAAGTAAATGCTTATTCAAAACATCAATCTAAGAAAGAATGTAAAAGATCAACATTAGAGCAAAAATTGAAGCCTGTGTTTTTTTTCCCAAAAATTGGCAGAAACCAAAATGCGTTTCAATTTAAACAGCTTTAACCTCACCCCACAGAAACAGGAGCCATCTCAAACAATGAAGATACTGAATGGCTCCCTCTGACCCAAAGAAAAATGTTGAATTATGCAACAGTCTTTACAGCCTAATTACAAGATTTCTACAAGGTAAAGTGACATCTAACACAGATTAAAGAAACAAAGCAACAGATATTAATACATCCAACTGCACATCAAAGTCTTACCTCTTTGTCATTCCAGTCATGATAGAAGCGTACATGTTTCTTTTCATCGATAACCCAATTCTTGACTTTGCACATTATGTCCTGTAAGGGGTCAAGAGAAAAGCAGGGGCATTACAATACATTAAAAGGTAAATCAACACAACAGGAACTCGATAATTATTCAAGCTGTTAAAAAGCAGCTAAGTGCAATTCATTTCACAACAGAAATTTTACGGGAATGGGAAAAACACAACTTACAGCTAATGTTAATTTTTTGATTATATGAGCATTATATTACACACTCCTTACCCTGAAATATGCAATTGGTCCCTTAATACTGATGTACAAGAAAGCCACCCAGGAACCAGAAAAAAGGGCAAGGATAGTAAAGTAAGATGGTTATTTTAAATAAAATGTATTAACATATTTATCTAACCTTATAATGAGTCAAACGAGTCCAAAGGTTCTCCTCTATTTTTTGTGTTTTTGCCAACACCTCCCCCTTCCAAAAAATGAAGAGGGTGAAAAACCGCTTCAATTCCACAATAGTAACAGAATCATGCTGGTGACCTCCAACCAGCTGCATTCAGTTTCAGAACATCTTTCTCAACAGGAATTCTAAAGGGTTTCTAGTCATCAAGCTTGTGTGCATTCAGAAGGAGCAACTGCAGGAAGAGACAACTTGCTTTGTTTCTCTGTCCTTTCCTTAAAGAAAGATTAATCATCTGTGAAATGGAAACGGCAAACAGCAAGTGACACAAACTGAACCCTTCAAGCCTTTCCTTATCCATTTCATTGCTCTGAATCAGGAGCTGCGTGTGGCATGATTCTCTTCACAGGCAGGTGTTAATAAAAGGCACACCAGCCTAAAAGGTCAAACTCAATTCCTGCATTTAGAAGGGTGGATGATCTGCGTTCCTTAAACACATAATTTTAAACATATAACGGAAAGCCTTTAGCAAAATGATAATACCCAATCTACATCAAACTTAAATTTATGACGGCTAATTTATTAACACATTTTAAGATAAATTCTTGAAGTTGACAACTCTTCGTTACGTGTGGCTTCTCTTACAAAAATATCAGAGAAATTGCAACAGTGCAAGAACAAGTTTCAAAACTATAAAATGTAATTGTAGTTTTCATGAGCCACACCAATATGGAAAGGACAATTATTACATTTCTCAGCACCCAAAAAAAAAATGAGAAGTCAATCACTTGAATAGTATGTCTCCAGTAAGACTGAGTTGATGCAAAAATTTACTACTATCATTTCATCACAACAAGCAAAATCAAATTTGGTTTTTAAAAAAACTTCTTTACCATCAGCCAAGGTTATGGAGTTAGCAAGACAAAATGTACATCTACAAAACCTAACAGATTTTCTTTACTCTCCATCTCCCTTTTCACAAGAACTACATACCTGATTCATGAGTTTTTAAGAATTAAAATGTCTACATATTTTTTAACTTCATACCATGACATAAACCAATTATACACGCATAAGAATTTTAAAATGTTGGACATAATGTTTATAAACTACTATTTTAACTTAAAAAAGCTTTCAGGAGATTTCACTTGGCGTCTTTACATCAACCTTTGACAAGTGATGTAGCCCATTTTTATTCATTGCCTAAAATTGTCAGCAATTATGTGCGTCACTGGCCACCTGCAAATTCTGAATGCCTGCTCCAGCCATCATTGCAAAAACCAATGTCAGGAGGATTAATCTGAGAAAACACCGAGTCTGCTAATGGTTTCAGCAGGTGAAATCACCCAGATGGTGAATACAACAAACAGGCACAACAGTTTTGCCCAAACAGATGGCATACAAAATAATAAAGTCTGCTAAAGTTTTGCCTTTCTAACAAAACAGACAGGATCCCCTTGCATTAAAAAAATTCATAAACTGGTATTATTTTTCCGAGCTATGGCATCAAGGATCTAAGCAATGGGTTTAAAGATCTCTGTCATGTTCAAAACATATGAAAAGGCTGTGCAAATACTTCCATTAGTCTAGCGTTCTGACCCTAGGTTAGCTACTGAATGAATTACTCAGTGCTAATGATGTCTACAATTCCTGGCCTCAGACACTTATAATTTATACACCAAAATATCACATTAAACCCAGCCTTTTTATATTTGTCAGCAAACGGGCCAAGGATAACAAGCAGAAAGTAAACTTTAACGTTAAGTTTCAAATATTTCATGAGGTTATGGGAAAAAACAGTTCTTTTCAAAGAACACTTACATATTCAGGTTTTAGTTTTTTGTCACCTCCTCTTACTGCCACTTTCTCGAGTTTGTCAATAATAGGCATAATTAGTTCTTCATCCTTCAGTCTCAGTTCTTCATGAATAATTTCAATATCCCGAACAGGATCTACATTCCCTTCAATGTGAACAATTTCATCATCTTCAAAAGCTCCTGAAAGAAACATTTTGTGAAATTTTAAAATACAATTTCAGTTATTAAAAAGTTAAAGACACTCCACAGAACTGAATCTCCAAATTCCATCTAGATTGTAGTGGCAGAAATTGCTAATAAACTGAAGAAAGTAGTGGTATGTTTGCAGCGTATTAAAAATCGCCTTTAATTCTGAACTCGCCCATTCTTGTTTCTATGAGAAATTAAGTACAAATTTCAAAATAGCTGAATTCATCTGGCACAGCTCTTCTCAGAATCAATCTATTTTATCATTCGGGCTCCGACGGTGATTAGATAATGAACCACTCAGACACACAATTTACACAGCAGCTAATTTCATCGTCCTGATTCCAGGGTATAGATTTTAGGGGGCCATGAAAAGAGCAGATGACGGCGCATTTGTCATATGTGAGTGACAACTATTCACACAGTTTGAAGAAACGGTACTGGCCCTTATTAGGTACACATGCTATTATCACATATTTAAAGTACAGTTAGGGCCATAATTTTAAATTGCCAACTGGAAACATAAGGGTAAAACAACCAGATATTACTGGAGTATGTGTACTGACTCATGCCCTTCCATGTCATTTTTATTCAGCTTATGCAAAACAAACTGCATGAATGTGATTCCAAAGAGCTGCAACTATAAATTACCACAGTCAAAGAAAGCCATAAAAATCAGGCAACTATCAAGCAATGAAATATCAGTTTAATATAGATTGCAATTGCTGGACAGTTATTCTGAAAAGAATAGACTGTAGAGAACATAAAGGCCACCCTCACAAGTCAAGTATGATGATTCATTACTACAAAAGGTTACAGCATATTATGGATTTTTCTAAGTCAGTTGCAATTGATAAGAGTGGAACATCACCGCCTTATTTTTTCAGCACTTGATTTTCACTGTTGCAAGTTTTTGAGAATTAGAGTCAAAATCTCCAGTCGAAATCGTAGTTTGCTTAATTAAAAGAAGAATACCATTAGCTTTAGCAAAACAAGCCTAGTAATTTCTCGGAAATACATATATTAACTGTTCATTTTCAGTTTTGCCAGATATGCTGATCAAATGGCTGCAGGCCATGCTCACATGTGATTACTTTAACAAGCTATTAGAAGATCATTAGTAAATATGGAAGATAACCGTTCAGGGATGTATAGATTAGGTGGTTTTAGGGGTAAGGGTCTGGGTGGGATGCTCTGAAGTTCAGTGTGGACTTGTTGGGCCAAAGGGCCTGTTTCCACATTGCAGGGATTCTACGATTCTAAGATTCTTACTAAATTGGCTTTCATGAGGAAGTAATTTGGCAGAAAAAAGTTACATATCATACTGTAAAATAAAAATTCAGCATTTACTTCACAACTTTGCCCTACATAACAAAGTAAGTACAAATGATTAATTTGTAGTAAACTTGTATTTCCTGAATAGAGGCACAACAGTATATTTTCCAGGGCTAATAATTTTCAAGTACGGATCATAACACAGCAAGTTTTCATTCAGTAACTTCAGGCTATTTTCGATTATTCCTAATGATAACTGACGTAAAGGTCCTGACCAATATTGAGCTTAAAGCTGAGTTTGTACCAAAAAGGACAACAATAAAAAATGCATTTACACAGCCTTCAAAGGACTACTATTAAAAGGTTCAATCGACCTTTAGGTTGACGTTCTTATTTTAGAAATAATTTAGTAACATTTCTAGAGACAAAATAAATATTCAGATGGGAAAGAAGCAATCTCACATATTGATGGCTTGTCAAGTGCATATATGACTATATAAGGTGATTGCTAGGAAGGGCGCTTTGCCTAACATTTCAGAGCATCTACTACAGAGGACCTT
The DNA here is from genome assembly GCF_030684315.1 of Stegostoma tigrinum. Taxonomy (NCBI): domain Eukaryota; kingdom Metazoa; phylum Chordata; class Chondrichthyes; order Orectolobiformes; family Stegostomatidae; genus Stegostoma; species Stegostoma tigrinum. Next base: position 47,922,657 of record NC_081360.1, on the reverse strand, counting down.
TAAGCTACAAGCCAGGTGGGAACCAGAGAACGAGCAACACTGTGTAGAATACTAATACAACCCACTAAGAGGCAAAAGAAAAAGTTACACCTTAAAGAAGCTGCCATGGACACATGCCACAAACGTTCCACATTTAAAATTGACAATGGCATACCACACACCCATGCACCTTAAGATCATACATTGTTTATGACGACCATATTCTAAATGAATACTCGATTATAATGTAGTCAATATTGGATATATATGTAGAAGCAAACTTTGTACTGGAAAAACATTCTAACACAGGCCATAAAGTAGGTAGCCCATAACAACAAGTATTTTTTGCAGCTAAGGAAAATTTGAAATAAGGTACAGGTTATTGTTACAACACATTGATCCTTCTTAAATATGCAAATTGTGTCTGGAGAGAAGCAAATGTAACAGTATTGTTTAAGAAAGGAAGGAGGAGCTATGCCAGTTTATTACTTGTAGGTAGGGTTTTAAGATTAGCGAGATTATAGGAATGCATGTGCTAGTTCATGGCCAGGATAGATTTGCTGAAGGCAAATCACATCTGACAAGTTAAGGTTTTTTTCCTGACAATTTGAACAACTGGACAAAGAGATGTGTCACAGATTTCACAACATGTTGCTAAAAATTTATTAAAGTAAAAAAAAGCATATGTTACATAGGGAAATGTAGTAGAATGGATAAAGAGTTTATCAACAGATAGATAACAAAACAAAAAACAAAATCAAGTTATCATAAATGGATATTGCTCAGCCTGGAAAATAGTTGGAATTACTGTAGTCCAGAGGTTAGCATTATATTCGTTTCAGTTGATTTAGATTTAGGCATGAGAATAAAGTCTAAAATTTACCGCTAATTCAAAACAGTTTAGCAAGCAATAGAGAATAAAGTCTAAAATTTACTGCTAATTCAAAACAGTTTAGCAAGCAATACAGAAGACTGTAACATCTGATAGGAACATTGTAACATATCGTCAGGAAGAGTAGATAAATGAAGAAGATTCAACTGCAATGGAGAGATCCAAATAGTAGTACAGGCCAAACAAACCCTTAAAGGAAAGGTACTCAAGAGTTAGATCACCATAGATATTCCAGGGATTCAAATATTCAAGGCACTGGAAAAGTAGCTAGAGATAGCTGAGATCTTTTAAAAAATAAACTGGATAATATCCTGCATTTGATAAATCGGGGAACATTGTGACATCTATACAAAACATGGCAAGAGTTACAGTCAGGAGTACTTGACAATTCTTAGCATACTAATGTAGGAAGGTCATTAAAGAAAGAAGGATTTACATTTTTCAGAATAATACCTGGGATTGGAAAACCAAGACTGCTATTTTCAGTGGCGAACATTTAATAATATTTCTAAAACTATAAATATTTTAGTACAACAGGAATATACTTCTGTGAAATCAACAAGAGGCTTTTATTAAAATTAGCAGTTGCTTTCTTTATTATGCTTCGCACACTGCTAACCAAAATGTCAGATTTTTTAGAGAATGAAATGCTTTAGCAAAGATCAGAGAGTCAAAGCACAGATCACATTGCCATTTAAGCAAATATTTGGAGGAGAAAGGTGTAAAGACAACGTAGATGGTGAGGGAGCACATCAACATCGAAAAATAAATTAAAACTCCCAGTTATTGTCTGAAAGAATAACATCACAAGGTTTTCTGTTTTAAATCACATCTTTTACTGTATAAGAATTAAACAAAGCAAATACTAATTCACAATAAAATATTCATTCCTTAAACCCAAAATCTCAATGGGTCACTCCCCATTCCATTTTATCCACAACAGAATTATCTTGTATTTCCCTGGAATCTTAAGGCTTCTTCACTTCTCCTGGGAGCAAACTGGACATACAAAGCTCTCTGGCATTTACTTTGAGTCTCCTGCGTTTCTGGTATTCTTTGAGGCAAGAATTCTTGGGGTCCTTCCATCAGCATTTGGCCAGGTAACCATCTATCTCTCCTTAGGCACCTAAATGATTGCAGACACCCATGTACAAGCAAGGCCTTCATTGCCTTTTCGCTTATTGGTCTGTAACTCCTGGCAGCTTCCCCTCTCTGTCCATTTCCAAGCAGTTTCAGCAGCAGACTTAAATCTCTGTTGCTTGATGGAAAACACACAGAAAAACCCAAAACCAAAAAAAGCACCTCCCCTTCAATCTATCTCTGTTGCAATATGGGATGCCTGGAATGTCAAGTAGAAATTTCACTTAATTTCTTCACCTTCCAAACATATATTTTGATCAGAAAAGTATATGGATAAGGATTTTTCTGAAGAACGGACCTGACTCGAAACGTCAACATTCCTGCCCCTCTGATGCTGCCTGGTCTGCTGTATTCCTTTGGCTCCACACTTTGTTAACTCTGGATTCTTGAAGACTTTGTTTTGCTTTTAAGTTCTTATTTAAGCTGGGAAATTACATTAAGAAATTGTAGTGAATGGATAGAGATTGGTGTTGTTTACCTGGGCCAATCAGGGAGCCCCGGCTGACAGACATAAACAGGAAATTCAGACTATCCTCACTCATGGGACTGGCTCTGAGTTGGCTGGTCAGAGTCCATGTATTGTGGGCGTGTAAATAAAGGATGACTTGGTGACAGGATACCTGCCTCTGTGCAGTTATTTCAGCATTTAAACCACCTATAAAAGCAATTCTAGACCCCTCTTCTCCACCAAGGAATTCAAAGAGAGTTTAATTTTTCCAATTTCCCACTCAGATCATATTAACTGAACACAGCTCAACTTTTGAATTGTCATTAATTTAGGCCTGTCTATCATACTTTCAGAGTCAGGATACTTCCCAATTCATCATGCATTTCAAAATTCAATTCCCAAGCTAACTAAAAGTTATACTTCTAAAACAACGAAACCCGAAGTTAGACATTTTTACAACACTGGAATACGCCTTTTATCAACCAACATAAAAGAAAGCAATACATGAATGGCTTTCTGTGTTGTGCATTCATTCAGGAAGTAACCCACACCCATAAGCTCACACAAAAAAAAATTGCAAACTACCTGCACAATACATGATAATTTAATTACAAAAAGGATGCAGTACTGGATGGCTGCATGCCTGTTATCAATTCCCCCTTTACTTTGAGAAATGCAGCAGTGTGATAATATCAGATACTGTGTCTTGTAGTGTAATTCATGGAAATGAAAATGGTGGCACATACAAAAATGAAACAGATTTTCATATGTAACAGCATCTACTCCAGAAACTACAGAAGTTTTGTACCCAAAGTTCTCTGCTGGTTTATACTCACGTTCTTTCGCTGTCACCACCATCCTGGCTATTTTGCCTGCCTCTATAGGAACAAATAATTAATTGAGGTGTAGCTCAATGACTCTGATATTTCATCGAATAAACTATTAGTTACATGTAAACTTGTGTTGCTGAACACCAACAAGCTACTTGATACTGTTGTCAACTGAAGTTTAGTTCTGCGACTTATGTCTACAAACACAGAAAGATGAGGAATAGGGACTCTGGCCAATTTTCCTTAACTTTTTACAGATTCTTTGAAGCGAAAAGCTTTGTTTTAACCACCAGCCAACATCATAGAACAGGAATTTTCATCACTATTATTTATTGCATAAACTCATAGAATTAACAGGGTTTCGGTTACTCCACATTCTTTTAAACAAAGATAATTCCTTTACTGTTTATAATTGAAAATGGTCGAATGTTTAACAGAAAGGTTTTTAAAAATCTAACCGTATCTATTCATCGAAATCATTCTGAAAACTCAATAAGCACTATACACATCAAGCAGAGTTTGATAAGTATGATGGCAGGCTCTCCCAATAAAAGCAGAGTTTGATAAGTATGATGGCAGGCTCTCCCAATAAAAGACTAAGCATGCTGTCAGTGCTGCACACAAAGAAAACAGATCTGGAAGACAATGTACTGAAGTTGTTGGCCTCAGCAAAGGTAATGGGGATACCCCAATTGGCCAACTGTCCTGGAGAACAGAGAAATCTATCAAATTTCCACTACACTTTTTCTATTAATCCTCTGCTGAGAAAAGTGTGCACAATCACACAATTCATTGAAACCTCCTTGCTACTCATTATAGAAGTTCAGTGTTAAATGTGAGAAAAGTGCCGATGGGCTGCCAGCACTGGTAAGACCATACAGTCTGACAACAGTCAGCTCTTTCTGAATGGTAGTCAGAATCAGGACAGAAAATGGCATTGAAAGATAAAATGACATAACTAACAGAGGAGTAGGCTTATGTTTCTTGAGAATACTGCTTGCTCCCTGACACTAACAGTCTCCCTTGAATGCTGCCAAATACTTCTATGATACAATGCAAGACACCAAACTGTAAAAAAGCAGAGGACTCTAAATTACAAATTTCTGCTCCCAAAAACCAAATAAGGGTCTTTAACTAAAGGGTTGAGAAAATTGGGCCAATATGCTCTCATGTTCAGAAGAATAAGATGATCCAATTTAAATGTAAAAGATTCTGAGGGCTCATGTAAAGACACATGTTTTAATTTCTGTCTTATTTTTATTGTGGATTGAAATGGGAAGAGTACTTTTTTACTTAAAAGAAAAGACCACGGAGGAGATTGTTACACTTTTTAAAAACCAAACTGCCACCAATTAGAGTGCTGTTTACACTGCTGTTTGTTCAAACAGTGGGGGATATTTAGTTGCAGACAAACTGGCTTAGAGTTAAGTGTACAATCTGAGACTTGGCCAGCAACAAGTAGCTGATTTACAAGGATACACCATTACTGGCTCCACCCCTGCTTTTTTGACCTGTCTATCTCCTCTCCACCTATCTTCTCCTTTATCCATCTTCTATCTGCCTCCCCCTCTCTCCTGATTTATTTCAGAATCCCCTTCCCAACCCCCATTTCTGAAGAAGGGTCTAGACCCGAAATGTCAGCTTTCCTCCTCCTCTGATGCTGCTTGGCCTGCTGTGTTCATCCAGCTCTACACCTTGTTATCTCTTTACCCTGGCTGATTTACAACTAGTCTTTACTTCACAGACCCCCGATGACAAAGGCCTATCAACAACTGAGAGATTCATTCCCAGCTAGCTGAACAGTTTGTAGCTTTCAATGAGATAGCCATAACCTTTTGGACCTCTGGAAAAGAACAGGTTGCCTTTATCTCTTCGAAGCTTGATTAAAAAAAGCAATTACTTTTCCTCAACAGTCTATTTTCCCTCACTAGTTACTGTCACTCTTTTAACCAAAAGTCAGAGACTATAAGTCGTGAACCAATCTTTTAATGCTTCCTGCAGGCATGTGAAAGTAACTGGATGAGGCGTGGAGACAGAGACAGAGACAGAGAGAGGGACTAATGACCAGTCTTCATATTTTTTCTTCCACCTGTAACATTAATTTTTTTGCATCCGTCTGCATTGGTCTTCAAATGTGCACAGCAGGAGTTGTATATTGGAGTTACAGTACTCAGATTATATGTAAATGGTTTGTAACTGTTTTCTTTAGCTAGAATCTATTAATTTGTAACTAAAATGTCATGTTTGTATCATACAGAAATGTTGTCAGTGCTTTCTGTCATGGTATTTGACACTGCACAGATTGGGGAATTTAGATAATGGTGGTCACAGTTTTAGGCTAAAGGCCAATTATTTGGGACCGAGATGAGGAGAAATTGCTTCGAAGGATTGTGAATCTTTGGAATTTCTATCCTAGACAGTTGTAGACGTCTCACCGTTAAATAGATAACTAAGACAAGTAGATTTCTGGTGTTACAAAGAATCAAGAGTCATGGGGAATCAGCAGAAAATGAAGCTGAAGATCAACAAGAGTAGGCCATTCAGTCTTTCAATCCACATCACCACTGAACAACAATATGGCTGATCTTCCATGTCAGCACTATTTCTGTGCAGTATTCCTCTATCAATTGATCATTTTAATCTTTAAAAATCTCATGTCCCAAGTCTTCAACATACTCAACAACTGAGCCTCAACAGTTCTCTGGGTAGCGAGTTTTGAGAAGATTTGTAGCTCAGGTTGAGGTTCTGGGTGTGAGTTTGCTCACTGAGCTGGAAGGTTCGTTTTCAGACGTTTCGTCACCATTCTAGGTAACATCATCAGTGTGCCTCCAACGAAGCTTCGTGAGGCTCTCTGATGAAGGGTCTAGGCCCGAAACGTCAGCTTTTGTGCTTCTGAGATGCTGCTTGGCCTGCTGTGCTCATCCAGCTTCACACTTTGTTATCTTGGATTCTCCAGCATCTGCAGTTCCCATTATCTCTAACGATAGTCGTCTTTTCCTTAGGATGGGGTTTTCAAAACTAGGGGCCACATTTTTAAGGTGGGAGAACAGAGAAAAGACATGAGGCTTTTTTTTTACACAGAGGGTGGTTCACATGTGGAATGAACTTCCTAAGGAAGTGGTGGATATGGGTACAATTACAAAGTTTAAAAGACATTTGGATAAGTACACATATAGGGAAGGTTTGGAGGGATATGGAGCAGATAGGCAGAACTAGCTTAGTTTGGAATTACATTCAACATGGAGTAGTTGGACTGAAGGGTCTGTTTCCATGCTGTATGGCTATGACTTGCGAGTTCTATCCTGAATTTATAAAGTGAAGTTGATGGTAGATAGATTAAAAATGGTTCTCTAAGGAACTCTACAGTGCTATACTGGGTCCTTACTAAATGGTTGCCACAATGACCATCTTTACATCAGACCTGACTTCAACTACTTTGCTTTCTTTTTGCTACAGTTATTTCATTTTTTCAATGGCTTACTGGTACCACTCTTGATTGAAAATGGTCGTGTCAAGGGAACCTACTCTGACTTCTCTTCTGGTATTCATCCATCTCTAGATATTATGGTGTGATGCTGCTGGAGCTGAGTGATTTATGGAAGAGATAATCTGAACAATAGAAAGAAGATTCTTGATGACTGGGTGTTCCTTGATGACACCATTCAGAAATCCTTCTATCCCTTTGCTGCTGATTGAGTGAAAACCGATAAAGCGGGCATTGGTTGGGTTGTATTTGTCTTTCATTTATGGATAGGACAGATCTGTGCAATTTTCCACGTTATCTGACTAACACCAATCTCAAATCTGTACCGAAAGAGCTTCAGTAACAGTTGGGATCATTTTAATGTAATAACTTTCAGCCAGCGCAATCAGGCTTTTCTTAAAGTGAGCCAAACTAGCAGGACGCTAAAGACGAGAATGGGGATTTTGGAAGGTCAAGTAGAACTGCCCACCTGGAATTTTGGCTACAGACCCTCAACTGAGAATTTGTGCTTCACCATAGTTGAGGATGAAGATATTCACGAAGCTACATTCTCTTCCAGTTGTCTAACTGCCATCATCTTTATTGTCTGTATCGGAGCAGGAAATTTGCTCTCATTCGTTGGTTGTGAAACGACTTAGCTGTGTGTACAATCTATTATTTTCAGCAATCAAATTCAAAGAACAAACTTGCACTTCAAAGCACCTTTCACAACCCCAGGTCATTCCAAAGCAATTTACAGCCAATTATGTATTTCTGAAGTAAAAACAGAAACTGCTGGAAAAGCTCAGCAGGTCTGGCAACATCTGTGGAAAGAAATTATCTCTGATTTCTATCCACAGATGTTGTCAAATCTACTGAGCTTTTTCAGCTATTTCTGATTGTGTTTCCAATTTCCAGCATCTGCAGTTCTTTCAGTTTTTATTATGTACTTCAGAAGTGTAGTCACTGTTGTAACATGGGAACCAGCTAAGTTGTGCATACATCTTCATAGAAACTGCAATAATTATAATAAACAGATAATCTGTCCATGTTGGTTGATGAATAAATGTTGGTTAAGAGAACTCAACTACCCCTCTTTAAATTAGTGCCATGGAATCTTTTGTCTGAAAAGGAAGCCAAAGGCTCAATTCCAAACCTTGTCCAAAGGATGGTACATCAGACTGTGTAGCATCACTGGGTATTAAAGTAGTGTTAGCCTCGATAATTAATGCAGAAGGCTCATGAGCACTGATAAAGAAAAGGGCTTGCACTTTTGTAGTGGTTTCCCTTATCTCAACTAAGCACTTCTGAAATGTATACATCTCAGAATGTAATGTTGAATTTTAAATGTTGCCCCTTATTTGTGCATAAATTTTAAGTATACATAATGTCATACAAACTATCAAACAATTTTTGAAAAATACTCAGCTGATATAGTGTCATGCAGAAAGACACAACTTGAAAATAAGCATATGAAACTCTAACAAAAACCGCCACAGGCCAATAAATCAGGACCGACAAACAAGTTTAAAGTGGGTTTTTTCCCCTGTTTTTTTCTAATGCACAGTGCCACACCGTAGAAATATCGAATATAAACACAATATACATATTGAAATCTGTCTTTATCCCTTGGGCTGACTAAATGGATCTAGACATGTTTAGATCACAGATCTATTCTCAAACCCATGCAAACGATGACCGGATTGAGGATGAAAACAGAATAAAAGTTAACTAGTTAGAAATAGCAAAACTAATTGTAAGAGCTTGCATAAGTACTGCAAATAGATACAAAATAATGAAAGTAAATATGAGCCTCAGAGGCTTAAATCGGATAAATTCTAATGGGAAAGAGGGAAACGGCAGAGCAAATTAACATATTTTGGCTGTATTCACTATAAAGACACAAAAGTTACAACAGAAATAGCAGGGAGCCAAGGTTATAAGTGAGAACAAGAAACTTATGCTATGGCACTTCTAGTTACCATCTAAATACACCGTAACTGTTGTGTTGATTCCCACATGTACAACTCTTTCAGAAGTGAATTTCATATACTCACCATCCTCCGAGTGAAAAAATACTTCATTAATTTCCTTCTAAAGCTCTTGGCCTTTACCTTAAACCTTCTATACTTTTATTGGTCCCTCTAAAGGGGAAAAGTTTCTTCTTGTCTACTGTCTGGGCCCCTCCATTTTGTACACCTCAATCAGGTACCTACTCAGCTATCTCCACTCTAAGATGATCAACCCCAGCCCATTTGATCTGTATTCATAGCTGAAACACTCTAGCACAGGCCATATCCTGGTGAATCTCCTCTGCACTCACTCAAGTGCAATCACATCCTTTCTTCACTTCCTTTAGCATCATCTTTGTAATTGACTATGATTGTAAATTGCAGGAACATGCCAAGTTTCCTGCGACAACACTTTTAATCCTGTAATGTGTCCTACCATGAAAGGGCAAAGGCAGCAAACACATGGAACCACCATTACCTGAAAAACTATTGCCTTCAGGCCTGCCACAAACACCAGTTCCAATCCAGCAAATCCATCCCGTTCTTTCGGCACTAACTCAAACTGCACCAGATAGGCAGGCAAACTGACCCAGTGACAAGCTTCTGGTCCACATGCTCTCTGTCAGCAAGACCAATTACTGTGCCTTCTAATGTCCTTCAACCAGTTTCTCCTTCTCTTACCCATCTATTCCAATGCTCTCCTAGCTGGCCTCCATAAAACTAATCTTATGCAAAGTGAACACGTCTGCATTCTTTCTCAGATAATAAAATGTGAGGCTGGATGAACACAGCAGGCAAATGGACATCAGTTACAAGCTGGTTGCCTGAGATGGAGACTGAGAGGTCCAGGAAGGTGAGGGATGTGCTGGAGATGGCCCAGGTGAACTGAAGGTTGGGGTGGAAGGTGTTGGTGAAGTGGATGAACTGTTCGAGCTCCTCTGGGGAGCAAGAGGCGGCGCCGATACAGTCATCAATGTACCGGAGGAAGAGGTGGGGTTTGGGGCCTGTGTAGGTGCGGAAGAGGGACTGTTCCACGTAACCTACAAAGAGGCAGGCATAGCTGGGGCCCATGCGGGTGCCCATGGCCACCCCCCTAGTCTGTAGGAAGTGGGAGCACATCCCTCACCTTCCTGGACCTCTCAGTCTCCATCTCAGGCAACCAGCTTGTAACTGATGTCCATTTCAAGCCCACCGACTCCCACAGCTACCTAGAATACATCTCCTCCCACCCACCCTCCTGCAAAAATTCCATCCCCTATTCCCAATTCCTCCGCCTCCGCCGCATCTGCTCCCACGATAAGACGTTCCACTCCCGCACATCCCAGATGTCCAAGTTCTTCAAGGACCGCAACTTTCCCCCCACAGTGATCGAGAACGCCCTTGACCGCGTCTCCCGTATTTCCCGCAACACATCCCTCACACCCCGCCCCCCGCCACAACCGCCCAAAGAGGATCCCCCTCGTTCTCACACACCACCCTACCAACCTCCGGATACAACGCATCATCCTCCGACACTTCCGCCATTTACAATCCGACCCCACCACCCAAGACATTTTTCCATCCCCACCCCTGTCTGCTTTCCGGAGACACCACTCTCTCCGTGACTCCCTTGTTCGCTCCACACTGCCCTCCAACCCCACCACACCCGGCACCTTCCCCTGCAACCGCAGGAAATGCTACACTTGCCCCCACACCTCCTCCCTCACCCCTATCCCAGGCCCCAAGATGACATTCCACATTAAGCAGAGGTTCACCTGCACATCTGCCAATGTGGTATACTGCATCCACTGTACCCGGTGTGGCTTCCTCTACATTGGGGAAACCAAGCGGAGGCTTGGAGACCGCTTTGCAGAACACCTCCGCTCAGTTCGCAACAAACAACTGCACCTCCCAGTCGCAAACCATTTCCACTCCCCCTCCCATTCTCTAGATGACATGTCCATCATGGGCCTCCTGCACTGCCACAATGATGCCACCCGAAGGTTGCAGGAACAGCAACTCATATTCCGCCTGGGAACCCTGCAGCCTAATGGTATCAATGTGGACTTCACCAGTTTCAAAATCTCCCCTCCCCCCACTGCACCACACAACCAGCCCAGCTCTTCCCCCCCACCCACTGCATCCCAAAACCAGTCCAACCTGTCTCTGCCTCCCTAACCGGTTCTTCCTCTCACCCATCCCTTCCTCCCACCCCAAGCCGCACCCCCATCTACCTACTAACCTCATCCCACCTCCTTGACCTGTCCGTCTTCCCTGGACTGACCTATCCCCTCCCTACCTCCCCACCTATACTCTCTCCACCTATCTTCTTTACTCTCCATCTTCGGTCCGCCTCCCCCTCTCTCCCTATTTATTCCAGTTCCCTCTCCCCACCCCCCTCTCTGATGAAGGGTCTAGGCCCGAAACGTCAGCTTTTGTGCTCCTGAGATGCTGCTTGGCCTGCTGTGTTCATCCAGCCTCACATTTTATTATCTTCGAATTCTCCAGCATCTGCAGTTCCCATTATCTCTGCATTCTTTCTCATACCAGTCCAGCCTATTTCACACCCCTACTTGATGACCAGTCATCTCTCTTAAAATTCTCAAGTTCAAAGCTTTCCATGTCTTGACCCTTTCTAAACCTCCATCCCTGCAGCTCAGGAAGAGCTTAGTGTTCCTCCAATTCTAAATACCTTCCAATTGTCAATTTTAGCTCTGGAAATCCTTTCCCAAACTTCTCTTCCCCCTTCTTTCTTGGAGTCATGTAAAATCTCTCCCTTTGATTACCTGTTTGATTATGTGTCTTGTATTGCCTTCGGGAATTTTATTTTAACTGCATAAGACATCTACAAGCTACATTGATTTTGTTGATTGTTGATTTTATGTTGATTTTAATTCAACAAATACTCTTTTCCAACATAAACAAACTACATAAACCACAAGGGATTCCTATTGTAATTTAAATTAACAACTCTTCAAAATCCAAAAGGAGTCTCAACATAATGTCATCAATACTGTGACGTGCATCAATCGGTTTTAAACATGCCTACCAATGTGATTTCTATTTCTGTTAGATAGGTTTACTGGTCTAAAAGTAGATGTTTCAACTTCACCCAAACAAAATAGCAGAGCAAGCATTTGTTTATGTAACATGGTGCTCAGAGGTTCAAACAGCCCAAGCACAACTTGCATATTATACATTCCATAGCTATTCATGATTCTGTGACCTGCTGGGTTTAACTTACAACTATATAAGTAGGAAATTAAAATGCAGATGCACTTCGTGACATTTAATTCCAATTAAGGATTATTCCAAAAAAAACACTTGTGTCAGCGAGGCCAACTGTAGAACAGAGCGAGGGAAAACTGGTTCCCTACCTGGTACAGTTCAAGTGCAGTTCTTAGCAAGTTCACCAAGAAGCAACTAGAACTGGCTTCTGTGAAGTGTCTGCAAGCTGGACTTCTTTCTTTCAAAAGGAGGACAGCCTTGATACAGGGACTAATGGGAAACGCAAGATAATAGCCAAGATGGGGAAATTTTAAAAAAATCAAAATACAGAAGACAACAAATCCAAATATTAGCATTATTTTACTATAAATCTAGTTTCAACAGCTGCAGTCAGCATAAAATATTCTAGAGAATCAAGCATTTTTACGAAAATGCTCATGTATCAATTAAAAATGGACATGGACTCAACAGCAAGTTACTTCACTATTCCATGTCATCTACAAACAGCTTTTAAATTCAACATCCATCCACAAACCAAAATCACTTTTCATTTAAATAATTAACTATTTTAGCTCTAACAAGTGCCCATGACATTTTTTTTATTTTGTCATTTGTGGGATGTGGTCATCACTGGCTGGCCAGCATTTATTACCCATCCCTGGTTGCCATTGAGAAGCTGGTGGTGAGATGCCTACTTCAACTGCTGCAGTTCACCTGCTGTGGGCTGACTCACAATGTCATTAGGGAGGGAATTCCAGGATTTTGACCCAGCAACAGTGAAGGAATGGCAATATATTTCCAAGTTAGTGTGATGAGTGGCTTGGAGGGGAGCTTTAAGATGATGGTGTTACCATGTATCTGCTGCCCTTAAACCTTCTAAATGGAGGTGACTGTGGATTTGGAAGATGCTGTCTAAGAATCTTTGGTGAATTGCTGCAGTGCATCTTATAAATAGTACACACTGTTGCTACTGAGCATCAGTGGTGGAGTGAGTGAATGATTGTGGATATAGTGTCAATCAAGTGGACTAATTTGTCCTAGGCAGACTGTAAACTTTAAAGATTAAACATAACCTACATTGATGAAGCAACAATCTCCGTAAGCCACAAATCACCCAATGAAATCACTACAGTAAAAAAAAGGTTTCAAACATGGAATTAGTAGGCAACAGGGAGAAAACAGTTGTGCTCAATTATCCTGCACAAACCAAATTACAATTTGAATAAATTGAGAGAGTCTTAACATCATAATATATTATAATTTATGCTGGTCAGAAGCAATGTACGTTAATATGGAGGGCCCATACTCTGCAAACAAAAGGAGTACCTAGTCATACAGCACAGAAACTGACCCTTCGGTCCAATTCGTCCATGCTGAGCAGTTTTCCTAAACTAAACTAGCCCCATTTGCTTGCATTTGGCCCCTATCCCTCTAAATGATTCCTATTCATGTACCAGTCCATGTCTTTTAAAATGTTGTATCTGTACCTGCATTTATCATTTCCTCTGGCAGTTCATTCCATATACACACCACCCTCTGTGAAAATGTTGCCCTTCATTTCTTTTAAATCTTTCCCCTCTGACCTTAAACTAATGCTCTCTAGTTTTGAACTTACCTACCCGAGGAAAAAGAGCTCTGCTATTCATTTTATCAATGCCCCTAATGATTTTATAAACCTCTATAAAGTCACTCCTCAATCTCCTACACTCCTGGGATAAAAGTCCCATCCTATCCAGCCTCTCTTGATAACTCAAACCCTCCAGTCCTGATAACATTCTTGTAAGTCGTTTCTGCATCCTTTCCAATTTAATAACATTCTTCCTCTCACACTGCACACAGTACTCCAAAACAGGACCCACCAATTTCCTGCACAGCCACAACATGATGTGCCAACACCTATACACAATGATCTGACCAATGAATGCAAGCCTTCCAGGTGCCTTCTTCACTACTGTATCCACCCATGACGTCACTTTGCAGGAACAATATACCTACTCCAAGGTCTCTCTCTGTTCGACAATACTGTCCAGGTCTCTACAATTAACTATATAAATCCTGCCCCGGTTTGTCTTAAAAAAATGCAACACCTTGCCTAAATTAAACTCCATCTGCCATTCCTTGGCCCAGTGGGCAAACTGAGCAAGATCCCATTGTATTCTTAGATAACCTTTTTCACTTTCCAATGTACGAACAACTTTAGTGTCATCCGCAAACTTACCAACCATGCTTCCGATATTTTCATCCAAATCAGTTGTATAAATGAAAAACAACAGTGGAACCAGCACAGATCCCTGCAGAACACCGCTGGTCACAGGCTGTAAAACAACCATCCACCACCAACCACTGTCTCCTACCATCAAACCATTTTGTACTCAATTGGCAAGCTCTCCCTGGATCCCATGTGATCTAACCTTACTAACTAGTCTACCATGCAGAACTTGTCAAAGACCTTATTAAAGCCCATGTAGACAATGTCCACCACTCTACCCTCATATATCTATTTGGTCACATCCTCAAAAGCCTCAAACAAGTTTGCGGACACAATTTCCCACACACAAAGTCATATTGACTATCCCTAATCAATCCGTGCCTTTTCAAATCCCTGTAAATCCTGACTGTCAGAAGCCTCTCTAACAACTTACCAACATCAGACTCACTGGTCCCTAGTTCCCTGACTTTTCTTTGAAGCCTTTCTTAAATAAAGGCTTAACATTACTCATCCTCCAGTCTTTCAACACCTCACCATTGCCTGTAGATGATACAAGTATCTCTGCTTGGCGTCCCGCAATTCATTCCCTCGCTTTCCACAATGTCCTAGAAATTGCTTGTTCAGAACCACAAGATTTATCTAGCTTTATGCATTTGAAGACCACCAGCACCTCCTTTTCCATAACGTGGACTCTTTTCAAGACACCATAATTTATTTCCTGAGGTTGCTAGCTTCTATGTCATTCTCCACAATAAATATCAATGCAAATCATTCATTTAGTATCTCATATCTGTGATTCTACATGTAGATGGCCTCATTGGTCTTTAAGGGGCCCTATTCTCTCCCTAGTTACTCTTTTGCTCTCAATGTACTTGTAGACTATAGTTGGATTCTCCTTAACCTTATAGACCAAAGTTAATTGATATCCCCTTCTTGCTTCCCAACTTCCTTCTTAAGTGTGCCCCTACTCCCCCTATATTCTTGAAGGAATTCCTTTGACCCCAGCTGCCTATACCTGACATATGCCTTTTTCTTATTCTTGACACAGCCTCAATATTTCTAGTCATCCGGTCTTCTCTACTCCTACCAGCCTAGTCCTTCACCCCAACAGGAAAATCCTGTCTCAGAACTTGTTATCTCACTTTTGAAAGCTGCCCAAATGCCAATTGTCCCTTTAACAGCAAACTGCTTCCCCAACCAACTTTTGAAAGCTCCTATCTAATGTCAAAATTGACCTTGCTCCAATTTAGAACTTTAACTTTTATATAAGGCCTATTCTTTTTATTAACTGTTTTACACTAATAGAATTATGGATACTGGTCCCAAAGAGCTCCCCGCTAACACCTTAGTCACATGCCCTGCCTTATTCCCTAGGAAGTCGAATTTCGCTCCTTCTCGACTAGGTTTATCTACGTATTGATAAAGTAAAGTTTCTTGAACACACATATAACAAATTCCTCACCATCCAAGCCCTTAATGTTATGGTAGTCCCAGTCTATGTTTGGAAGGGTATAATCCCCGAGTGTTACAACACTTTTTTTAAACAGATATCCGCGATCTCCGTATATATTTGCTCCTCAGTTTCTCGCTAACTACCGGGAGGCCTGTAGTACAATCCCATTAATGTGATCATTCCCTTCTTACTTCTCAGTTCTACCCATATAACTTCACTGAGTAATCCCTGAGGAATGTCCTCTCTAAGTACAGCAGTGAGGATTTCCCTAATGCAAAACGCCACTCTCCTTCTTCTGTTGCCTCCTTTTCTGTCCTTCCTACAGCATCTGTACCCTACAATTTCGAGCCAGCAGTTCTGTCCCTCCCTCGGTCATGTTTCGGTAATGCCTCTCTTTTCAGCATTAGTAATATTTTGCACTACTGGGAAATTATATGGTTATTCATTTTCAAGATCCTAGTCTGCATAATATTTGTTGATTAATTACTGTTGTGAATTTTCAAACTTCAGATTCTGGGGATTGCCAAGAGCCTTTCACATATAGAAGCTTCACTGACTCAACAAGTTAAAAAGAACTAGCTAATTATATACAGTAACTGACTGGAGGCAGTTAGAATGTAATACTCGTTTAACAGTTGAAACAGTCAAAGCATCATTAGATTGAGACAATTTCTACAAATACAGCGAGCTCTCTACAGTTCCTTCTTTTAGAATCCTAGGATGTAGACGCATTCTCCAGCAAGGAGTCACTACTTCAGCCAACAAAAAAGTCAGATACAAATACATTACAGAAAACAAAATCCTGAATTGGGACACTTCTGCGATCAATTCTTTAAAGTGCATATAAGACTTGCAGGTAGACCTATACTTTTTTGGCCTGAGAAGGCAGCACAGGCTTCTAAATTGAGTCATCAGGGACATTAAGTACACACTTTCCCATTTTGTGGGAGTGCATACAGTGAAAATATTAAAGATTACATTGTTATCAAAGCACTACATTTGGTATACTACTGTGGGAAAATTTTAATGCTATTTATTCGCATGAATTCAAAAGATGGCAGACTAACTGGTCCAATCAGGAACTGCCAAGTGAAAAAATGCAACACATTTCTGAAACCATAACGCTGGATCATTTTGATTTTTCACTAGCAGATTAGAAAGTGTGCATGTATTATGTTGAAAAAAAAAACTGGAGCCTTTATAGCCTTTAAAATCTCGGACATCTGATTTTCTTGATCTCATAACAAAACTGTTTACTGCATCCTACTCTTCTTGCTGTACATCCTCATACACTTGAATATAAAAGCTGCAGTGATCATTAAAGTAATTAATAGTAAATCTATATTGTGCCTCACTTTATTTAAAGAGCACCCTGTAACTCTGATTTTAAAATCGTACATTTTTGTTACTGAACTACATTGCTCCAAGTTTCCATTCCAAAAATTGGAAATGGCAAGTAAACCATTTCTTTATTCACACTCCCAGAACCACAAGATTTATTCTTTTCACAAATAATTAAAATCTTACTTTGGGGAATTCTAATGAGCAGCTGAATGCAAAACAGCTTATAACATATTGACTGTTTCTATTTTGAGACTTGCACATTCCAGTGTAATTTACTTTAATTTTACCTAATAGAACCCATCCTTCTCACCATCTTCATTCAACCTGAATAGCTCTGTTCCACGTATAATACAAGGTAAATCACTACAATTAGATCGCCAATGATTGCATCTAGCTGGCCAATAAAAAAAAGCAACAGTTAAAAGACCATGGTACAAAGCAAAGCTGGAATAAAAACTATGAAAATACTAGCTTAAGAAGTCAAATTTACTGCCGCATTTAACATCATTCCACTTGGACTGAACTGTATTTTCAAAAAGGCCATTCACAGCTTAAATGTTTACTTTTAAATAAACCTCCTTATTTATTATAACACATTTATTGATAAGCTACTCAATTTTGATACTGAAATATAAAATTACTGACTCGTGTTTCTTCTAGTCCCATGTGCTATTATTTTGGAACATCAGTCCAAATTATTTTAATTGTTACTAGGAACACATTATTAATAACCTTCCACCAGGATGGATTTCCAGTGTAACACGCACTGGAAAAGAATGGCATTTGGGAATAACATTTCACATAGCTCAAAATAAAGCAGCAGCAAATTAGAATCACAATGTTGCAGAGTACATGAAAAGCAAGGTGTCGAGTTTCCAATGGCTCAATCAGGACCTATAAACTTGAGAACAACCAATGCTGATTGACCACTCACCAAGCTATTTAAAAGAGGTGAACCAATTGAATCACAAAGCAATTTTGAAAATCTTCAATTTCGCTTTCCCTCTTCATAACCAACATTTCAAATGTCCAATTAGCTCTTAGAAAACAAAAGTAGCAAACAATTACATTTTACGATAAATAAAGTAGCCACTGAAAAAGCTTCTTCCATTTTTTTTTAAAACCCATGCTTCTACTTGAAGATCTCAATCTCACCCTAAAACCAGACTTTGGCATTAATATTTTTACTTACAGGATGAAGACAAATTTTGCACTTTTAAACATCTATAGCATGTAATATACAGCAGGATACTCAGCATTTCATGAGTGCAACTAATACAATAATTCTCATCTGGCTTTTAAAATTAAAGTTAGTGGGTGACTTTCGAAAACTGTTTTCTGGCAAGTTATGTCCTTTAAAAAGGGTGTCTGTGGGAGTGAGAGATTAATTTAACACAAGAGAATGACAGCCAATGATCCTCGGACCAATATCTTCCAAATTCGCCACCGAGATCTAAAAGGACGAGGGCAGAAAATACAGGGAAATACTATCACCTACAAAGTGCCCTCCTCGCTGCTCACCACCCCGACATGGAAATCTATCACTGTTCATTCAGTGTTGCTGATTCAAAATCCTGGAACTCACCACCTCCTCAAGATGATAAAGGATGGCCAATAAATGCAGCCTTTACCCAGCAGAGCCCACATTGCATTGAAAAGGTTTTCCCCTGAGTTAAAAGGAAGCATCAAACCAAGAGAAAGAAACATAAAAAGACACAACTTAATTTTAGAAACATCTCAAAAAGGGTGAACCTTGATCCTTTGGTAATTCTTATAACAGAAAAAGATTAGCAGTAAAAAAAATTAACATAAGATAAAGAAAGAGGTAAAAACAATTTATACAATACCAGTAAGAATCACTGAAACCATTATACCCAGGTTAATAAAATGTGACGCAGGATGAACACAGCAGGCCCAGCAGCAACTCAGGAGCACAAACGCTGACGTTTCGGGCCTAGATCCTTCATCAGAGAGGGGGATGGGGTGAGGGTTCTGGAATAAATAGGGAGAGGGGGGAGGCGGACCGAAGATGGAGAGAAAAGAAGATAGGTGGAGAGGAGAGTATAGGTGGGGAGGTAGGGAGGGGATAGGTCAGTCCAGGGAAGACAGACTGGGCAAGGAGGTGGGATGAGGTTATTAGGTAGGAGATGGAGGTGCGGCTTGGGGTGGGAGGAAGGGATGGGTGAGAGGAAGAACAGGTTAGGGAGGCAGAGACAGGTTGGACTGGTTTTGGGATGCAGTGGGTGGAGGGGAAGAGCTGGGCTGGTTGTGTGGTGCAGTGGGGGAGGGAACAAACTGGGCTGGTTTTGGGATGCAGTGGGGGAAGGGGAGATTTTGAAGATGGTGAAGTCCACATTGATACCATTGGGCTGTAGGGTTCCCAAGCGGAATGAGTTGCTGTTCCTGCAACCTTCGGGTGGCATCATTGTGGCACTGCAGGAGGCCCATGATGGACATGTCATCTAAAGAATGGGAGGGGGAGTGGAAATGGTTTGCGACTGGGAGGTGCAGTTGTTTGTTGCGAACTGAGCGGAGGTGTTCTGCAAAGCGGTCCCAAAGCCTCCGCTTGGTTTCCCCAATGTAGAGGCAGCCACACCAGGTACAATGGATACAGTATACCACATTGGCAGATGTGCAGGTCAACCTCTGCTAAATATGGAATGTTATCTTGGGGCCTAGGATAGGGGTGAGGGAGGAGGTGTGGGGGCAATTGTAGCATTTCCTGTGGTTGCAGGGGAAGGTGTCGGGTGTGGTGGGGTTGGAGGGCAGTGTGGAGCGAACAAGGGAGTCACGGAGAGAGTGGTCTCTCTGGAAAGCAGACAAGGCTGTGTTCATCCAGCCTCACATTTTATTATCTTGGATTCTCCAGCATCTGCAGTTCCCATTATCACATTATACCCAGGTATCGCTTTGAAATAGCAGCTTCTAGACCAGGGTTCACTCAAGTGCGTTGAACTTTTGTTTTCTTTTGATATTAAAAATGCATTCTAGTCTTTTAGCCAACGTCAGCAGGTGGATCTCAGAGAATGATTTCCTGTTTGGACCAGGGTAAAAGTCCCAATCAGGGAGCGCTGGCTGACAGATATAAACAGGATTATCAGGGGTTCTGTTCATTCTAGGAGCCGGCTTTGTGCTAGCTTCGTGCTAGCTTCGTTAGTGTCTTCTACTATGCACCTATGAATGAAGGGTGACTTTGTGGAATTATTTCAAATATGATGGAGCTAACCTCACATTACACCTATCCCAAATCTTTCAAATCTCACATTTTTCTTCATAATTGCACCCAAACTATGCTCCCTCTTCATACTTCCACATAGCTCAAAGTTTCTATATCACAGTAGTATCTAGCCAAAGGATTACTGAAGGATGACATTCCATCTCACTTCTACTAAACACCAGAAGCATTCCAAAGTATAACACGGAAAAAAGGTCAAAAATAAACTCAGTCGAGCTAAACGGCTCTCTCCCCACGTAATAATGGATACAGGTTAATTTCACATGTCATTTTCCAGTTTATGCTGAGCTTCAAAATGATCAGTAATAACAGATAATGTAAATGAATATAGATATACTTATTTTTAGATTTCATATTTATGAACAAAAGCACAGAATTTGACAGTGAAAAACTTCATGACTTATTCAAGTATTTGTAATTCAAAAACCCATTGAAAGGATTTGCATGGCATAAAGGTCCCCATTATAAAACAGTATCTCCCTATACTCAAGGTGAGAAAATAAAGCCTTTGATCTGTCAATGGTTTATAAATAGTTATACATGTATTACACGTACTTTGTTGTGTATTAGCGTAATTTTTTGAAGTCTTGCGTACAGTACATACCAATTGTCACACTTAATTGCTATCAGAGTTAATAATCCATATTAATTATCGTAATCCAAATTATTACGAAAGCATAAATCCACCAACTAATGAGTAACAGAACAGATCTGTTAGCACATACTATCAAAAGTTTTGGATACTATACATCCTTCTCACTTAGAGGAACACTATCTTTACAAAGGACATGGGTTGCAAGCACAAGTAACTCTCAGCTGCATTCCAATAAAAAACAAAACATTTCTTGGCCAGGTTTTGACAACTGAAAACGTAAAAGGTAAAAAAAAGCAGTCTTGTACTCATCTAAAGCAGCTATATGCTCATTATCAGGAGAGGCACTTAGGTATGAAGATGAAACATTTGTCGAATATTGTTTGAAAATATTATTTCTCTTTGCTGATCTCATAATAATTGTTCATGGAATTTCATTAGAAATTTACAAACTAGCCAGGACATAATTCAAGATAACAAAGTGTGGAGCTGGATGAACACAGCAGGCCAAGCAGCATCTCAGGAGCACAAAAGCTGACGTTTTGGGCCTAGACCCTTCATCAGAGAGGGGGATGGGGAGAGGGAACTGGAATAAATAGGGAGAGAGGGGGAGGCGGACCGAAGATGGAGAGAAAACAAGATAGGTAGAGAGGAGAGTATAGGTGGGGAGGTAGGGAGGGGATAGGTCAGTCCAGGGAAGATGGACAGGTCAAGGAGGCGGGATGACGTGGTAGGTAGGAAATGGAGGTGCGGCTTGAGGTGGGAGGAAGGGATGGGTGAGAGGAAGAACAGGTTAGGGAAGCAGAGACAGGCTGGGCTGGTTTTGGGATGCAGTGGGGGGAGGGGACGAGCTGGGCTGGTTTTGTGATGCAGCCGGGGGGAGGAGAAGAACTGGGCTGGTTTTGGGATGCAGGAGGGGAAGGGGAGATTTTGAAGCTTGTGAAGTCCACATTGATACCATTGGGCTGCACGGTTCCCAAGCAGAATATGAGTTGCTGTTTCTGCAACGTTCGGGTGGCATCATTGTGGCACTGCAGGAGGCCCATGATGGACATGTCGTCTGAGGAATGGGAGGGGGAGTTGAAATGGTTCACGATTGGGAGGTGCAATTGTTTGTTGCGAACCGAGCGGAGGTGTTCTGCAAAGCAGACCCAAAGCCTCCGCTTGTTTTCCCCAATGTAAAGGAAGCCATACTGGGCGCAATGGATGCAATACACCACGTTGGCAGATGTGCAGGTGATCATCTGCTTGATATGGAAGGTCATCTTGGGGCCTGGGATGGGGGTGAGGGAGGAGGAGTGGGGGCATGTGTTACACTTCCTGCGGTTGCAGGGGAAGGTGCCGGGTGTAGTGGGGTTGGAGGGCAGCGTGGAGCGGACAAGGGAGTCGCGGAGAGAGTGGTCCCTCCCGAAGGCAGACAAGGGTGGGAATGGAAAAATGGCTTGGGTGGTGGGGCCAGATTGTAGATGGCGGCAGTGTCAGAGGATGATACGTTGTATCCGGAGATGGGTGGGGTGGTATGCGAGAATGAGGGGGATCCTCTTTGGGCGGTGGTGGTGGGGGCGGGGTGTGAGGGATGTGTTGCGGGAAATGCGGGAGACACGGTCAAGGGCGTTCTCGACCACTGCGGGGAGAAAGTTGCGGTCCTGGAAGAACGTGGACATCTGGGATGTGCGGGAGTGGAATGCCTCATCCTGGGAGCAGATGCGGCGAAGGCGGAGGAATTGGGAATAGGGGATGGAATGTTTGCAGGAGGGTGGGTGGGAGGAGGTGTATTCTAGGTAGCTGTGGGAGTCAGTCGGCTTGAAATGGACATCAGTTTCGAGCTGGTTACCTGAGATGGAGACTGAGGTCCAGGAAGGTGAGGGATGTGCTGGAGATGGCCCAGGTGAACTGAAGGTTGGGGTGGAAGGTGTTGGTAAAGTAGAGGAACCGTTCGAGCTCCTCTTGGGAGCAAGAGGCGGCGCCAATACAGTCATCAATGTAACAGAGGAAGAGGTGGGGTTTGGGGCCTGTGTAGGTGCAGAAGAGGGACTGTTCCACGTAACCTACAAAGAGGCAGGCATAGCTTGGGCCCATGCGGGTACCCATGGCCACCCCCTTTGTCTGTAGGAAGTGGGAGGAATCAAAAGAGAAGTTGTTGAGCGTGAGGACAAGTTCGGTTGGGCAGATGAGGGTGTCGGTGGAGGGGGACTGGCCGGGCCTGCGGGACAGGAAGAAGCACGAGGGCCTTGATGCCATCTGCATGAGGAATAGAGGTGAAAATGAGGTGTTGGGGGCCAGGGAATTCAAAGTCCTGGAGGAGGTGGAGGGCGTGGGTGGTGTCACGGACGTAGGTGGGGAGTTCCTGGACCAAAAGGGAGAAAATGGAGTCCAGATAGGTGGAGATGAGTTCGGTGGGGCAGGAACAGGCTGAGACAACGGGTCGACCAGGGCAGGCAGGTTTGTGGATTTTGGGAAGGAGATAGTAACGGGCCGTGCGGGGTTGGGGAACAATGAGGTTGGAGGCTGTGGGTAGGAGATCCCCTGAGGTGATGAGGTCATGGATGGTGTTGGAAATGATGGTTTGGTGCTCGGGGGTGGGGTCATGATCAAGGGGGCGGTAGGTGGTGGTGTCGGAGAGTTGGCGTTTGGCCTCGGCGACGTAGAGGTCAGTGCACCATACTACCACTGCGCCACCCTTGTCTGCGGGTTTGATGGTGAGGTTGGGTTTGGAGCGGAGGGAGCGGAGAGCTGCCTGTTCTGCGGGGGAGAGGATGGAATGGGTGAGAGCGGTGGAGAGGTTGAGGTGGTTGATGTCTTGACGGCAGTTGGAGATGAAGAGGTCAAGGGAGGGTAGGAGGCCTGGGGTGGTGTCCAGGAGGAGGACTTGTGTTGGAGGCGAGTGAAGAGGTCAGTGGAGGGAGGGTTAGGCTCCTGGTTAAAGAAATAAGCGTGGAGGCAAAGGCGGCGGAAAAACTGCTTGATGTCCAAACGTGACTGGTATTCGTTGATGTGTGGGTCGCCTCCAACACAAGTCCTCCTCCTGGACACCACCCCCAGGCCACCTACCCTCCGTTGACCTCTTCATCTCCAACAGCCGTCGAGACATGAACCGCCTCAACCTCTCCACCCCTCTCACCCACTACAACCTCTTCCCCCCACAGAACAGGCAGCTCTCCATTCCCTCCGCTCCAACCCCAACCTCACCATCAAACCCGCAGACAAGGGTGGCGCAGTGGTAGTATGGCGCACTGACCTCGACATCACCGAGGCCAAACGCCAACTCTCCGACACCACCTCCTACCGCCCCTTTGATCATGACTCCACCCCTGAGCACCAAACCATCATCTCCAACACCATCCATGACCTCATCACCTCAGGGGACCTCCCACCCACAACCTCGAACCTCATTGTTCCCCAACCCCCGCACGGCCCGTTTCTATCTTCTTCCCAAAATCCACAAACCTGCCTGCCCTGGTCAACCCATTGTCTCAGCCTGTTCCTGCCCCACCGAACTCATCTCCACCTATCTGGACTCCGTTTTCTCCCTTTTTGTCCAGGAACTCCCTACCTACGTCCGTGACACCACCCACGCCCTCCACCTCCTCCAGGACTTCCAATTCCCTGGCCCCCAACACCTCATTTTCACCATGGACGTCCAGTCCCTGTACACCTGCATTCCTCATGCAGATGGCCTCAAGGCCCTGGCGCTTCTTCCTGTCCCGCAGGCCCGGCCAGTCCCACTCCACCGACACCCTCATCCACCTAGCCGAACTCGTCCTCACCCTCAACAACTTCTCTTTTGATTCCTCCCACTTCCTACAGACAAAGGGGGTGGCCATGGGTACCCACATGGGCCCAAGCTATGCGTGCCTCTTTGTAGGTTACGTGGAACAGTCCCTCTTCTGCACCTACACAGGCCCCAAACTCTATCTCTTCCTCCGTTACATTGATGACTGTATGAACGCCACCTCTTGCTCCCCAGAGGAGCTCGAACAGTTCATCCATTTTACCAACACCTTCCACCCCAACCTCAAGTTCACCTGGGCCATCTCCAACACATCCCTCACCTTCCTGGACCCCTCAGTCTCCATCTCAGGTAACCAGCTAGAAACTGATGTCCATGTCAAGCCCACTGACTCCCACAGCTACCTAGAATACACCTCCTCCCACCCACCCTCCTGCAAACATTCCATCCCCTATTCCCAATTCCTCCGCCTTCGCCGCATCTGCTCCCAGGATGAGGCATTCCACTCCCGCACATCCCAGATGTCCACGTTCTTCCAGGACCGCAACTTTCCCCCCCGCAGTGGTCGAGGACGCCCTTGACTGCGTCTCCCGCATTTCCCGCAACACATCCCTCACACCCCGCCCCCGCCACAACCGCCCCCAGAGGATCCCCCTCGTTCTCACATACCACCCCACCAACCTCCGGATACAACGTTTCATCCTCCGACACTTCCGCCATCTACAATCCGACCCCACCACCCAAGACATTTTTCCATCCCCACCCTTGTCTGCCTTCCGGAGAGACCACTCTCTTCGCGACTCCCTTGTCCACCCACACTGCCCTCCAACCCCACCACACCCGGCACCTTCCCCGGCAACCGCAGGAAGTGCTACACTTGACCCCACACCTCCTCCCTCACCCCCATCCCAGGCCCCAAGATGACCTTCCATATCAAGCAGATGATCACTTGCACATCTGCCAACGTGGTACACTGTATCCATTACACCCAGTGTGGCTTCGTCCACATTGGGGAAAACAAGCGGAGGCGTGGGGTCTGCTTTGCAGAACACCTCCGCTCGGTTAGCAACAAACAACTGCACCTCCCAATCGCAAACCATTTCAACTCCCCCTCCCATTCCTCAGACGACATGTCCATCATGGGCCTCCTGCAGTGCGAAAATGATGCCACCCGAAGGTTGCAGGAACAGCAACTCATATTCCGCTTGGGAACCCTGCAGCCCAATGGTATCAATATGGACTTCACAAGCTTCAAAATCTCCCCTTCCCCTCCTGCATCCCAAAACCAGCCCAGCTCATCCCCTCTCCCCATGGCATCCCAAAACCAGCCCAGCCTGTCTCTGCTTCCCTAACCTGTTCTTCTTCTCACCCATCCCTTCCTCCCACCTTAAGCCGCACCTCCATTTCCTACCTACCACCTCATCCCGCCTCCTTGACCTGTCCATCTTCCCTGGACTGACCTATCCCCTCCCTATCTCCTCACCTATACTCTCCTCTCTACCTATCTTGTTTTCTCTCCATCTTTGGTCCGCCTCGCCCTCTCTCCCTACTTATTCCAGTTCCCTCTCCCCATCCCCCTCTCTGATGAAGGGTCTAGGCCCGAAACGTCAGCTTTTGTGCTCCTGAGATGCTGCTTGGCCTGCTGTGTTCATCCAGCTCCACACTTTGTTATCTTGGATTCTCCAGCATCTGCAGTTCCCATTATCACAAGGACATAATTCATCTCAGTTACCAGTTACAATCTAGAATATCTCTCCCCTTTGTCATAGCCATCAGACTCAGTTTTACGTTTGCCAAATATCGGATTAAATCGCAAAAGTGCTACCAGAACAGAGGGCATTCACCTAAATCCAAGCTCAAAAACAGATACTCAGATGCTGCCAAATACCAGGACTAACTCAGAGCACTAGAAAACACAATAACTCAAATGATTATAATTGCAAAATATCAGGATATCTTTCTTGCTAATTGTTCTTCTCAGTCCTCAGCTTTAACAAAAGGAATAAAAATGCAATTAGACATGGCTAAAGGGCCAAGAGCAAAACAAAGCCTTTTCATCTGAGAATCAGGGTTACACAATCCAATCCTCACAGCATTTGATAAAATATATCCTTGAATGCATTCTAATAAATCAGAATTCATCATTATTGTATTGTTAATGTCAACCAGTATTACACACATCCCACAAGTTATAAAACAAAACGTGTTTCGATCTGCCACAAAATGAACACCAAATGAGCAATGACATAACCTGGATGACTCCTCATTTGACAATTTCAATTCATAACGCTAACGCACCAATCATTTAGAATTGACAGCCAGTATTGTCAGACTTCTTTCCCACAATGAGGAAAAGGCTAAAGAACACAAAACTTTCGTTTTAAAATACAGCCATCGCCATTGCACATTT
The DNA here is from genome assembly GCF_030684315.1 of Stegostoma tigrinum. NCBI lineage: Eukaryota > Metazoa > Chordata > Chondrichthyes > Orectolobiformes > Stegostomatidae > Stegostoma > Stegostoma tigrinum. Next base: position 47,895,713 of record NC_081360.1, on the reverse strand, counting down.
ATTACTTGGTATGAGTGGTATTGGAGTTCCACCTCAATCAAAGCGTACTATTAAATGTTAATTCAAGGACAGTTATATGCATTTCAGCAAATCTAGAAGTTGTCAGACTAGAAACAAAATAAACTACATTCAGAGATGTATCGTTATCACAGAATCACACAGCACAGAAGGAGCCCATTCAACTCAAAGCTTATTTGGGCTTTTTGGAGCAATGCAATTAATTAAACCTGCCCACTCTTCCTCCATATTCTTTTAATTTTTGCCTTTCCAAATATATAAGATATGGCACAGACTTTTCACTAAATTAAAATACATGCAATGTGGTTTTCTAATGGGCAATACATACAAGGGTCACAAAAGACATTTTATTGAAACATTTCATTTGTATTAAGTTTCACTTATTTATCTGGTTTCACGTCACTGCTTCAACTGCTATGCCCATTAAATTACACAAACAGTTCATAAAATTCAAAGTGCTTCTAGCTTTCCATCTTACATAAAGAAATTCCTCTGGGGTAGAAGATCTAGATTCAAGTCCCATCTGTCCTGCAACTATGTCAATGACATGTCTGTACATGTTGATTAAAGATAATTAATTAATTTTAATTTTCTTTTCCCCTCTGCTGTTCAACTACATATTACAGTCAGGCTTATCTCAAAGTCACAATGGGGATGGACATTAATAACCAAAACTAAATACAGCAAAGGGGCTTTACAAACTTTTCACCTATTCATTTCCCAACTCATCCTTTGGTTTTATTTTATTTATTCACTTATTCAGTGGAGAAAGTAGATGGTGGTGCATGGTCCAATTTATTGTCCACCCTTGTTCCCTTTGAGAAGTGGATGGTGAGCTGCTTTCTTAATCCATTGCAGTCCATTTGGTGTAGGCAGACCCATAATGCCACTAGCAAGGGAATTTCAGGATACTGACCCAGTGTCACTGAAGGAACTGTAATATTTTCCAAAATCAGGTCAGCGAGTGGCTTAGAGGCAAACCTTCAGGTTGTAGTAATCCATGTACCAGCTCCCTTTCCTTCGAGATGGTAGTAATTAGGGATTTTGAAGGTGCTGCAGGAGCCTTGGCCTTACTGCAGTGCACCTTGTAGATGGTGTTGCAGCTCCTGACTCTTGGTGGCATATGGACTGAAAGTTTGTGGATGTGGTGCCAAACAAGAAGCTGCTTTATCCTGGATGGTATTAAGCTTCTTGACTCCTGTTGGAGATAATAAGGTGTGGAGCTGGATGAGCACAGCAGGCCAGGCAGCATCAGAGGAGCAGGAATGCTGATGTTTCGGGTCTGGACCCTTGTTCAAAAAGGCCCTTTCTGAAGAAGGGCCCCGACCCAAAATGTGGTTCCCCTGTTCAAGAAGGGGAGTAGAGACAACCCTGGTAATTATAGACCAGTGAGCCTTACCTCAGTTGTTGGTAAAGTGTTGGAAAAGGTTATAAGGGATAGGATTTATAATCATCTAGAAAAGAATAAATTGATTAGGGATAGTCAGCACGGTTTTGTGAAGGGAAAGTCGTGCCTCACAAACTTTATTGAGTTCTTTGAGAAGGTGACCAAAGAAGTAGATGAGAGTAAACCGGTTGATGTGGTGTATATGGATTTCAGCAAGGCGTTCGATAAGGTTCCACACAATAGGCTATTGTACAAAATGCGGAGGAATGGAATTGTAGGAGATATAGCAGTTTGGATCGGAAATTGGCTTGCTGAAAGAAGACAGAGGATGGTAGTTGATGGGAAATGTTCATCCTGGAGACCAGTTACTAGTGGTGTACCACAAGGGTCGGTGTTGGGTCCACTGCTGTTTGTCATTTTTATAAATGACCTGGATGAGGGCATAGAAGGATGGGTTAGTAAATTTGCAGACGACACTAAGATCGGTGGAGTTGTGGATAGTGACGAAGGATGCTGTAGGTTGCAGACAGACATAGATAAGCTGCAGAGCTGGGCTGAGAGGTGGTAAATGGAGTTTAATGCAGACAAGTGTGAGGTGATGCACTTTGGTAGGAGTAACCAGAAGGCAAAGTACAGGGCTAATGGTAAGATTCTTAGCAGTGTAGATGAGCAGAGAGGTCTCGGCGTCCATGTACACAGATCCTTGAAAGTTGCACCCAGGTTGACAGGGCTGTTAAGAAGGCATACAGTGTTTTAGCTTTTATTAATAGAGGAATCAAGTTCCGGAACCAAGAGGTTATGGTGAAGCTGTACAAAACTCTGGTGCGGCCGCACTTGGAGTATTGCGTACAGTTCTGGTCACCGCATTATAAGCATGTGGAAGCTTTGGAAAGGGTGCAGAGGAGATTTACTAGGATGTTGCCTGGTATGGGGGGGATGGTCTTACGAGGAAAGGCTGAGGGACTTGAGGCTGTTTTCATCAGAGAGAAGAAGGTTGAGAGGTGACTTAATTGAAACATATAAAATAATCAGAGGGTTAGATCGGGTGGATAGGGAGAGCCTTTTTCCTAGGATGGTGACGGCGAGCACGGGGGGCATAGCTTTAAATTGAGGGGTGAAAGATATAGGACAGATGTCAGAGGTAGTTTCTTTACTCAGAGAGTAGTAAGGGAATGGAACGCTTTGCCTGCAACGGTAGTAGATTCGCCAAATTTAGGTACATTTAAGTCGTCATTGGACAAGCATATGGACATACATGGAATAATGTAGATTAGATGGGCTTGAGATCGGTATGATAGGTCGGCACAACATCGAGGGACGAAGGGCCTGTACTGTGCTGTAATGTTCTATGTTCTATGACAGCATTGGCAGTTCCTATTGATTCTGACTCTTGTTTGACCAAGCAACTATCAAGTACTTCATCACACTCCTGACTCGTGCCTTGCAGATGGAGATGTTTTGGGGAATTAGGATGCGAGTTACTTGCTGAAGGATTCCTAGCCTCTGACCTGCTCTAGTTGTCATAGTATTTAAGTGGCTCATCCAATTCGGTTTCTGGTCAATGGTAAACTCCGCCTTTCCTCATCCTCTTTCGCGTCAATGCTACAAACTTTGTTAACTACTTTACCTACCTGCAGTGCCCATTACCCGGATTCCACTTTAGTGAAACAATTCTTTCCTCACTCCACTCCACTCCTCACAGATATTTCAATATCTGTAATAACACAGATTGGAGCTGGAGGAACACAGCATGCCAGGCAGCATCAGAGGAGCAGGAGAGCTGATGTTTCGGGTCGGGACACCTCTTCAGAAAAAAAGGGTCCTGACCCAAAACGTCAGCTTTCCTGCCTCTCTGATGCTGCCTGGCCTGCTGTGTTCCTCCAGCTCCACATGTGTTATCTCAGACTCCAGTGTCGACAGTTCTTACTATTTCTTTCAATATCTGGGTCAGCTTCCAACAGTTTCTCCTTTGCTGTCAGCAATCATTTCTATACAGTGTCCCAAGGGGCCAGCTTTTGCTCCTCATCATATTTTACACCTCTTAAGATTAAAATATATGACACTCATCTAAATACACATGGTTAACTTCCACTTGTATATTAATATCAAATCAATCCCTCTGCACTAATGGAATAGGCAACAGCTTTCGCCAATTGATATCTGATATCAGGATCTGGATGAGCTAAGTCAAAATCTCTTCCAACTTAAAATCATACTTTTGGTTCAAAGGAACAAGTATGTGCCTCTGTTCTTCATGCACCAATGACCCAGCTACTACTGCTGAGTCAGGCATATGAAATCTTGGGTTCGCCTGCCTCATCCACTCAATAAAATAATCATATCTACTTCTGCAAAATTTCCCCATTGACAATCCCATCTCTTAACCCACTGCCTGTGAAATCACCATATGCTTCTCTTACCCTATGCACTAAATAATAATAATTCAAGGTACTGTAAGGCAATACCTCACTTCCACAAATCATCCCAGTCTTAGAAGATCTAGATCACTTTGTACCAAGAAATGGATTTTGTCATGCATTGGCACTGCGTCAATGCAAGATACCTGACTCTAATTTCAGTCAGAATATTTGAATCATGAAGAGACCTTGACCACAAAAGCAAATTAGTGACATAAAATTTGGATCGGTTGCGCAACTTCCATTCAAATGTATTAATTTTTATTACTGAATTCTCATTTCTTAAGCCAATAAGTTTAAATCTTCTAAAATCTATTTACATTTAAATTCCACTCATTTTCATTCAGAGACAAAAGAAAGAATAGAAATCAAACACAGATTTTTAAACTTGCAACACCAGAAGACAATTAGTTTGTGAAAGGGCCCAGGAAGTCCCATGTTCTTAAGTATTCTGCCCAGTCATCTCCAGAGGTCAATATTTCCCTGTATTTTTAACATTTTGTTCTTTGAAATACTGATTAAAATTGTTTTCTGCAAATGATAACACTCATTGGCTTTAGGCAGTGGCAGCATTTTTCAGAAATTAGGACTGATAGTCCTCAAGAATGCACTATTTTCAGCTGGTCTCACACACTGTGGTTTGAAAAATTCAAAATTATCAAGTATTGAATGGTATCAAAAAATGTACTTGTTAATATTCTAATACAAAGAACTGTCCTTTCTGTTTCCTTTCAATAGAACCCTCATTTCTCCCAGAGAGAGAACAAAAAGAGATACAGCAGAAATGTTCAGTACAAAGATCCTGCATATCTGTTGTCCCTCAAATGTATAAGCAACAAAGGAGTATTTTATACAGCAGTATATATAGATTATAGGCTAAACACAACTTTGTTTATTCCAAAATTATCTGATAATTCAATTTTGGCAGGTTTCTAAATTTGCACAGTTGATTAATCATTCAATGCAAACCTTATTTTGAATTATTTATTTTAAGAAATCTCCATGTGTTAATTGCATACGCAGCGAAGTGCAAGCGACAAAAACAAATACTTTTGGTGAAATGTGGCAATACTACAAATTGTATCTCCAAATACTTACTGAAACTGAATTATTCATCAAGTATTAACTATATCACTTTACAGAACTGAGAAACAAATTATTGTACTGTTCATTTTTAAGCTGTCGGATCTATAAACAATCTTCAGACAGACAAAAGGCATTAATTTCTCATTAAGTAACCACATTTGTAACTATTTATTAGAAAATACTATTTAACAAACAAAAGGGCTTCAACAATCTAAAACAAATAAAAATGCATTTATAATCAATTCAAGTACATGATGCAACTTTAGTATTTTTATGACAATCATTTAAAATTTCAGATGATATACTTCAAATTCATATTTTTTTTCCATGCATCTTCCAGCTAAACAAGCAAAGAACGAAATAAACCATCTTATGTACATTCCAGTTGTCCCACATCATTTGTAGAACAAACGTTTTTAGATCTTTAACCAGCACAGCAACGCAGATTACAAAGGTACCAGCAATTTCCTAACCAATGACCACCTGAACAAAAATGTATGCAGCTTCTCAACCCCTCAAGCCTTTCAGAGGTGAATCACTTCACAGTTTGGAACTGATCTCCATAGCAACTTCTCTTTGAGGGTCTTAGAATCACCATCCAGTAATTCTATGATCATCAAGCTCAGACATTCCCAACGGTTCTTTTCACAGCAGATGGAAAAGGAAGCCTTGAAATTTTACAGTCTATTTCAGGCAATTCATCTGGCAGCCTATTAGAATTCAAAATATTTCGACCTTCAATCACGAAGCATGTTATCTGAAGCCGTGGTGATCTCAAGTCAAGACAAGCAGACCTTTTAGTCTAATCATCCATGATGAGAACAGACTGACAAAATCTTGTAATTCAACCAGTATCAAAATGCTTATTTTAACTGCATGAAAGTCTTTCAACAGGCAATGAAAACACACCATGTACCATTTTATTTGAAGCTTCTGCCAAAAGCAAATATGAATTCTGAAACCTGACATTGGAAGGTTTGCATCGTGCGATTCTTGACAGTCTACAGCGTAAATTTCCATTTACTCATCCTAGATATATTCAAGGTTAAAAAGGTTGCAGAATAATAAAGCAGAATTCCCAATTGGTGCAAAGCAGAGGCCCCTCTGCACCAAATCCTGAATTTCTTCCCTCAGCATGGTAGTTATTTTTTGGAAAAGTAAGCATTTTTAAATCAACAAATTAAAAAATGCTGATCCCAAATGACTGAAGTCAGTTGATCTTAGAACCATTCATTTTACAGAACTACAGAAAGTCAATTTTTATTTTACTTAAACAATTGCCAGTCTGAAATGAGATTAAGTTTCAACATATTTCAAATTCAAAACATTGTCGGATTATAGATGTTTTCACTTGGCAAATCCCTGGTAACTCATGTCAGTCAAAATTTCAACAGCAGTCATGCAGACTTGTTTGAAATTTAGACTTCTTTAAATCTCAAATGTATTCTTTCACCAATTAATTGTAAAATTAGACGATTTGGGACTAGAAGACGAAGCTCCACACCATGTCAGATTCTGAGTTCAGCCATGAGAAACCAGTCAAATCCATAGCCTACTTCTACAAAGTGGGGGAAAATTGTATCTGAGCCAATCCTGAAGTACCTGTGTAAATCTTGAAGCAGGTAACTTAGAACTACAGACACCTGAAAGGCCACAGTCAGTGCCTTATTTTGGAAATGATGATTGCAAAAAGACCAGGTGCAACTTTCACCAGTATAAGTCTTTAAAAGTCACAATGCCGATACTCCTCTTTCAACAGAATTTGATTTATTTATTGTTTAATGTAACAAAATACAGTGAAAAGCTTTGTTTACAAATGGTACAGACAGATCATAGTAAGCAAAGGATCAGATCAAAAACAGACTTAGAGGCATAGAGATTACATTGCACAGAGTATGCGCTTGGCAAGATCAACGTTAGCAGGATCAATCATTATTTAAGGCTAGAGACTCCATTCATCAGTCTGATAACAGCCAGGAAGAAGCTGTTCCTGAGCCTGGTTGTGAGAGTGTTAGGCTTCTGTACCTTCTCCTACAACCTCTTCCATTATGCAGATCATTACTGAGGTGCAAAAGGTCTTTGATGATGCTGGCAGCCTTTCCGCGGCAGGGGACCATGTAAATAGTGTCCATGGATGGAAGGCTAGCTTCAATGATAGTCTGGGCTGTGCACACAACCTTCTATAGTTTCTTACGGCCCTGGACAGAGCAGTTGCCATACCACGTCGTAATGCACCTGGGCAGTATGCTTTCAATGGTGCATCTGTAGAAGTTGGTAAAGAACCTTAGAATGCAATTTTAAATGACATGCAAGAGATAGATTTTGTTGAGCGAGTAAAAGAAATTTCAAGGAGGATATTGCTGCAGACCTCACTACATGCATTTTTCATGCAAAGGCCCATATTATTAAGCCTTTTTTAAATTTTTCAGTTTTAAAAATTGTAAGGTGAATTAGTATGATAATATGCATTGCATTGACATGAATTTACCAATTAACTTAAGATCAGTCAATTATGCTTGGCAATTCAGAGAAAAATAATACCTAAAACATACAAAAAGATTTATATTTTGCTTTTATATATTCATGGGATTTGGTTACCAATGGCTTGGCCAGCATATATTACTAATCCTTAATTATCCTGGAAAAGCTGATAATGAGCTGCCTCTTGAACTGTCACACTCCCTTAAATGTAGTGACATAAACAGTGCTTTTAGGAAGGGAAAACTTTGGCCAAGCAACAGTGAAGAAAAGGCAAGTCAGTGGTATACAACTTGGAGAGGAAATAGCAGGTGGAAGTGTTTCTATGTAGTTCCTAATTCATCCTTCTAGGGGGGAGAGGTCACAGGTTTGGAAAGTGCTCATGTAGGATCCTTACTGAGTTACTTCAGAATATCTTGCAAACACACAGTGCTACCTCTGTACATCAGTACAGAAAGGAGCAAATATTGGTGGGTGGGATGCAAATCAAGTAGACTGCTTTAATCTGATAGTTTTGACATTCTTGAATGCTGTTGGAGATGATAATGACAGAGAAGGTGTGAAGGTTAGATTTTCTCTTATTAAAGATGGTCTTTTATCTTACACTTGTGTGAATGTTACTTGCCATTTTCAGTTCACATTTGGATGCTGTCCAAGTTTTGCTCCACATGGCACTGACCACTTCAGGTATACGAGGTGAAGTGAATCGTGCTGAAAGTTGTGAAACCATTAGCAAACATCCCTACTGCTAACCTTCCGTTGCAGGGAAGATCACTGGTGAAGTAGTTGAAGATAGTTGGGCCTAGAACATTACTCTGAGGAATTAGGCTGCTGTCGTGCAGAAACAGTGTCCTTATCTCTGAGCCAGGACAGAGGTTCAACTCCCACCTGCTCCAGACGTTTGTAATGTTTTTGAACTGGTTAATGAGAAAATATCTACCCTGAAGAACTGGAGCAGCGGTAATATGGGTCTGGAGGCCAAGGTTCAACTCACACCTGCTTCAGAAATATGTTTAATGAGTCTGAACAGGTTGATTAAAATACCTATCTTGAGGAACTCCTGCAGTGATGTCCTGAGGCAAAATTGTTTTTAATGTTTTTGGCTGATCAGACTAATTTATGAAGGGCATTTTAAGCTACCTTACCTACTAGTGGATGTTCCAATTGCATCAGTACTGTAGTAATTCAAATTTTGGGCTCGAGCCACTCGGTACTTTCAAACTAGACTACATTTATCATTCAAGTTTATAATATACTGCAGTCCATTTTAAATTATTCCCAACTGAAAATGCGAGTAGTGCAATATTAAAATTTCACTGGAATCAGTGAAGATCACAAAATGCTTTTTGTTTATGACAAATCCAGATTTTCCGTCTTTATAACACACTTCACCTATAAATCCTGCCCGCGTAGAGTACAGACCAAATGCTGCATGCTTGCACTCAGAGTTTTATAAATTTATTAATAAGAGTTTCTAGGCAACAGGAAAGATGGCCTTAGATTTTTGTTTAAGATTTTCTTCTTCTGTATTGTGACAAGGGAAGTGTGAAAAGACACTAACCCATCCTGATTCACCTTTCCACAAATATCAGTTTCCTAATCCACTCCCCTCACCAACAAACATCAACTATTTAATAAATTATCAAGAAGTAAAGAAAGAGGAGAAAATAAATGTAATAACTAGCCCTAGAGAAATAATGTCAGTAATGGCTGAAGATCAATAAGTCCCCTGTACCTGATGTGATACCTCCTGGGAGATTAAAAGTAATGTCTACAGAAGCTGGTTGTAACCTTTCAACAACACTTCGATTCTGGAAGCATGGCAAAGGATTAGAAAACCGCCAGTATGACACCTTCATTAAAAAAGAGGAGACAGAAGGTGTTTGATAATGTACCATACATTAGGCTACTTAATAAAGGTAAGAGCCCATAGTGTTGTTAGTAGTATATTAGTTTGGATCAAGGATTGGCCAATTTCAAAACACAGAGTTGGGATAGGAGGAGCATTTTTAGGATGGCAATCTACAACCAGTGGAACATGACAGCCACAACTGTTTACAATACAACTTAGTGATTTTGATGAGAAAAGTGAATGTTCTGCAGGCAAGTTTGTGGATGACAAAAATCAGTGGGATGGGAAGGCAAGTGGTGAGGATGGCACAGTTCACAGTGGAATATGTAGCCAGGTTAAGGCAGCGGGCAAAATCATACCAATGTGGGAAAGTGCGAGGTCATGAATTTTTTTTAAAAAATGAACAAACTTCAGAAAACTACAGCAAACAGGGATATGGTAACCCTCATGAACAAGTCACAAAAAGGTAGCATTCCAATTCCACATGCAATTGGGGAGGAGGTCTGATGAAGGGTTTTGGCCCAAAACAGTGACCTCCTACTCCTCAGATGCTGTCTGACCGGCTGTGCTTTTCCAGCTCCAACTTGATTGACTGATGGTAAATGCAATATTGGCTTTTATTTCCAAAGGAATGGAGCATAAAAAGATAGCAATGTTTTGGTAAGAGTATACAAGACATAGCTAAACCACACCTGGAATACTGTGAAGAATTTTGTTCCTGTATCTAAGGGAAGATCTTGTGGCTTTGGAGGCAATCTGAGGAAGGTAAACTATGCATGGAAAGTTTATCTTATGCAGAAAGGTTGAGTAGGTTGAGCCTGTACTCATTGGAGTTTAGAAGAATGAGGTAACCTTATTAATTTGTCCATTTTGGCAGAAGAAATCAAAAGCATATTATTAAATGGTAAGAGGCTGCAGAGCTCCGAAAGAGAAATCTCAGTGCCCGAGGTCATAAATCACAGAAGTATGTTAGTATGCAGGTACAGTAAGTAATCAAGCAAGCTCGTAGAATGTTAGGTTTCATTTCAGTGAATGCAAGAGGTGGGAGGTTACACTTCAGTTATAAAGGGCATTAGTGACACTGCATCTGAAATATTGTCTACAGCACTGCTCACCATACTTATGGATGGACGCTAATTGAGTTGAAAGTTCAGAGAAATTTGACTAGACTTATGCATAGAATAAGCAGATTTGTCTCATTAGAAAATGCTTTACAGGCAAGGCCTATATTCTTTACGGACGTGGTGTCAAACAGCACGGAAACAGATCTTTTGGTCCAGTTCATCGATGCCAACCAGACATACCTATCTGACCTGGTCCCATTTGCCAGAATTTGGTCCATATCCTTCTAAACCATTCCTATTCATATACCCATCAAGATGCCCTTTAAATGTTGTAATTTTATCTGCCTCCACTGCTTCCTCTGGCAGCTGGTTCCAGAGCTCTGTGTGATAAAGTTACTCCTCAGGTACTTCGTAAAAATCTTTCTCCATCACCTCAAACCTATGACCTCTCATTTTGAACTGCCTCAACCTACAAATAAAACTTGGCTATTCATCCTATCCATGCCCTTCGTTATTTTATAAACTTCAGTATGGTCACCCCTCAGCGTCCAACACTCCAAGGAAAAAAAAACAGCCTGTTGCATTTCTCCCTTTGACTCAAACCCTCCAGTCTCAGCAACAACCTTGTAAATCTTTTCTGCAACTCTCAAGTTTAACAACATCTTCCCTAGAAAAGGGTGAAATAGACCATGTATTCTAAAGCTGACCCTCATCAATATCCTGTACAGCTGCAATATGAAGTCCAAACTCCTGTACTCAATGTTCTGACTAATGAAGGAAAATGTGCCAAATGCCTTCTTCACCACCCTGTCTACCTGCAACGCCACTTTCAAGGAATTATGTATCTGTATCCCTAGGACTCTTTGTTTGGCAACAATCCCCACGGCCCTACCAATAAGCGTATAAGACCTAATGTGGTTTGCCTTACTAAAATACAACATGTCACATTTATCTAAATTAATCTGCAACTGCCACTCCTCAACCCATTGGCCCATCTGATTAAGGTCCCGTTGCACTCTGAGATAGTCAACAGTGAAGAACACTACACCACCAATTTTGGTATTACCTGCAAACTTACTAACCATACGTCCCTTATTCACATCTAAATCATTTATATAAGTGACAAAAAGATACTGCACCCAGCACCAACCACTGTGGTACACCATTGGTCACAGGCCTCCAGGCCAAAACGCAACCTTCTATCGATACTTCTCCTACTTTCGAGCCAAGTTTTTAAATCCTATTCGCTGGCTCCCACCAGATCCCTTGCTAACCAATCTACCATGCAGAACCTTGCCTGACGCTTTGCTGAAGTCCATATAGACAACATCCACCTCTTCAAAATACTTAAATCAAGTTAGTGAGACACAGTTTCTAACGCACAAAGCCATGTTGACAATCCCTTATCAGTCTCTGCCTCTCCAAATGCATGTAACTCCTGTCCTTCAGAATCCGCTCCAACAACTTATCAACTACCAACATCAGACTCACCAGTCTATAGCTCCCTGGCCTTTCCATACAACCTAACTTAAATAATGGCACCACATTAGCCAACTTCCAGTCTTCCAGCATCTTCCCTGTGGCTATTAATGATACAAACATCTCAGCCACTCTCTTCCCTAGCTTCTCACAAAGTTCTGGGAAACACCTGATCAGGTCACAGATCTATCTACCTTGATATATGTTTTAAGACCTCCAGCACCTCCTCTTCTGTAAATTCACTCTTTTCAAACAATCGCCATTTATTTCCACAACTATCTTAGCTTCTATATCTTTCTCCCCACTAAATAATGACCCAAAATATTCATTTAGTATCGCACCCATCTCCCATGGTCCACAGGTAGACAGCCATGTTGTTCTTTAAGGGGGCCCTATTCATTCCCTAGTTACTCTTCTGCCTTTAATACACTTACAGAATGTCTTTGGCTTCTCCTTGGCACTATTTGCCAAAGCTATCTCGTGTTCTGTTTCTGTTTTCCCAATTTCCCTTGTGAGTGTACTCCTACTGCCCTTATGCTTCAACGATTCACTCGATCCCACCTGTCAATAGTTGATAATATGCCTCCTCCTTTTTCTCAACCAGCCCTCAATTTCTTCAGCCATCCAGCATTCCTTATACCTTTCAGCCTTGTCCTTCACCCTAACAGGAATGTGCTATCTCTGAACTCTCGTTACCTCGTTTTTAAAAGGCCTCCCATCTCCCAACCGTGCCTTTACTCTATAGCACTTAAGTTTCCACATGGGAACTCCGCAGCCTTCTGGATTCAATACAGTTCAACAACTTTAAGGCCTGAGCACCTTCTCCCATGTCCTTACCCCAATCCTGACATACCAGGCCTCGTCATTACATGGGCTGCTCTCACACACAACCCACTATCAGTTACTAGTTGTCCCCATTAGCAGCTATTCATTCTCCCGGCTGACTTTTACCCAGTCATTTGTCTGTCATTTTCTGAAGAAGGGCCTAGGCCTTGTGCTCCTGAGATGCTGCTTGGCCTGCTGTGTTCATCCAGCCTCACATTTTATTATCTTGGAATTCTCCAGCATCTGCAGTTCCCATTATCTCTAGGCCTGATATGTCAGCTTTCCTGCTCCTATGATGCTGCTTGACCTGTTGTGTTCACCCAGCTCTAGACCTAGTTATCCCTTTGTCTGTCCAACTGTTTTTCTGTCTCTTTGGATTCCAACTCCACCTATTGTTTACACCTCCTCATCCCATCTTCTACATAAATACCCACCTTTTCCTCGCTACCATCAGTTCTGAAGGGTCATTGGATGCAAAATGCTAACTCTTGCTTTCTCTTTAAAGATGCTGCCAAACCTGCTCAGTTTTTCCAGCAGTTTGTGTTTTTGTTTCTGGTTTTCAGCACCCATAATTATTTTGTTTTTTAAATTTAGCTCAGTTACATGGGTGATTTTGAGTTCGATACAGTATCAAGCGGTGTAATAAATCCCATGCAACTAGACCAAATCAATGCTCACTGTCAGAAGTGTTCAGAGGCTCTGGGACAGCGCATATGAGGCCATCGGAAGAATCTTCCTGGGCAATTACAGCATATTTGCATGCATCCAGACTTCTGCAGGGTCCTGATGTACAATACAGGCTTGAGTCCAGATTTACGCTGCTGTGGACATCAAAAAATTTGGACGCTGACTTCTTCTGATGTGCATTCTACTCTTATGCTGTATGCTTTAGTATTAACACTTGATTTTAATCCAAATTTGGAGGAATAATCTTAGTGAAATCCTTAGATTTCTTTCAGGTACACATTTGCAGCTGTAAACGTCAATGCACGAGATAAATCTTTGTTCTTGTAATTCTGTTCCTGTTTACTATTTAGTATAACAAAGGCTGAAAAGTCAATCAGAACTAGGGAAAAGGAGGCGAGAACAATAAAGAGCAATCCAGAGAAAGATCCACTCGATGGCAACACCCTATACAGAGATTAGCATTTTTAAAACAAAAGAAACAACAGACTACACAGGGGAAAAAAACAATATTTAAATCAATGCATCGACATAGATACAATTGCTTGTTTGATTTTGAGTATTCCCATGCTTGACTCATTAAACCTGCACAATTGATCTCTAATGTTGAGCAGACAGATGCAAATTTGCTTGCTGACTGCACGCACTGTGATAATCTGAAAACTTCAGGAAAAGGAAAAGCTTCAAAAAGAAAAACAAATTGCCCTTCCTTTCTTAGTAAAAGGGCCTACAGCATTGAATTAAGCTAGAAATTACTATATAATATTACTTGTCGCAGTTTATTTTACAGAGGACACAAAACTGCACAAGATTGTAACTCATGTACATGGCAAACTATCAAAGTGAATGTTTGCTATGTAGAACAGTTACTAGTTTGCTGCATCCAAATATACAGCAATTTGGAAGAATTCCATTTGCATTATCACAATAAGATTGAAAGAAATCAGCAAAAATGGATAAAATATAAATTATAAATATATATAAATAATATAAATTATGTATATAAATATGTATAATTTATATTTATTATATATTATATATTATTTTATAATTTATATTATACCTAAAATATAAATTGTATTTTATATTACATTATAATTAATATTATGTAATATAAAATACACAATTTATATTTTATCCTCAGCTGCAAATTAACTTTTAACTAGTGCAATCAACAAATGTGGACTGTACTAGTTCAATATTATTTACCCTATATTTTTTACCCTATGATTGGCCTTCTCTGCTAAGCACTGCAATACTAGAGACCTCAAATGAATAAAACACAAAAGAAATGCAGATGCAAAATCAGAAATTGCTGGAAAATCTCAGGGTCTGTGGAGAGAAATCAGAGTTGATGTCTTGGGTCCAGTGACCCGTCCTCATACCACAAAGAACGTTCTGTTCACAAAATTCAATCAAAGCTTACATGGTCATATTTGCCCCAAAAATGTACATAATGCTGCATTCTATGCAAGGTAATATACAAAGATATTGCAAAGTTATAAATTCTTGCTTAGTGCTAAAAGCACTACAAAAATGCAGTTTGCTGCTTAAATCGTGATTGGTTTTGCACTAAATAGACATTAAGATAAAGTTCTTCACATATTTATTTATTTATTGCATGGTACCATGAAATTCAAAGATATAACTCTACAGTGGTTTAAGTAATCAAACGTGTCCTGAATGTTAAAGGAAGAATAGCTTCACCCCTTATTTTCTTCAGGTGTGGAAATAGACAAAACACACAAAATCAAAAGCAGAAGCCACCGTCAAGTTTGAAATTAGACTTCATTTAGTAAGCTGACTTCCTTTTGCTGTATTAAGATTTCCCTTGAAAGTGCAGTTGGTATGAGATCATTTGAAAAGTAGAAAAATATGTACATTGTTGCCCCAATCAAACTATTCCAGATTAAACATAAACCACGTTGTATTACTGATACAAAACTATAAATTTATCCATATTTCCTTTGTACATGAAATTTACAAAAAGAGTTCCCTGATGATTGACCATTGATGATGTGGATGATGTGGATGATATTAAATCACACGAAATAGGAACTTCTCGGGATCAATGCCTGATCTGTGTTAGCATATTGGCTCTCAGGAGGGATAGCAGTCAGGAACCGCTAAATTGTCTCAGTATCCCGCCACCGTGCGAGGAAGGAAGAATTGTCAGCTGGTGGGCACTGGCTCTATTATTATCCAATACATATAGTGTGAAATCTGAGATAACACGATGTGAAGCTGGATGAACACAGCAGGCCAAGCAGCATCAGAGAAGCAGGCAAGTTTGACATTTCAGGTCGAGACCTTTCTTCAGAAATTCATAGTTTGAAGTCTGATTGGTCTATTATAATGTAGTTGAAACCCATTACAGATCACCATGTTGCATTACACAGAAACACGTACATGGGGAAAGTGCTGGAGGCTTATAAGCACCATGAAACACCAGTCAATACTTTTGACAGAGATGGGCAACACAAGTAATTAACAATATCAGTGAAGACAGAGTAACAGAAAACATAAATGGCCAGGAGTTGGATAGAAAGATATCTAAGAAGTAGGAGAAAGGTCTCTTGGAAGAGATCAGTTCAAAGGTAAGATAGAGACGCTCCAGTTTGACAAAGGAGTGAAATGGAGCAATGACAGAATCTGCTACACAATTTTCCTTTTAGTCTGTGATGGAGGTCAAGGAGCTGAAAAGACACCCTACAATGGAGGAAGTAAACAATACATAGTCTTGACCTTCAGGATAATCTTACAAATACTGGTTGAAAATGAAGGCATGTTAGATTTCAACAAGGTGTAGTCAAATCAAGGCAAGTGATTCAACCAGTCACATGCTTGGAACACAACCCATAGCCCTCAGAAGGAGTAGGAAAAATGATCAAATATACTATGAAACATAAGAATATAAGAACAACACAGCAGCCATACTACGATTCCAGCTATTGTTAGTACTGGGCAAGTCAGCCTACACAAAAACCCCATTACTTTGAAAGCTAGACCTCAAATAATTTTAAAAGAAATTACCATTGATACAGAAATACTTACAAGTTACTTATTAACTTCAGACACACAGAAAACCCAAATTACTCAATCAAAAATCAAAAACCCAAATTTATAATACTGGTCCCCCTCCATCCATTGTCGTCGGCATATATATCATATTTTTCTTGCTATCATCAGTTCTGAAGAAGGGTCACTAACTCTGCTTCCTCTTCACAGATGCTGCCAGGCTTGAGGAGTTTCTCCAGCAATTTCCACTTCATTTCCAGAATCACCATGCACTCATCATTTTACAATGAAAGTCATAGATCACTCCAAATTCTGCTGTTATGATCTTAGCTGATGCAATTACTGAAAAAGTTATATCACAGACCAAAACCAACTAGATAGATCATGTTTCACTTTTTTTTGTTTTTACAAGGAGGACTTTCACTGAAACACAACTCAAAACCTGCAGCACTGAATTTTTACAATGAAACAGAAGTCTATTATGCAAAAGAAATTAAGGTAAAACAAAAAAAGCAAACAATTTACATTACACAAGTTTAAAGATTTAAAAAACAGAGCAAAATATAATCCCATTTGTCCTCTATTCTTACCAGACAGAATTTCCCTGTCTTTCACATTTACAAGGTTTAATTTAACTTTGGTTTCAATTTCCTGTCTTGAGAGTCTGATAGCTCTTCCAGGAGTTTTCATGCAACTGAGTTTAGACTTTAACTTCAAATAACTCCTGCAGGGCTGTAACCAAGCGCTTCTGTTCTGGAATTTTTAAACTCCTTGCATTGAGGTAATGATAATGAAAATGCAGGACAGATTCAAGGAGGACCTACATCCTTCAGCATTTCAGTTTATTCTTGTCTGTAGAGAACAGTTACTTAAGCACTGAGGCTAGTTGGTTCATCAGCTAACCATCTTTCTTTAGCCAACCAGCAACACAAATATGCACATGGCTCTAATAATCTAATTGACTGGTTTACATATTGAAATCATGTCTGAGCACATTCCCTTCACAGTCAGAGTCCCACAGTCCAACTGTCATAATATACAATAGTGTCTTAAAGCAGTCGAGTAAGGGTCCAGATGTGAGGAAGGGTCACCAGGCCTAAAAAAGTTAATTCTAATTTTTCCTTCACAGATGCTGCCAGGCCTGCTGAGCTTTTTCCAGCAACTTCTACTTTTGGACCAGTTGAGTACTCAGGTGATTGTATTACTTGCTAATCACATAAGAAATGGTCTTCATTCATATTCCTGCAAGCCCATATGCTCTTAATATGGCTTTGCAGACATGTGTTCAGCATTTCAATGGGGTTGGAATATCAAAAGATACAGTGATGCGAATATGCAGCTACCTTTGACTGTGATCAAGTCACCAGAACATTACTGTTCATAGTTTTAAAAATCAGTTAGAGATTTTCGCCCTATAAATCAATACATGGTTTGTATAAAGCATATCTTAATAACAAGATAATTTACTACAGTTGAACCAATTTGCCTTGACAGAAACAGTGGTGCTTCAGTCAGCAAAGCAAAAAATACTGAAGGGTAAAACAATAAGGATGCAGGGTGCTGGCCAAGGAGAATAGTTGGCCATTGCAGAGTAAAGGAGCTCTTCAAGACATAGCCACTGCAGGTCCCTCAGAAAATGAGAAACACTGGACACTTTCTGCTCAAAAAAAATGTTTCTTTATTGGTACATGGCACAGCAAAACCAAAGATCGATATTATTTCCAAATCATTTCACAATTAACACAGTTGTTACTAGCTATAAGCATGAGAAATCAAGCTATGAAATCACATCAATTATACTGTACCACACAAATGGGCTCTCTGCAGGAATACATAAAGCACAACATCCTTTATCTTTAAGCATTTTAGTACATTGCACTCTTCATGGTACACAAAAATGTTAAACCTAAAAAGCCCATCACTTATAATTAGCACATGTCAAGTACTTACAAAAAATTCCCCTAAAGCCCACTGATCGTTGATCAATTCTTTTGAACGTTGTCCCTATTTTTCTAGGATGGAAATCTACCAAACATTTAGAGCTCAAGTTGCATTAAAAACAAATTGAGTAACAATTTGAAAATGTAATTTTTCTTCAGAACGTCCACTGAGAAGCTACAAAATGAAGACATTACAATTTATTTTCAAACATTTAAGGTAACATCTTCATAATATATAAAATGTAGGCTTACAGCACAAACCATAAGTGATAAAGTAAGATGACTGCTTTCAAAGCCACTTCACACAAAGGATAATTCAACAGCTGCCCAGCATCAGCAAACAAATTCAGTCTACAGAAAGACTACATCACCATTTAGTGCATACAACTTAAATTATTCTAGCGTGTAATACTTTAATTGTGTAAAACAAAGCTGATGTCTAACACACAAAAGATTTTCTTGCAAGCATTGTACCACAAGTAATTTTCATGCTACCATTGATGGATGACAAGTGATCAGCATGCTTTTAGAATTTAAACGTTTGTGCTGGGGGGAGGGTGAGGGGGCGGTGGTGTGGTATTGGAGAGGGTGTGGAAGTGCCACTTAAGTGAGAACGTGGACATCGTAATCTTAGTCCTTAGATGAGTTTCATGGTATGTTCTGAAATTAATACCACATTTGTTCTAAATCTATAGACAGAAATATGTAGCTTAACAAGCTCCCTTTAGTTCCGGTACCCTGAAATTACTAAAATAA
Source organism: Stegostoma tigrinum (assembly GCF_030684315.1). Classification (NCBI taxonomy): domain Eukaryota; kingdom Metazoa; phylum Chordata; class Chondrichthyes; order Orectolobiformes; family Stegostomatidae; genus Stegostoma; species Stegostoma tigrinum. The sequence goes on along the minus strand of NC_081360.1, from coordinate 47,876,709 downwards.
TTTCACTGAAGTGGTTGTAAGATGCATGATCACCAAGTTGCTATTAAATGTTGTGGGGCAAATTTGGTAAAACTTCCCATGTAGCATACAGAAAGTCCACCCAGATAGCAAAATGTTTGATATTGTGCAACCTGTTTATAAGACCTAACCAAAAGTTGTAGGAGCAGAAGCAGATCATTCAGCCCAGTGTCTACTCTACTATTCAGTGAGATCATGCTAATCTGATAAGCCTTACCTTCACTTATCCACCTTTTTGCTATGATCCCTGATTCTCTTACCAAATAAAAATCAGCCTCGATCAGACTAAATGACCTATCCTTGCCAGCCCTCTGCAGCAATCAATTCTACACATTCACTGCCCTCCAAGAAGAAATTCTTCCTTTATCTCAGTCTTAAAAGTGAGGCCATTTATTCAGAGATTATGACCTCTGGTCCTAGGATCTCCCACATGGGGAAACAACCTCCCTACATATGTTGTGTCAAGCTTCTTAGAATTTTGTATATTTCACTAAGGTCACCTACCATGTTTTTAAATTCCAAGGAGTATAGGCCCATCCTCATCAACTTCTCCTCAGAAGATGGACCCTCCATAGTCACCAGCCTGGAGAGTCTTCTCTGGACTGCCTCCATGCATGATATATCTGAACTCTGGTAAGAGGCCTAAACAGTTTAAAGCATTCCAGTTGTGGTGGTAGTACCTTGTATCGTTTTAGCAAAAACTTCATTATTTTTATAGTCTATTCAAATTAAAGAATAAAATTCCATTTGCCTTACCTCCTACCAAATATAATTAGATACTAGTTTTTTGTGATTCATGCACAAGAACTCCCAATTTCCTCTGTTCTGCTTTCTGCAGTGTTTCAACATTTAAATAATATTCACTCTTCCACTCTCCCTGCCAAAGTATATGACCTCCATTTTCCTACATTACAATCCTCTGCAAAGTCTTTTTTAAACCCACTCACCTAACTTGTTCATCTCTCTGCAACTCTGTTCATGTTCAACATAACATGCCTATTGTACATTCACATTCCTTATCCAAGTCACTAATACATATTGCAAATACTCGTGGTCCCAACGCTCATCCCTGTGGCACTCCACTAGTTGCAGGTTATCATCCTGGAAATACCTCCCCTATCCCAACTCAGTCTTCGATTAGTCCATCCTCTATCCATGCTAATATACCACCATCAATCTATGGGCTCTTATTAAGCGGCATAATGGGTATCTCAGCAAACACTTTCTGGAAATCTAAATGTATTTAAATTCACTGCTTCTCCTCTTTCTATCCAGCCAGCTATCACCTCAAAAGAATTCTAGATTTTTCAGACATGATTTCCTCTTCATAAAGCCAAACTCACTCTATTTGATCATGTCACATATTTCTAAATGCTCTGCTACTAAATCCCTTATTTGAACATTTTCCCAGTGACAAGCATTAAGCTAACAGGCCTAAAGTTACATTTTTTGCCACCTCTTTTTAAATAAAGATGTTACATTAGCAGTTTTTTTTTAAATCCTCTGGAACTTTCCCAGAATCTAAGAATTTTTGGAAGACTGCTACGAGTGCATCTCTGAGCTATTTCTTTTAATCTCTTAGGCTCCCATTCAGTCCAGGGTGACTTCCCAGGCTTTAGGCCCAATTGTTTCTACAGCACTTCTTCCACTAGTGATGGCTACTGCATTTACGTCCTCTCCTTCTTTTGCACTTAATCACCCACAACTAATAAACAGAGCCTGTTGTCTCCACAAAGTGAAAATTTCAGGTATATTTTATGCATGGCCAAAAAAAAAGGCCAACGTAAATATTACATTCATGCAAAATTAACAAAAACACTTCACTGTTTCCAGAATGAGACAGTAAGAATTGCCAATGCTGGAGTCAGAGATAACACAGTGTGGAGCTGGAGGAACACAGGCCAGGCAGCATCAGAGGAGCAGGAAAGCTGACGTTTCGGTCTGAACCCTTCTCCAGTAATGGGGGAGGGCAAGGGGGTTCTGAAATAAAGACAGAGAGGAGAGTTGAGGCTGGGAAAGGTAGGTGGGATAGTGATAGGTCAGTGTAGGTAGGCAGTGGGGGGATTGGCCAGTGAGGTGGGAGGAGCGGATAGGTGGGGGACAACATGGACAGGTCAAGGAAGTGAGGATAAGAGGGGTTGGGGAAGGTAGGTGGGATGGCAATAGGTGATTGCAGGTAGACAGTGGTGAGGATTGGTCGGTGAAGTAGGAGGAGCTGATAGTTGGGAGAGAAGACAGCAGGTCAAGGAGGCAGGGATGAGAGGGAGGGTTGGCCATGGGAAGAGGCCAGGGTTGGGAAGGGTTTGAAGCTAGTGAAGTCCACATTGAGATCATTGGGTGTAGGCTCACAAGGCGGAATATGAGGTGCTGCTCCTCTAGTTTCCAGGTAGTGTCATTGTGAGGAGGACCAGTATGGAGATGTCATCCAGGGAGTGGGAGGGGAAGTGGAAATGATTCGCAACTGATAGGTGCTGTCATTTGTTGCAAACTGAGCGCTGGTGCTCTACAAAGTGGTCTCCGAGCCTCTGCTTGGTCTCATCAATGTAGAGGAGGCCACATTAGGAGCAGCGGATGCAATAGACCACATTAGCGGATGTGCAGGTGAACATCTGCCTGACGTGGAAGGTTATTTTGGGCCTTGGGATGGAGGTGAGGGGGGAGGTGTAGGGGCAGGTAATTACTAGAGGTGTAGTACTTCCTGCGGTTGCACGGAATGGTGGGGCTAGTAGGGAGTGTGAAGCAGACGAGGTAGTCATGTAGAAAGCGGTCCCTACAGAAGGCAGATAGGAGCGGGGAGGGAAATATATCCTTCATTGTGGGGTCAGATTGCAGGTGGTCGAAGTGGCAGAGAATGATGCGTTGAATCCGGGGATTAATGGAGTAATACATGACCACAAGGGGATTTTGTCTTTGTTTTTGTTGTGGGCAACAGGGTGTGAGGGCAGAGATGCAGGAAATGCAACAGATGAGGTTGAGAGCATTTTCAGCCACTGAAAGGGAAAAGTTGAAGTCTTTGAAATAAGAGGACATCCAGGATGTTCAGGAGTGGAACGCCTCAACTGGGGAGCAGATGCGGCGGAATCAACTTTACTAATACCTTTCACCCCAATCTCAAGTTCACCTGGACCATGTCTGATATCTCTCTCTCCTTCCTGGTCTTCTGTCTCATCTCTAGTGACAACCTCAAAAGTGATATCTATTTCAAGCCCATCGACCCCCCCCACAGCTACCTAGACTACACCTCCTCTCAATTACCTTCCTGCAAGAATGCAATTCTCTACTCCCAATTCCTCTGCCTCTGTCACACGTGCTCCCAAGATGAGGCATTCCACTCCCGAACACCCCAGATGTCCTCGCATTTCAAGGACCGCAACTTCCCCCTCCCAGTGGTCGAAAATGCTCTTGACCTCATCTCTTGCATTTCCCGCACCTCTGCCCTCACTCTCCCTCCCCGCAACAAAAACAAAGACAGAATCCCCCGTGTCTTCACATATCACCCCACAAACCTCTGGATTCAACATATCATTTTCCGCCACCTGCAATCTGACCCCACAACGAAGGATATTTTTTCCTCCTCAACCTCATCTACCTTCCGTAGGGACTGCTCTCTCCACAACTCCCTCATCCGCTCCACAAACCCCACTAGCCCCTCCACCCCGGGCATCTTTCCCTGCAACCGCAGCAAGTACTGCACCTACCCCTACACCTCCCCCTCACCTCCATCTGAGGACCCAAAATAACCTTCCACATCAGACCAATGTTCACCTGCACATCTCCTAATATGGTCCATTGCATCTACTGCTCCCGATGTGGCCTCCTCTAAATCGAAGAGACCAAGTGGAGGCTCGGAGGCCACTTTGTACAGCAACTGCTCTCGGTTTGCAACAAATGATAACACTTGCCAGTCGGAAACCACTCCAGCTTCCCCCCTCCCAATCCCAGGATGACATGTCCATCCTGGGCCTCCTCCAGTGTCACAATGACACTACCTGGAAACTAGAGGAGTAGCACCTCATATTCCGCCTTGTGAGCCTACAATCCAATGATCTCAACGTGGACTTCACTAGCTTCAAATACTTCCCAATCCCGGCATCATCCCATGACCAACCCTCCCTCTCATCCCCGCCTCCATGACCTGCTGTCTTCTCTCCCACCTATCAGCTCCTCCTACCTCACCGACTAATCCTCACCACTGGCTACCTGCACTCACCTATCGCCACCCCACCTACCTTCCCCAGCCCCCTCATCCCCGCCTCCTTGACCTGTCCATGTTCTCTCCCAGCTATCCGCTCCTCCCACCTCACTGATCAAACCGCACCACTGCCTACCTGCACTGACCTATCACTATCCCACCTACCTTCCCCAGCCCCACCCCTCCTCTCTTTATTTATTTCAGAGCCTCCTTCCCCCTACCCCATTTCTGAAGAAGAGTCCCAACCCAAAACGTCAGCGTTCCTTCTCCTCTGATGCTGCCTGGCCTGCTGTGTTCCTCCAGCTCCGCACGGTGTTATCACTGTTTCCAAAATAATGGTATTTGATATGTAACCTCTACACCCCAAAAGATAGGACAACAGTATATTCTTGAGTTTAGAAAACAATTACTCAGGTTTTGCAGCAGGAAGAAGATAAGTCTGTCAACACTCAACAACATCACAATGTGAAATAAACAGCAATTACCAATATCTATGATAATGGGAACTGCAGATACACGTGCAGTTAAACATAAAAATCAGGAGTTGCTGTTTTATTTTTCGCTACACCTATACATTAGGGACAGACTACATTGAAAAACATGAAAAGCATAGCGTTGCTGTGCATTCTAACCACACACTAAAACTGAAAAATGTTAGGGTTTCCATATTCAAGAGAAAGTGAGCATTTCACTTCTATGGCACTGAAAAATGACTTTAACAAATATGGAGTGTCAGTCCTGCAGACTTTGTTTATTGACAGTGTTTTTTAAACCTCAGTTAAATACTTTAAAACATTTCTATGCCTCTTACCTCTCAACCTCATCTTTCTTTTAACAGCTACAGAGAAGATTTTCCCCATGCATAAATGTACCAGATGCCCTGTAGACTATACTGTTCTGATCCCAACTGATACTATTACAGGATAAGTCAGACCGCAGACCAAAGTGTGTCGTGATAGTCTATATTTCGATTTGTTTAGGTTTCTATTCGGTCATCTTTCACTGAAACATAAGGGCTCAATGTTGCAGATTTAAGTTCAACAATAAAAGTGAAGTTTATTAAGCAGAAGAAATGAAGATAAAATGGAACAAATCAATATGCCTTTAACGATTTTGAGAAACAAGGTAGAAATATAATCCCACAAATTCCTCATCATTCCCTTGACAATATCCAAAAACAACCCTTGTATAGTACTCAAACCAAAGGCAAAAACCTGTCTACACCTCAATAGGTTCATAGAGTTCCACAGCACGGAAACAGACTCTTTAGTCCATATGCTTATGTTTCACAAATTTGATACCCTTTCCCTGGGTCTTTCACACACCCAAATTTAAACATTCTCAGTTTCAAATGACCTTTTCAGGGCATGATCAAAACCTACCTGATCTGGGATTGTCACTAAAGTCCTTACTCCAAAGTAATCTAGTTTTACCATATTTGCCCCTTCTTAAGAGTACAGCTATATCCATCTAAGGACTTCTGCAGAATTACCAAACTGAAACCCAAAGAGCACACACTTCCCCAAGCTATGGTTATTTTCCTTAAGCTTCAACAAAGTTTCAGAATTTTCTCATGAAACAGCGCACAATTGTTACCGTCCACATTAGCAAACCCTCTTAATATAAACAAAAACTCATTAGTTCTGAAAACCACTTCCTCAAGCTGTTTCAAAATAAATTAACTTGTGATTTAGTTAGCCAAGATAATGATTACGTGTTCAGACACACAGAAAACCCCCACATCACTAATTCAAATGCAAAAATCCAAATTTAAATGAACAATATTACAAACATATAAGCCTTAAGCTACATCAGAATCGTAATGACTGTAAATCGATGCTCAAAACTCCACAAAAAGACTGCTTGCAAATGCAAGCTGACTGCTTTTAGCATCTTCTTTTCTAATTCAACTAAGTCCCCTCTTGCTCCCCATCACCAAGTCCAATAGCCTCACACTGGGTCAAGCAATGGTGGGTCACATTCTTACAGTGCTGCAATCCATGAGGTGAAAGTAGCCCTTTAATTCTGTTAGGTACAGTGACTTTTTGCCATTGTTTCAACTAAGATAGTGGGAAACATGGAGTTGATGATATTTCCATAAGTGCTAAACAAATGCAAGAGCTGCTGCCAAAAACAACTATCTTCTGTAGCTATTAGATGTTACAGTCATAGTACATTTGTGATACAGGGAGTGAACGCTTTAGCCCGTGAATAAGATATTAAGTAAGAAGACTGCTTTGCACTGAAAGCTATCTAGTTTCTTGGTGTTGTTGCAATTCCACCTATCCAAGCAAAGTATAGTTTCGTGGTCCTGGCAGTAGTCATGGGACTGGTACAATCATGGCTCTGGTTACTAGTGATGCTCCAAATACTGGGGATAGCAATTCAACAATGGTAATGTAACTGAATAGCAAGGAGAGGTAATTAGGCTCTCTCTTGATGAAGCTAGTCATTGCCTGACTCAGATGTTCCTCAATTCAAACATTCCATGACAGCTGAATAATACTCCATGGAGATTTCTCTTTTCATCTCAACTCCCTTCTTTCACCCCACTTCCTTTTCCTCCTATCCTATTCCAGTCTCCTTACATTCAGCGCTCAACACCAATTTATAGTGCAGCATTTAAGCAATATGTAACATTTGAAGTGATTTACTATGGAATTAAATAATTCATGTTGCTTGCAATTTCTTTTAAAAAAAACATTAATTATCTAATGGTACCCATTTCTCTGGGAAGTGTTGCTGTGATAAACAATTTGAATGTTAAAGGTGCCATTCTGTGGCACATACTAAACACTATTTTTGTACCCAGAACATCACAGAAGATCATAAATCATTGAAAATATTCTAAAACCTTCTTCTCCTGATAAAAACTGAGATGTACTGTCTTAAATGAAACTATAAAGAAAATTAAGACTCAAAACATTACAAATTCAATTTCATGACTCAAAGTATCATCCACTCAGATTTTCCACATGTTTTAATAAATTTAATAGATTCCATGAACGCCTACCAAAAGCTGATAATCTATTGGATATTGTATGTCTGAAGCATTTCAGTTGCTCTGAATTTTAATAGGAATAAAACAACACAGATGCTGGAAATCTGAAATAAAACCTAAAGTGCTGGAGGAACTCAACAGCATCAGTGGCCAGAAAAATAGTCATCATTTCAAGTCCAGAATGACTCTTAAATCACAACTCTGTTTCTCTCTCCACAGATGCTGCCAGTGCTGCTGACTTTTTCCAATGCTTTGTTTTACTGCATCTAGAGATTTTGTAATCCGAGCATCTATAATGTGCATAAATTCTCAATATGCATCAGCACCACTTCTCCAAGTGGGATTTCCTTTGTTGCTGGCTTTTCTTATTAGCAGTTTTCCTCTCTTCCAAGGTATTACGAACAAAGTCAGATTTTAAAACTTTAAAAAATTTCTCATCTGTTTTAAATGGACAACCCCTTATTTCTAAAATTGGTCTAAACTGGTCTATGTCACAAGTTGAAAATCATCTTAGCACCTTTCGTTCTTTTAAAATCCAATGGATACAAATCCAGCCAGTCTGACCTTACCTTTCTTCATTGGCACCAACTCCTGCACTGCACTTAGAATTTCAGAGATCATTTGACAAAGTTCCACATAAAAGATTATTTCACAAAACAGAAACTCATGGTATGGGGGTTACATAGCACTGGCAGAATATTGGCTTACTGTTAGAAAACAGAATATGCATAAGGGGCTCTTTTCCAGCTTGTCAAGAAGTAAGAAGTAGAGTTCCACATGGGTCTATGCTGGACACCCAACTTATTACAATTTCTATCAATGAGTTAAGTAACAGGATAAAAGGCACAGCATTTCAATTTGTTAATGTCACAATGGTAGATAGGTAGGTAGGTAGACACGTCGGGAAGGATGACACAACAAGGATGCAGACCGACATAGATAGGTTGAATGAGTGGACAGAAATCTGCCAGATGGGTATGGTGTGGGAAACATGAAGTTGTTCAATTTGGCAAGAACAACAAAAGAACGGAGAACTACTCAATGGCGAACGACTGCAGAATTTCAAGGTGCAGTGTGTTTGGGTGCTCTGGTTAATAAGTCAGATGTAGTTAGTATACTTGAACAGCATAATCAAGAAAGCTAATATGATGCTATGGAATATTATTGGAGGAAGTGAACAAGTAAGCAAGCATATGTTATGCTTTTGTTAAACAGGCATTGGTGAGACTACATCATATATACCGTATGCAATTTTAGTCTCCTGATTGAAGGGAGAACACAAATGCATTGGAGGTGGTCTTCTACTGATCTTCAACACTGCTTTCCAGCATTTAAGCCGCATTGCTTGAAATATTGAAAAGTCAAAATCAGCGTCAATCTTAGTGAACGACTCCATAGCAGAGCGGCACAGTGGCTCATTGCTGCCTCACAGCGCTAGGGACCCGGGTTCAATTCCACCCTTGGGCAACTGTGTGGAGTTTGCACGTTCTCCCAGTGTCTGTGTGGGTTTCCTCCGGATACTCTGGTTTCCTCCCACAGACCAAAGATGTGCAGGTTAGGTGGACTGGCCATGCTAAATTGCCTGTACGTTCAGGGATATGTAGCTTAGGGGGATAGGTCTGGGTGGGATGCTCCAAGGGTTGGCGGGAATTGTTGGGCCGAAGGGCCTGTTTCCACACCGTAGAGATTCTATGATCTTCTCTGGGGGAGAGAGACCTACAAAGATGCAGCATCCTCTCTGATAAAATTGCTCCTCATTGCAGTCCAAAATTCCTCCTTCTGACACTGTGGCCTCAGGCTCTAGATCACCCAAACAAGACAATCTCCTGCCTGTATTTTACCCTGTAAATATGTGAAGTCAGCAGGTACAGACTATATTTATAGAGGCAAGGAATGAAGGTAGAATATAGACTTAAGAAATAATGTTACCAATGACATTGCTAGTAATAATGAATTACATTTGCAGCTATACATACTTGTAAGGTGAAAGATTGCATCACATGCACTGATGTGAGAGAGGAAGGCATTTCCAAGACCTTGACCAGCGTGGGCACCCTTCACAAGTCCTGCGATGTCAACCACATTAAGAAATGCTGGTACTTTACTGCAAAAGTTAATTAATAATGTTAAAATTTCCTGCCATCTATACATCAGGCTCAAATCAAAAATGCTACATTAAATCTAACGCATCAAATCTATATATATTTAAAATATTTTCTAATACAAGTCATAGAACTCACACAAGGTCAATGGGTGCTGTAGAAGAGAGAGAATGAGAAAGTCAGCAAGCAAGAAGAAACGGAAGCCAAGGACAAGAGACAGATAGGGTAGTGAAATACACTTACCAGTTATATTGTCAGCAAGTGTGATTATGAATTTCTCCACTACAGTTTCACAAATAGCAACAAGATGGGTGACTAGTTAGGCTATTTGTGTTAGTTATGAAATAAATGATAACAAAACACCAGAATAATTTTGCTGCTCTAATTTACATTGTGTCTGCTGAGTGGTCAGATTGTTTTGTACGACATTCAATTATGCATATTACTTTAACACTGCAGTAAGTGTTGACCTTGGTCACACTGTCAAGTTTTTAGCGCAGGGCTTGAAGCTACAACTAACTTGCTCTAGTAGCAAAGTTGAGTTGCTATCATAATGTTGTGCTGCACGTGATTCCACCTTGTGCTGCCTTGTGAAATGAACACAGATTGTTGATCGCCTCAAACTCTTACATTCATCTCATTCATGTCAATGCTGCTCCTCCTGCTTCTCATCTCTGAAGTCCCTTGTTCACATTGAAATTTCACAAAGAGGATGCATCAAGCAAAGTGTTGGAGAGCTAGAAGTTGGACAAAAACAAGGATCATTGACAAGGTGAGTCATAAAGCCAGACAGCTTGCATGCCAGATAACTGGTAGCATGGGGGTTGGGTTTGGGAGCAAAAAGACTTAGAGGTTGGGTCTTCCACAATGTTCCTCAGGTGAAAATCTCTAGTTGAGGTACTAAGTTTGCAGACAACACAAAGATGGATGGAATTGTGGATAGCGTAGAAGGATACAGTAGGATGTAGATAGTTGCAGATATGGGCAGAAAAATGGCAGATGGAGGTTAATCCATATAAGTATGAGGTGCTGCTCTTTGGAAGATTAATTGTCAAGGACAAGTATACAGTTAAGGTCAGCACCCTGAACAGCACTCATGTACAACAGGATCGTGGGGTTCAAGTCCATAGTTCCCTGAAAGTATAAGTACACAGGGTGGTAAAAAAGCCTATGTCATGCTTGCCTTTATTGGTCGGGGTATTGAGTACAAGAGTCAGGCTGCCATGTTGCAGCTTTACAAGACCTTGGTTAAGCCACAAAGAATTGTGTTCAATTCTGGTCACCTCATTACAAGAAGAATATTGAGTTTGAGGAGGAGGTGCAGAAGAGGTTTACCAGTATGCTGGCTGGGCTAGAAAGTACGAATTACAACAGAAGGCTAGAAAAACTAGGTTTGTTATCTTTTGAGCAGTGGAGGCTAAGGGGAGACTGAACAGAAGTTGATAAAATTATAAGATGTACAGGCAGGGTTGGCAGTCAGAATCTTTTTCTGCTGAAATACCTAATTCTAGCAGGCATGCATTTCAGTTGGGAGGGGGAAAGTTCAAAGTGGCAAGTAGTGTTACACAGTGAGCGGTATATACCTGGAACATACTACCGGGGTGGTGATGGGGATGGATATGATTGGGGCATTTAAGGGGTTTTTAGATAAGCACATGAATATGCATGGAATGGAGGGACAACGATCCTGGGCAAACAGAAGGAGTTAGTTTAATTTGGCATTATGTTCGGCACAACATCGTGGGCCAAAGGACCCATTCCTGTGCTGTACTGTTCCATGTTCTAACCAAGAAGATCAGGATGTGTGGCATGAGTGACATCCAGAAAGGACAACTGGCAGCAAGTAGGGGACCAAATAGAAAGTTACATTGTTTGTATTACCATTAATTTTTAGAAGTATATAAATATATTTCATTTGCCAATATGGGAATTTAGCGAAGAATTTCAACTCACAGGATATAATGGTTTTGAAAAATCTTAATTAGGATGATCCTACTGGATCCAAGCACAGCTTTTACATTGGCTTTAACAGGAAGATATTATTCATAGGAACAAAGGAGGCCATCCAGCCTGTTCAGACTGCCATGTCATTCAATGTGATTATGGCTTATCGCATACCAATGCCTTTTGCTCAATCCATCCACAAACTTGTAAGCCACTGGTAATAAGAATAAATCTACTATTGCTACCTTACACATAATCAAATGCAGAGCTTCAACAACCCTCTTTGGCAGAGAATTCCAAAGGTTCACACAACCATGAGTAAAAAAGAATTTTCCTCAACTTGGGCATCTCCCTTATTTTTAACATCGTTCCCCAGTTCTTGATTTCATAACCAGAGGAAACATCTTACCTGCACCTACCCTGTCTGCCCCTTTTAGTATTTTGCAAGTTTCAATGAGATCACCTCTCATTCTTCAAAACTAGAGAACACAGATTTAGTTTGCCCAATCTCTCTCTGCAGGACAGTCCCACTATTTTGCAAACAAGTTGAATGAACTTTTGCCCTCCCTCTTTGGCAATAACAACTTCCTGAGATAAGCTGCCAAAACTGCTCCGTATGTGGTCGGTCTAGTCACTTGCCATACAACTGAAGTAAGAGTCTACTTATCCTCTACTCCAATCACCTTGAGATAACGGCAAACATTCCACTAGCCTGCCTAATAGTTTGCTGTTCCTGAATGCCTGCCTACAGTGACTCATTGACAAGGGCACCTAGGTCCCCTTGCACATCTACACTTTCCAATCTCTGATTGCTTAAGAAATACTCTATACGTATGTTCTTCCTACTAAAGTGGATAATCTTTATTTTTCGATTTAATATTCCAATTAGCATGTTCTAGCCCATTCAGTATGTCAGTCAAAATCAACATCATCTTCTAGCTTTGCTTTGTATCATTCACATATTTAAAAATATTGATCCCCAATTCCAAATCATCAATATATATTGCAACAAGCTGAAGCCACACATGCTAATCCTTACAGCACCCCACAAGTCTCAGCCTGCCAATTTGAGATATATTTATTCCCATATTCTCTTTTCTGTGTCTTAGTAGATCATTGATTCATGCCAGTATATTGCCTCACATCCTGTATGCTTTAATTTTTCTAACCAGTGTCTAGGAGACTTATCAAAAGCCTTTTAAAATCTAACTGTACCATGTCTACCGGAGTTCCTTTAACCAATTTTGTTTGTAACATATTCAAAAAACTCCAAGTTCATCAAACATAATTTCCCATTCACAAATCCATGCTGATTGTATCCAAATCATTATCAATCAGCTGTCTATTTATCCCATCATTTATAACAGATTGTAGAATCTTCCTTACTACTGGTATAATTAGCCATTTTTCAATTCTCTGGGACCTTCTCTGACTAGTGATTCCTGAAAGTTAGTCACGTCTCTACAATCTCATCCCATGTCTTTTTAATCACTTTAGCTATCTCCTTCAGAATGCTGGGGTGTAGCCTATCTCGCCGGGTGGGCACAAAAATGACAATCAAGTTTTTTTTTCACAATTATGTATTGAGAATTGATTTAGGTTACTCTACTAAACAAAAAAACAATGTTATCTATTGTGATTATTTACTACTTCTTTACTTTTTAGTAATTATTTACCATTGAAGTAGAAGCTTACAGCTAAAATCCCAACTACAACAAACATCATGATTGGCAGAAAATTATAGATTTTATATACTGAACACTAGAAATGATTTAAATTAGTAGTTACCAAGCTGTGGGTAAAGATAGCCCATGGGAACTATCCAGATGGCTTTAGGGGTCACAGGTTCCCCCTCCTCTAAGGGAGTAACGGTGACTATGGGAGGAAATTCTAGTTGGATAGCTGTGGAACCAGTGGCTGCTTGCCATTTTACTCTTGTTTCTCAAAGTCAGAATTAACTTTGTCCTCATCAACCATCAGTGTCAGATTCTCCATGACTGCCTACCAAAAATTCATCATTCCCCTAATTGAGAACAGGTGTAACATTCACAGTTTTACATTCTTCTGGCACCACACCCATATTTAAAGGAATGTAAGATTGCGATCAGAGTATCTGCTATCTTCACTTTTGCTACTCTCAAATATAGGATGCACATATCAGAGCCAAATGACTAACCAATATTTGAATGATGCCTATTAGAGGGGCTCCAAGCCTGTTTGTGAAGAATACAGCAAAACCGGAATATTAATTGCCAGAGTTTACTTATGCACTCGAAACGGTTCCACAATAGTGTTGATTGCCTTTTACATATCTACACATGTAAGTATCCTTTAATGAAGCCAAAATCAAATTTAAACAATCAACTAAGAATAAAACAGCTTATTGAAGCCATTGTAACTTATTAGGGGCTTATAATTGAAGCATCATTTATGGGGGGAAATAATGCACCCAAGCCCCAATTAGCTATAAAAAAAATTTCAAGTACACCAGCAGAAACCATTTATTCCCTTTACCATGGGCACTCAGGCATGAAAGTAACCACATTAGAGAGGTAAGCAGTCAGGAAATACAGTCACCTCCACGGCCTACTTCCTGTAAATATTAATAGCCTCTTCGTCTAGTTCGAGAAGGAGACTTACAAGGAGGTTCTCCACCTTGCCTGTAACCACCCATCCCATCACTAAGTGTTGACACATCCACGTACTGATTTGCAAAAACCTAAACTAACAATCAAAAGTAACACAGCCCATTTTGTGGGAGTGGAGGGCACTGCAACTCTGAAAATCAGAGAATATTTATATTAATATTTAAATTAAGTACCTCATTCCCCACAATGTCCATCAGCATACAATATTAACTCATCCAAATATAATTAATCAACACCCAGAATCCGTTTATCTTATTACCTTCAACTACTGGATATTGAACAACCATTACCAGAACCTAATAGATACTAACAATGCAAGTCACATCAGTAACACATAATCTATAACCTAGAATATAGATCTACTCTTAATAATGGTGGCCAACTGTCAATTGTTGTAAAAATCCATCCTCGGTAATGTCCTTTAGAGAAGAGAACAGCAATGTACTTGACTTCTAACTGCCCTCTAAAATGACCATGCAAGTCACTCAACTGAAGGGAAATTAGGGATTGGCAACAAATACTTACTGTGGCAGAGACATGCACATCAGGATAAAGAAGGAAAAAAGCCTTCTGTTACCCTCTTCCTTATCAGGCTCTCTCTCAAATCTATCAATACTACTTATGTCAATGACTGGATGGGATAAATTCCATATTCTCATCAAATCTATATAAAGATGGTTCCATCAGTGGCTTGCAATTAACGAGATTGCAGAATTTTTTGACCAAGCAAACCAGTCCTTCCCCAGCTGGCCAGGGGCATTATAAAATGGACTCAAGAGGAAAATCAAAAAATTAACTCATTAATCAAATCAACACGGTAATGATTGCACCATGGCTGGAAGGCACATTAATAGGATGCAAATATGTTGGTTTCAATCGGGATCAGAACCCAGAACATAACGACAGAGTTTCTTGAAACGGCCATAAAGTACAGAGACCATCATTGATCTTGTAATAGTCTCAGTTTCAAACCAAAACTCAAGAAGGTCTCCTCCTGTGCTATAATGACTCAACGACTGATGGTCACATGGAATACCATGGTTTCAGGAAAATATCTAGCATGTAAAAATCAAACTCATTACATTTGCTGACAGTAAATACTTACTATAGTTTATTATGCTCAAGATTACCCAGATGTTCTCCCACTGAAACACTTGCATTACTTCATTCCTTAGGACTGGATCCAGCACTGCAAATTTGGGCAAGTAAGTACTGATTAATAATATTCCCCTCTGCACATTAGAAATTATTCTCCCTCCTTGCCCAATCCATTACAATCTCCAAGTCTGTGTTAGGCCAATTAAAATCTCCTATTACTGCTATATTATCTTTACACTTTCTAAAATTTAACACCATTGCAATACTAACCAATTCTGCTCATTCTATCAAATTCCTGCTGTTTCTGCACTACAGTATTCATTTGACACTTGCCTCTCAATGTTTTATTTACTCTGTCCCTGTCTGCACTTATGTCATGATTCCCCTCCACCTGTTGAATTAGCTTAAATTCCACCCCAAAGCATTTAGTATCATTTCCATGTAGACACTGATCCAGCCCGGTTCAAGTGTAACCTATCTGACTTGCAAAGGTCTCGCCTACTCCAGAATCAGTTTCACTATCCCAGAAATCTGGAGTTCTGTCTTCAGCACCACACTTCAACCAAGCATTCATCCCCACTATCTTATTTCTTTAGCAATTGGCACATGGCTCTGGGAGTAATCTAGGAGACTGACAACTTCAAGGCCTTGCTCTTTAAATCAAAGTTTTGGTTAATCAGATGTCAATGTAGATCAGCAAGAACAGGTGTGATGGGTCATTAGTGCTTGCTGCAAGCTAGGTTACAGATAGCAAATCTTCGGATTAGCTTTTTTTCACAAGATTGAGGACATGAATCTGACGAGAAAAGTATCATAAATCAGGAGGTGAAAAGAAAAACATGTTTGGAGTTTCAACAGCAGATGAGCTGAGGCAGCCAATAAAATGAGCAATGTTTGGGAGATGTAAGTAGGCGGTCTTAAGTAGGAGACAGGGTATGAGTTTGGATAATCAGTTCAGCATCAAATAGGAATCAATGGCATGGGAACAAAGCTTAAGGCAGAGTCCAATAAAAATGTTACCAGATCTTCCTATGTTCAACTGAAGACAGACTGCATCACATCTATCATTAGCTGCCAAAATTCAGAACGCTTGCTTAAGGGGCACTGAAGAGGTTGAGAGGGCTAATGAATAGGTAGAGCTGGGTTCATCAGTGAAAATGTAGAACCTAGTAGCTGTCTTTGGATAATGTTGCTTGGAATGATAATAATAGGAATAAGAGGAAAAGGCCAAAATTTAATCATGGGATACTACAGAGTAGGAAGACATTGATGGAGACTCTCTGAATACAATTCAATACGCAAGAGTGGAATTGAGTTAGGGTAGGCCCTCTCAGCAGGACACCGAGGAAAGGCACATAAAAGGATAATTCAATCACCATGAAAAATTCTGCAGACAGGTTGAGGGGAGGGAACAATCCATCATGGTAGCAGTCATACAAGGTTTAACAGGGCCTTGATATAGGCTGTTTCAATATTGTGTCAAAAATAAAAACTTGGTTGAGAAGATAAAATGAAAACTGGCATGGATTTGGAAGGCAAAAACACAGAAATTTAAGGAGTGACAGAGGTTAAGGTGGGTCATTGATAAGGGCAGAGCAATCATTATGTGGTTTTTCAGGTGAGATTGAACATGGCAGTTTTGAATTGGAAGATTACAGTACCAATGGAGATTAAACCATTAACGATGTGAGCTAGCTTTGTGACAGCAAATACACAAGTACTCACACTAGTGTACATGATGTGAAAGAAGAAAAAGATTCAAAGAAACAAGGGAGTCCAAAACAGAGAAGAAGGAGTGATTAAGCAGATCAACAACTGCAGAGATACAAACTTACAAATTAGGAGCAGGAGTAGGCCATTTAGTAAGATCATGCCAGATTCAACTGTGACCTCAAATCCACATTCTGATTAACCTACCTCTGATTACCATTCATCCTCTTGCTTAACCAGGATTTATCTACTTCTTCCTTTAAAATATTCAAGGAGACTGCATCCATCATCTATTAAGAAAATGACAGTTCCAAAAACTCGAACTTTTGATAAAAAATTTTGCCTGATTTGTTTTAAGTGAGCATCCCTAATTTATAAACACTGACCCCCAATTCCAGATTTGCACATAATGGGAAACATCATCACCACATCTACCCCATCAAAAGCCCTCAGGGTCATATACGTTTCAATCAGGTCACTTCTGGTCACCGAAATTCCATTACGTTCAAAACTAGCCAGTCCAACCGTACCTCAAAACAACCTTCTCATTCCAGGCATTAATCCTTCTTGGAATGAACTGCTTTCAATGCATTTACATCCTTTCTTAAATAAGATGACTGATACTGTGCACAGTGCTCCAGCTGCTATCTCACTAGTGCCCTCTATAACTCAAGTATGAGGTCCAAACTCTCGCATTCAATTCCACTCATGATAAATGATAATATTCTGCTAGCTTTCCTAACTACTTGAATCATCAAAAGGTTAGTATGTTGGTCAGCACACAGATCCTTCTACATTTTAGAGCTCTACATCCCTTACCATTTAGATAGCCCTCAGTATTTAGCTAATAATCATGGAGACAATGGCTTAATGGCATTGCCATTAGACTGGTAGTGTAGAGATCTGTAACGTTCTGGAAACCAGAGCTTGAATCCCACCACAGCAGATGGTAGAAACAGAATTCAATAAAAATGTGAAATTACAAATCTAATGACAATCACGAAACCATTGTCAATTTTTATAAATGCCTATGCGATTCACTAATGTCCTTTATGGAAGGAAATTGCCAGCCTTACTTGGTTGGCTCACATATGACTTCAGCCCAATGGTGGTTGACTCTTAACTGTCCTCTGAAATGATCTAATAAGCTGCTCAGCTGTATCCAAAAGGCAAGTCAGAGTGGGTAATAACAGTTGGCCTTGACAACAACAACACCCATCCCACAAGGGAATTTAATACAAATTACTGTGTGTCAAAACAGACAATTTCTCTTTTTCCCACACTATATATCATTTGCAACAACTTTGTCCATCCAACCTATCAATATCATTGTGTAGCATCTTTATGTCTCCTCTCAACTTTCTTTCCTACTTATCTTTATGACATCAACACATTTGATAACCATACCTGCTGTCCTTACAGCTAAGTCATTCATACCGAGTTCCCTGGACGCCACTCATCACATCATTAACCTGAAAAACCCCAATTATGTCTTCCTGTAAGCCAGTCAATCTTATATCCATGCCAATATACTTTTATTTTCTGCAGACAACCTTTGACGTAGTACTTTATCAAATGCCATCTTGAAACCTAAGTATCGTACATTTACCAGTTCCCCTTCATTCACAGCATGTTATCACCTCAAAAAAACTCCAATAGATCAGTCAAATGTGATTTCCCTTTGAGAAAATCATGTTGACTCTGCCCATACCTTGAACGCAGGCAAGTAACTTATAACTTCTTTAATAATGGCTTCTAACTTTTTCTGTGTGTTAACTGTTAAACTAACTGGGCTGTAATTCCCTGCCTTCTACCTTCCTCACAACCCCTTTGAAAAAGGAGATAAATTTAGGATCTTTCAATTTAATGGGACCAACCCCAAATCAAGGGAGTTTCTCTTATTAAATTTTTATATTTCTGGCTAGCTTCCTCCTCAATATTTTCACCCCTAATAATTTTTTTTTACATTCTGTATAATATTCTGACATGCCTCTTGTCTTCGCACAACATTTTATTTTACTTTGTTATATCTTTTAACATTTCTAAATTAACCGTGGAACTTTCATTATCCACTTAAATGCATCCATCATGTATTCTGAAATTTCTGTTGAAATATCTGCCACTGTATCTCCATTGACCTAACCTAATTGCAAATTTACTTTAGTCAGCTCTACTTTCATGCCCTCTTAAAGGGCCTTTCTTTTAAAATAAGATCTCGGGCCAATTCCTCTTACTCTTCAAATGAAGTAAAAATCAATTAAATTATGATTGTTTCTTTGAGATCATTAATTAATCTTACCTCATTGCATAACACCCAATCTCACAGCCTACTCTCTAGCTAGATGCAGAACATGCTGTGCAAAACACTCTGTTTACTCATCTAGGCTACGTCTGACATTTCCAGACTACATGCAGATTAAAATTTCCTATGATTATCACCCCACACAACCATATGATCACTGTTAGGGAGCCTGTACACCATTCTCACAGTGTCTTCTTGCCTTTATGATTTCTCGTGTCCACCCAGTTTCCACAATTATGTTTTGTAAATTTAGACCATCCCTCTCTCTTTTGCTAATACTTTCTTTAACTACAGACACACCCCTCCACCATCTCTAAATTAAACATCCTGTGCCCTTCAGGATTGAGAGCCCACTCCATGACATTCTGCAGTCACGATCTGTAATGGCTACCAAATCATATTTTACTATTTGTACTTTCAGTTCACGTGTTTTGTTTTGAATGTGACATGAATTCAGATGCATAGCCTTTAGTTTCACGCTTATAAACTTTTTTGCAAGTTGTAATCTTAATCATCAGTAGACTGTTAGATTTGTACTCTCTCTCCCTTCTGACACAGTCTGTTTATCATTTCCTATATTCATGTATATTTAATGGAGATCACAGCTAAACAACTGAATGCCTTAAAATATCTGTTCTGAGTGAATTGAGCAAAAGCCAGAGTCTAACAGTAAAGGGAACTGGATATTGAGTAGATGTAAGTGAGCAGAGATGACTGTCGCTCACACCAGTGAGTCCATGAGAGCAGAGATAATGGGAACTGCAGATGCTGGAGATTCCAAGATAATAAAATGTGAGGCTAGATGAACACAGCAGGCCAAGCAGCATCTCAGGAGCACAAAAGCTGACGTTTCGGGCCTAGACCCTTCATCAGAGAGCTCTCTGATGAAGGGTCTAGGCCCGAAACGTCAGCTTTTGTGCTCCTGAGATGCTGCTTGGCCTGCTGTGTTCATCCAGCCTCACATTTTATAGTCCATGAGAGCAGATGGTCAAGGTGATGGCTGTTAAACAGGTTCATACAGTTCATACAGAAGGAGAGAAGTGAATTCAAAGTACAAAGTGCAAGATACTTTGAAATGGGTTTTAAATTAGAGAGGTGAAGTCAGTCATTGTAAAGGTGAGAAAGGAAAACAGTGAAGATATCTTCAAGAAACTTGGAATGATTTTGCGTGAAGGTAGAGGATGAAGGTTCTAAAAGAAACAGAACAGGAGTGAAATAAGGCAAAGTATTTGAAGGAAAAAGTTCCAAAGACACGTTTGGCACAATCTATACTGAACCAGAAATTAAACAACGACCAAATGATATTTTAGTGATATTAAATGAGTTCAAAATTAGGAAAGATATCAGGAAGAATTTCAATGATCTTCAAAACAGTACTTACAAAATGTCTGCACCCTCACTAGAGGCAGCTCAAGCCTTAATTAAAAATTTTAACCAAATGCTTCTGAAAAGGAACTTAAGCCTGCAAACTTTTCAGACTCAAAGACAAGATAGCTACTTCTGAGCTAACACTGGCACTTGGGAAGGCAGCAAGGGTCAACTGGCAACAATGCAGCAGCAGTGAAATCAATAAAAACAGATCAGCCAGCTCAGAAGAGAGTGAAAACCTCTCTGCAGAGGAGTAGAACAAATACCAGAACAGAGGCAATACTCAGTGTCTGTAGAATTTGCTGATGACGTTGAAGGTCACTAGAAAAGTCCAGAACTCAGTGAAAACATATTTTGATTCAGTAAAAGGTAAACTATTACTCACAGCATCAAAATAAATTGGAGAAATAGCAGGTGGTGGGGGATTGGATGTCAGCTCATTTAGCTTTATTAAAACTTGAAATTACAAGTAACATAGCATTTGCAGCAAACAAGTCTTATTCAAAACCCTAGTCCTGACAGCAAAGGAGTCCACGATTGAAGAAGTCAAATGTTGGCAAGCAATGAAAAGAAGGAATAAGTAAGGAGTTGGAAAATATTCTACACATAGGTAAAAAGGAACTTGTAATCTGGACTCAAATGACCAACTAGCTGAGCCAGGGGATCTTTAGTAGTGAAAGAGAGAAGTTTTGGCCCAGCAGGGAGGCAAGTGTTGAACCAAGGCTAATCACAAAGCAAGTTCCAAAGGAAAGCAGTACCGAAAAGAAACTGCCAACATATTTATACAAATGCAACACAATATCAGCCTAATGTGACACTAATCTCCAAACTATGAGGGATGAGAGATGGGCACCAACAGGAACAAAAAGGGAAGAAGTCATATTGGTACTGTAGGACACACATCATAGAACAGTACAGGACCTTTGGCCCACGATGTTGTGCCAACCTAAGATCAAGCTACCCTGCATGTCCTATATTTTACAATCGTCCATGTGCCTATCCAAGAGTTGCTTAAACGTCCCTAATGTAGCTGATTCCACTACCGCCATCAGCAGCACATTCCATGTGCCCATCACTCTCTGTGCAAAGAACCTAACTCTGACATCGCCCCATACCTTCCAACAATCACCTTAAAATTATACCCCCTCATAATAGTCATTTCCACCCTGGGAAAACGTCTCTGGCTATCCACTTTATCTATACCTCTCATTATCTTATACATCTCTATCAGGTCACCTCTCATCCTTCTTTGGTCCAATGAGAAAAGCCCTAGCTCCCTCAACCTTTCCGCATAAGGCCTGCCATCCAGTCCAAACAGCATCCTGGTAAATCTCCCCTGCACTCTCTCTAAAGCTTCCACATCCTCCCAATAATGAGGCGACCAGAACTGAACACATTATTTCAAGTTAATAAAATGTGAGGCTGGATGAACACAGCAGGCCCAGCAGCATCTCAGGAGCACAAAAGCTGATGTTTCGGGCCTAGACCCTCCTGAGATGCTGCTGGGCCTGCTGTGTTCATCCAGCCTCACATTTTATTATCTTGGATTCTCCAGCATCTGCAGTTCCCATTATTTCAAGTGTGGGCTACCCAGGATTTTATGGAGCTGCAGCATAACCTTGCGGCTCTTAAAATCAATTCCCCTGCCAATGAAAGCCAACACTCCAAACGCCTTCTTTACAACCCTATCAACTTGGGTAGCAACTTTCAGGGATCTATCGACAAGGACACCAAGATCCCTCTGTTCCTCCACACTGCCAAAACTCTGCCATTAACCCTGTATTTTACATTCAAATTCATCCTTCCAAAATGAACCACTTCACACTTTTCCAGGCTGAATTCCACATGCCACTTCTTTG
Organism: Stegostoma tigrinum; assembly: GCF_030684315.1. Classification (NCBI taxonomy): domain Eukaryota; kingdom Metazoa; phylum Chordata; class Chondrichthyes; order Orectolobiformes; family Stegostomatidae; genus Stegostoma; species Stegostoma tigrinum. Next base: position 47,854,467 of record NC_081360.1, on the reverse strand, counting down.
CCCAGCTCTGCATGTTGTCGATGTCCTGTTTCAATCTACAACAACCCTCCACACTGTCCACAACTCCACCAACCTTTGTGTCATCAGCAAATTTACTAACCCACGCTTCCACTTTCTCATCCAAGTCATTTATAAAGATCACAAAGAGCAGAGGTCCCAGAACTGATCCCTGCGGAACACCACTGGTCACCAAGCTCCAGGCTGAATACTTTTCATCTACTACCACTCTCAGTCTCTTATTGGATAGTCAGTTCTGTCTCCAGACAGCCAAATTTCCCTGAATCCCATGCTTCCTTACTTTCCGAATGAGCCTACCATGGGGAACTTTATCAAATACCTTGCTAAAATCCATATACACCACATCCACTGCTCTGCCTTCAATCTGTTATTTAACATTCTCCAAGAATTCAATAAGGCTTGAGAGTCATGGCCTGCCCCTCACAAAGCCATGCTATTTCTAATCAAACTGCGCTTTTCCAAATAATCATAAATACTATTTCTCAGAATCCTCTCCAATAATTTGCCCACCACAGAAGAAAGACTGATTGGTCTGTAATTCCCAGGATTATCCCTATTCCCTTTCTGAACAAGGGAATGACATTTGCTACCCTCCAATCATCTGGTACTACTCCAGAGAATACAAAGTTCATCGCCAAAAGCACAGCAATCTCTTACCTCGCTTCCTGTAGTAACCTTGGGTATGTCCTGTCTGGACCAAGAGACTTATCTATCCTCCTGTTTTTCAAAATTTCTAGGACATCATCTTTCCTAACATCACCCTGTTTCACACTGTCCTCACAAACGTCAAGGTCCCTCTCACTGGTGAATACTGAAGCAAAGTATTCATTAAGGACCTCCCCTACCTCCTCCAACTCCACACAAAAGCTTCCTCCACTATCCCTGACTGGCCTTACTCTCACTCTGGCAATTCTCTTGTTCCTCACATAAGTATAGAATGCTTTGGGGTTTTCCTTAATCCTAGCTGTCAAGGCTTTTTCAAACCCCCTTCTAACTCTAAGTCCATTCTTCAGTTCCCTTCTGGCTACGTTGTAGTTCTCCAGAGCACTGTCAGATCCTTGCTTCCTCAACCTTAAATAAGGTTCCTTTTTCCTCTTGACTGGATGGTCTTCATGTCCTATCATCCAAGGTTACTTCACCTTACCAACTCTTCCTTGCCTCAGTGGGACAAACCTCTAATAAAGCCCGAGGCACAGTGTCAACACAAGGCACAGCACTCTTTTTCTGAAGAAGGGTCCCAATCCAAAACATCAGCTTTCCTGTTCCTCTGATGCTGCCTGGCCTGCTGTGTTCCTCCAGCTCTGCACTTTGTTATCTCACACTCACAAGACAATTAGCTCTTTTGGTTGAACCGCTGGTTTATGATACAAAGTGATGCCAACAATATGGGTTCAATTCCCAAACTGGCTGTGGCTATCATGAATGCCCTTCTCAACCTCACCTCCCACCTGAGGGGTGGCCCTCTGATTAAACTGACCAGTAATTGTTTTTCTCTGTCTCATGAGACAGTTGCCTCAGACTATATAGAGTGTCATTTTCATTCCCTAGCACAAACATTCCAAAATCTGAGAACAAAATTCGTATACCATATGAATACAAATAGTGAAATCACATGTACAACTCTGGTGCTTACCATTAATTTTTTACTTATCTTAAATGTAGCTTTCCACATTGTATTCCCAAGTCATCCCAAGTGAATGGTGAGTAGTGACTAATGAACCAGATGAACTACATCAGAAAGGCCAAAAGGGCAGCGCACAGTGGCTCAGTAGTTAGTACTGCTGCCTCATGGCACCAGGGGCCCGGGTATGATTCCATCCTCAGGCTACTGTCTTGGTGGAGTTTGCACATTCTCCACGCATTTGCATGGGTTTCCTCCGGGTGCTCTGGTTTCCTCCCATAGTCCAAAGATGTGCAAGGCTAGGTGCATTGGCCATGCTAAATTGCCCGCAGTGTTCCGGAATGTACAGATTAGGTGAGATGCTCTGAAAGTCGGTGTGGACTTGTTGGGCTGAAGGGCCTGTTTCCACACTGTAGGGATACTATGACTTAACTAAAAAAAAATCAAAATTGACCACGGGACTCTACGAAAGAGTCAGAGCATCTTCAACTACCAAAATCAGATTATTTGATCGTTTATTCTATTTCATTCGAGAGACTTCATTGTGAACAAATTGGTTCTTATTGTTCTGTTTAGGAAGTATATTTCATAAGTAGTTCATTGACTACGGGGTGCTTTCAGATGGAGGTCACTGTTAGGTTCCACCCCAACATTAAATGGAAAACTGTTTTTGTTAATGCTAAAATTGGGAAAAGAAGACATGCCAACTATTTCTAAGTATGACAAGTCCATCTTTGCCAAACTTAAAACTGATTCTAAAGTTGTGGAGTAGATCGGTAGCTCAGGTTGCAGGTGTTGAGGTCGGTTGGCTTGCTGCCCTCACCGCGAAGCATGCTATTAATAAACACATTGAACTCGACCCCATATACATTCTGATACAGAAGTGAGGCAATCCATCACAATGGACCCCAGAGTTTAACAACCAGGTGGGAAAACACACCAATGTTTCATCAGAGGCTGCACTGAGTATGTTACCAAGCACGGTAACGAAACGTCTGCAGAACAACAAACCAGCTCGGCAAGCCAACCAACCTCAGCAAAGCTGATTCCTACTGTACTGACAGGATCTTTTTGCATACCCTTCAAGAATCATCCCTTAAAGCTCCCACAATTCAGAGTGCTCCTATTGTGGATAGAGCAAATATAGCCAGTGTAGGTTAATGAAATTCCTAGTGAGAGTTACTAAATCTGTCAAAAACAAGTAGTGTCAGTGATGATCATGAGGTTGCTGAATAAAGTGAAGAAATTAGAAAATGAACATGGCATTTTACTGTTCTCCAGGGAGAAAAATGTATAGGACACCCATGAGGAAATATTGGGGAGGACGATATTAAATGGGTGAAGTCTTATATAAGCCACGACTATGAAGTCATTATATTAAAACTTTATCATGCAAGCAAGTTCCATAGCTGAATAAGTGCTGCTGATAAAACTTGACATCAATTTACAAATCAGCATTTAAAAGGTACAAATTTCTAATCAATACAATTGTAAGCTTCAAACAGCAAAAAAATTCATAAAACAGGACACAAATTTTTGACTTGTCTTATTATAACATCTTTCTTAAGCTCAGGGCATCTCAAAGTGTCTAAAGCAAATAAAATATGTCAGCAGTTACTGAGGCTACTTCAAAAGTTAAACAAAATAAAAGCTAAAACGTTTTCACCAGTAGATGTCCACAAGGATAATAAAATGTGAGGCTGGATGAACACAGCAGGCCAAGCAGCATCTCAGGAGCACAAAAGCTGACGTTTCGGGCCTAGACCCTTCATCAGAGAGGGGGATGGGGGGAGGGAACTGGAATAAATAGGGAGAGAGGGGGAGGCGGACCGAAGATGGAGAGCAAAGAAGATAGGTGGAGAGGGTGTAGGTGGGGAGGTAGGGAGGGGATAGGTCAGTCCAGGGAAGACGGACAGGTCAAGGAGGTGGGATGAGGTTAGTAGGTAGCTGGGGGTGCGGCTGGGGGTGGGAGGAAGGGATGGGTGAGAGGAAGAACCGGTTAGGGAGGCAGAGACAGGTTGGACTGGTTTTGGGATGCAGTGGGTGGGGGGGAAGAGCTGGGCTGGTTGTGTGGTGCAGTGGGGGGAGGGGATGAACTGGGCTGGTTTAGGGATGCAGTGGGGGAAGGGGAGATTTTGAAACTGGTGAAGTCCACATTGATACCATATGGCTGCAGGGTTCCCAGGCGGAATATGAGTTGCTGTTCCTGCAACCTTCGGGTGGCATCATTGTGGCAGTGCAGGAGGCCCATGATGGACATGTCATCAAGAGAATGGGAGGGGGAGTGGAAATGGTTATCAAGAGAATGGTGATATTCCGCCTGGGAACCCTGCAGCCATATGGTATCAATGTGGACTTCACCAGTTTCAAAATCTCCCCTTCCCCCACTGCATCCCTAAACCAGCCCAGTTCATCCCCTCCCCCCACTGCACCACACAACCAGCCCAGCTCTTCCCCCCCACCCACTGCATCCCAAAACCAGTCCAACCTGTCTCTGCCTCCCTAACCGGTTCTTCCTCTCACCCATCCCTTCCTCCCACCCCCAGCCGCACCCCCAGCTACCTACTAACCTCATCCCACCTCCTTGACCTGTCCGTCTTCCCTGGACTGACCTATCCCCTCCCTACCTCCCCACCTACACCCTCTCCACCTATCTTCTTTGCTCTCCATCTTCGGTCCGCCTCCCCCTCTCTCCCTATTTATTCCAGTTCCCTCCCCCCATCCCCCTCTCTGATGAAGGGTCTAGGCCCGAAACGTCAGCTTTTGTGCTCCTGAGATGCTGCTTGGCCTGCTGTGTTCATCCAGCCTCACATTTTATTATCTTGGAATCTCCAGCATCTGCAGTTCCCATTATCTCTGATGTCCACAAGGAAGTTGTTTGTGAAATTTTAATCATCTGAAGAACTATTTGTCATAAAAATGCTTTAATTTTCTAAAATCTACTTCCTATCTAAACTGTGCATTTAAAATCGATCAACATACCTGGCAGGTTTGTGGTACTTGCAGAGGAAGTCAAATCGCTCATCTGGAACTGGCACTCTGCTTTCATTTGGATCAATGGTACAGAAGGGAAAGTTTTCTGCAGCTGCCTGACTTTTTGTAAGAACGTTAAAAAATGTAGATTTCCTGTTTCACAAAGGGAAAAAAAGTTAACCAGCACTTTTGAGAAAAGATACAATGAAGTAACAGTGTTTGGTCCAGCATACAACAAAGTCAAATATTTTAAAGACAAAGGAACTAGTTCAAGAGACTGTAACCTTACATGACCTATTTGGTCAACTTTGAACAGGTCACAGTCATGAAAAACAATGTACGTGTAAAGTGTTACAAAAGCAAAAGATGAAATAAGTATTTACAGAGATTTGAAGAGAACTGTGATTTACTTTGAACATAAAAAGGTGAGGAATGGGAGTATAAAATCACAGAATATTACAGCACAAAAGGAGATCATTTGGTCTGTCACATGGTTGACAGCCTTCTACAAAAGCAACACTGCTAGTCCCATTCCTCTGTCCATTCCCCACAGCCACAGAATTTTTTCTACTCAGACAGTTATCTGATTCCATTTTGAAAGCCATCACCGAACCCCTCCACCACACTCTCAAGCAATGCATTCCAAGCCTAACTACATGCTGTGTAGAAAGGTTTTATAACCATGTCACCTTTAGTTCTTTTGTCATTCACTTTAAATCAATGTCCTCTGGTGCTTTTTTTTATTTTCTACTCTTAATGTCAGTGCTGAGCATTTCCCCTAGATAGGTTAGAGCCAGTCAGAAGCAAATTTTAAAAATACTTCAACAGTGGTCCAATAATGCACTTAAACCCTATCATTAAAAAGTACTACATCAACGCAACAATCATTTTCTCCCCCAAAACTCAGACATCCTATGACCTAATGAAGGTGCTAATATATAGATAAAAAATATGAACTGAAGTAGAGGGCAAACACAAGCACAAGGGAAACAGGGATAATCTGCAGGGGACATCACCCATCTGTTGAAGAAACCTATTTAAATTTTCAATGCATTAAAATCAAAAAGGATGAAACTGGGCAGATTCTGCAACAACCAGATTACAGTCCAGGCAATAAATATGAAAGCTGACCCGAAGAATTTGGATTAAGTTTTCAAGCAATCATAGAATCAGAGAAACCATAAGGGTTATTGATGTGGGGACATTCAAAAAGATCGTAAGAATTACAACACAAGAGGTAGGAGGTCCACTTATTTGTTCATGGAATGCCTATCACTAATTTCTCTTGAGGAACTAGAGATGAGATTGTTTCTTAAACTGCTACAGAAAGCAGTACTGAAGGTACACCCAAAATACTGTTCTGACAGAATTTAAGGATATTGATTTAGCAATGACAGAGCAGCAATATAATTGCAAATCAGGATGGTATGTGACTTGGGGGAAAACTTCAATTTGGAAGCATTACAATAACTGGACAACCCCTGTCTATGATGGTAGAGCATACTGGTTTGAAAGGTGCTATTCAAAGAGATTTAGCAAGTTCAACGGTGCTCCTCATAGATGGTGCATACCACTTTACTGTCAGCAGTTAGTGAAGGTGGTGAATGTTTAAGTAATAGATACAGTGACAATCAAGCTGGCTGCTTTGCCACAGATAATGAATGCAAAGTGTTGTTGGAACTAACTCATTAAGGCAAGTACAGACTATTCCACTGCACTTCTGACTTGCAGCTTGAATGGTCCATCATTAGGGAAATCAGGAGTCGAGTTACTCTCTAGAAATTTCTAGAGTCTGACCTGCTCTTGTAGTTACAGCATTTATAAGACCGGCTTGGTGAAGTCTCTGATCGATGGTAATGATCAGGATTTGATGGTGATGGTAGGTTTATGGTAATGCCATTGAATGCAAAATGAGACAGCTTCATTCTCTTTTGGAGATGGTCGCTGCCTGGCAGTTGGGTAGCATAAACTTCACTTGCCACATCTGAATGTTGTTCATTTAGGCATGAAGATATTTGGCACTGAGCAGCTGCAAATGGGATTGAACATTGCATTCATCAACAAACACCCAACCTTATGATGGAGGGAAAGTTATTAACGAAGTAGATGAAGGGAGGTAGACATTGGAATCCAGCCTGAAGAACAGCAATGTCCTTGGTCTCAAATAACTGACCTTCAATAATCCTAACTGTATTTGACCCCACCTGGGGACAGTTTTCCCGAAAATCCCATTGATTTAAATTTGCTCGGGTGCATTCAAGGGCTGTCTTAATGTCAAGGGCATACACTCAAGCCTCCCGACTGAAATTCAGCTTTTTGTCACACCCTTGGACGAAGACTTGTCTCAGGATGGTCCTGATGCAACAGAATTGCACTGGGCATCAGATTCATACTAACTGGGGATTGATAACACTTTCCATCACTTTGCTGATGCTTGAGATAATGAACCAGATTAACTTTTGTCTACCAGGTTGATTATGGGTCTGGAGGGATTTTCTAATGAGGTGGTGTTGGACTTGTACTCAGCAGTTAGAAGAATGGAATGCTGAAACAAAAATTTTTGAAGGGGTTGACAGGGTAAATGTGGAGAAGTTGTTCCCCTTATGGGAGAATCTAGGACCAGATGGCATCATCTTTTGCCCATTCAAAACAGAGATAAGGGAAGCAGTCAATCTGGGTCGTTCAGTATATTCAAGGCTGAGTTAGAGAGACCTTTAATTCATAAGGGATTCAACAATTTAGGGCAAAAGGCTGAAAAGTGACATTCAGCATTATCAGATCAGCCATACTTGGTAAAGCAGACTCTATAAACCTAATGGCATATGTCTGCTCCATGTTATGGTCTGTTCTTGTAGACAAAATAGATAGAAGTCTCCCACAATGTCAGATCAATCCCAGTGTTATGGCTGTACTGTGATAGTTTTGTTTAGGGTGTGGTTAGTTCTGATGCACAAGTTTTCAGCGCTACAACTTGATGATACCAAAGTACATGACCTGTGCATTCAGCCATTTCTTTAAATCTTGGAGTGAATCAAATTAGCTGAATACAGGCATCAATGATGCTGGGGACCTCAGAAAGAGCAAATTAAATATTCCCAGGGTACATCTAGCTGAAGATGGTTAGCAAATACTTCAGCCTCATCATTTGAACTGATGGATTTAGCTCCCCTATCAATGAGAGTAAAGATGTTTGTGGAGTCTTCTCCTTGCTACATTAACTGTTGCCTGTTCACAACTGAACTTGGCAGGATTGCAGAGTTTTGATCTGATCTGTGTGGAATTGCTCAGTTCTGTCTACAGCATCCTGATTACATTGTGCAGCACACACAGGCCTGTGTGGCAAATACCTGATGGTACAGCTGGTGCACTCTCCTACGCTGTTCATCGAACCAGGTTTGATCTCCTGGTTTGATGATAACATCTTACATGTGCATGCACAAATGTGTTTGTGGGAGTGAGTGCTTTCATTGCATTTAAATTCCAGGTGTTGTGAGAATAAATATTAATCTTTTCTTTACATTTAAAAACTTACCAGAAAGCTTTTTTGTCTAATCAGTAAAATTACAGCATCCAAAAAAGTTCAAAACACACGGATACCCCACCACTCCTTTTCTGCCTAAGATGATGCCACCAAGAGATTGCATTGATAAAGTGCTCAGTATTAAAAGAAAAAGCTTCATTTCCACTCTGTGGTATTCATTCATAGGTTCTCTCACCACAGACCCAGTCGAATAGATATGACACTTCAGGCATTACCAAGCCATTCTTGGTGGTATAGAGTTCTGCACTTCCTTTCAATGCTTGTCTAATCTATTTTGAACTGACAGGCAATGCCACAGAAGTATACTTTAAGGCAACACAGAGTACAATCATTTGATAATCTCGAACTTACAGCCCTTATCAATCTGCTAACTTCAAGAGTGCAGGCTAAT